>NW_028317898.1:2060000-2367288 GCF_062004578.1 Staurois parvus | reverse complement strand
GTATAAATGGATTTCCTATATGCTAATAGTCACTCTATCTGTTAATCATGGGCACCTTGTGTATTGGATCAGTGCACATACAATTGGTGTGCTCAGTTCAGTCTCCCTCCAGCTGAAGAATTACTCAATAAAAACTCACATTTCTACAACTTCTCTTGTATAGTACATTAGATAAGCCCATTAGCTCCCGGTAAGTAACATATTTTGAATTTTAATTCTCCCCAAACTGGTGGAACAGCCCATCCAATTCTGCTGCATTCCATGGATCCCCTTTTAATTGCACCAATTAGTTGATTACATACATTTACATAATGCATGTTATCCCATTACCCTTTATTACAGAGCAACAAAGCTGCTAATTACAAAAGGACATGGTGTTAAAGCCATGCCTGAGCTGTTGTAAAGCAAATTGCTGTTTCTCTTATGTAAGACCTCTCAAAATTCTTGGTTTCCAGGGAAATATAGAGGCATTTTTGCTGTTGTAGGCATTGGGTCACATTTCCCTTTATTACATGACACTCAAGCACTTTCTAATAATGCTGTAATCACCCATTTCCCCCTCTGTATTATTATATTTTTTTATAGATAGTAATAATAATACAATTTCTAGTACTTACTGAATTTCCTGTCATGATGATAATAAAGTCACCAATAATTGTAGGTGGATTAGGAACCAATGGTCATTGTAGTGTAACTACATAACAGCAACTGTCTTCTTATTTCATAAGACATTTCTATATTTCTGCTTGCCAGCATCGTATTATACTATTTTTTATATATCGTAGTAAACTATTTTAAGAATGCTGACCCCCAGATTTCTGTCCAGTGACATGCATACAATGACATTCTCTGATGTGTTTATATTTATAACGTTTTTGAGGTTCTGTCATACTATAGTAATGAGATATGTGCCCAGGCCAACCATAGCGAAGTGGTCTATTATAATAATGCAGAATGCATTGTAATGCATTATTATATTGCTATGAGGAAGAAAAGTCAAAATATTAATAATAATAAAGCCAGTCATAGGTAGGCATATACTTTTTGTTTAAGGGCGCGTTCATACCACGTGGGGTGACCTGCATTTTTTTCTGCACTGGATTAACGCAGGCCACCACTAGGGCACATAGAAAACAATTGTTTTCTATGTGCCTTTTTCACAAAATAATGCTGATGTGCGGTGCACTGCAGAAATATACAGCATGTCTGCATATTCGGCAGCTCACTAGGTGGCACCTCATGTTACCGCACTGCAGCACAATGCAGTATGCTGCTGTGTTGAGACATGAATGTAGTGTCATGAAAATAGTGCACATTGATATGCATTTACATGCATTTTTATAAGTATTTCAGTGTGGTTTTATGTGCTTTGACATGCGTGATGTGAATTTTTGTCAGTTTTTTTTTTCCCGTTTCCCCTGTCATCATACTACTTTACTTTCACTTGCATACATTTATGAACTAACCATAAATCTATTTTACACATGTTTGGCATTATGCCTCACTCTCTACAATTTTTGTAAGTAAATCATTTTTGGAAAACACTTGAATAATTTCTTACCTGGAGATCCTGCCAGTAACGGTACTTCCTGTCCAGGTTAACACTAAGGCTACCACTCACAATTAGCAGCCGTGTTGTCAGCCTGTAAACCTATGCACAAATGTGGGTGCTGCTCAGGTTCCTATAGGATTCTGATTCATCGCCCACTACTGGGAGTGCTGGTCAGGAACAGAGCTCATTTCAGCTCCAAGCATCAGCATGTAATGAAGAAAAGGTCTCCCAAGCCACACTGGTCCACAGGTCACTGCAAATCCATAATAGAGAAGTATGTGGCAGTCTCAGGCTGGGCTCTGGACAGGCCACGCCCCCAATGTGTATCCCCATGATTACACTGTGTGGGTGGAGCAAGATATGTTGGGGGCATGGCCTAGCCAGAGTCCGGGCTAAGACTGCCACATACTTCTCTATTAGTGGATTTGCAATGATGTGCAGTTTGAGGGACCTTTTCTTCATTAGGTGTTGTCAGCTTGCCACACATGGTGCTTTAGTTGGCCATTGGACCTGGTAGGCAGCCCTTCAGTTGGTCACTCATGCAAACCTGATAGGCAGTCCAAACCAACTGAAGGAGCATGCAGGCTGACAACACTGGTACTAATTAGGAGGAAGCAGCTTAGTGTTGTCCGGCTGCAGCAGGAAGTGCTGTTACTGGCAGGATCTTCAGGTAAGAGACGTTTCAACAGACAAAAAAGGAAAAAAAAAAGGAAAACATTTTACAATGTGGCATGATGCCAAAAGTAGTGAAAAATAGATTTAGAGTTTCCATACACTTTCATTTTATTTATATCCTTTTTAAGGGGGAACTACTGTACTAATACTAACAGTGCCAATTACAGCCAAAATCAGTCTTGGGATAAAAGTTCCCATTTTAGTACACAACCAAAGTTTGATAAGCTCAGAAGAGCCAAATACTTTACATACAGAATAAGTGACTTAACGTGCTACTAAGCCCAGGACCCTGCATTCACTATATCTGGTCTCCCACAGTACACAGAACATGGAAATGCAATTATTTTAGTAAATATAAACTGCTAAATACCTTTTCTCATCAGCAGTTAGAGCAGTCTTATGACTTCTATAAGTGTCAAGCTGAGCACTGGTTAAATAAAAGGAGTTTTCATTCACCCCTGATTGTCCTATGATGCTGCAGGACCCCTGACCCTCTCTCTGGACAGTGCTGATAGGCCCTGTGCACCCTCCCAAAGGAAAAAAAAACTCTCTAGCACATACAAACTAAACTGAGCATGTGCAGAGTGACTCCAAAGAGTCTTATCAGTAGATGAGTTGGAGGCAATGGAAGAAAGGGAGGATCAGATAAAACAGGATTAAACAGCCTTTTTACCCAATGCAGAGGATTAACACCTTAGTTTCCACAGTGAGTATAACAAGCATGCTTGGTTGCATATACAGACTGATTTTATTGTTTTGGGTTTAGTAACACTTTAGGCCTAGTACACACGATCAGAAAATCGTATGAAAAATACTGCTTTTGAAGCGATCATACGATAATCTGACCATTAGTACACAGCTTCCTCCAAAATTATTCGAAGGGACAAGCACAAAAATTTTTCTCGTACAATTTAGTTTAATCAGTACAGTATTCATAAGAAAATACAATACAATACATCACTTCTGATTTTTTATTCTGTCGTACAAGAAATTTCATAACTTCTTCACAGCATTCAAAAAAACCCAAAAAAACGGATGAACATTTGTCCGATATTCTCATTGTGTGTACAGGGCTTTAGTAATGTATTTAGAGCAAAGCGCAGATTGCTGCTATAGTTTTACTGACAAGGGCCAATTAACATTGAACAGCCCACAGAAGATCAGACAGCTCCAGGAAATACTGTATAGTGTGCCAGCCCTTCCAGCAAATGTCAGAATTGCCATATTGCCAGGCTATGTGTGATCGCTAGTTTACATTTTGCAGAAACCAATATTAAATATTTACCAGTCTATGATATTATTGTGAAACAAGGATAGGTTCAAACCTTGGATATCTAGCACATTATTGTTTCAGCTCTTAGTGGTCGGGTCTATGGACTTGTACACATGGACTTCTGCTTGCCTAAGAGGAGAATATATGGCAAGCTTTTCAAAGAATTTGCAAATTTATCAGCAAACTTTAATTAGTTTTCTTTAAGATTTTAGGGCTTAACACTAGAGGTTTTACCTGCCCCCCCCCCCCAAAGCTGCAAAGGCAATCATATGGAGTATACAAATTTATCAGCAATAATTTTCCTTCTGTCTTGTTTGGCAGGCAGTATCATCCACCTAACATGACCCATTTGGGTGATATGCCATGTTGACATAATGAAAAGTCCATATTTTTGCTGCATAGCAATATTGGTAATAGCACTAACTCCTAGTGGTCCTATTAATATATATCAAACCATAACAAAGTAAGGAGTAGTCAAGTAATATGAATTAAAATTATGGAACCATCTTTGATGTTCTTTTTTTAGATCCCAAGGAGGTAAATATCCAGATTCTCTGCTTTATGTATGGAGTCCAATGTGCTCACCAGCAAACCTGCTCCTGACACTTACCCACATTCTTCCTTTTAGTAGGCTATTCTAGGAACATTATACATCATAGTATTGGTTCTGTGTCAATAATGTGCACAGCAGTCCCAATTCTACAACAATAAGAAACCACAGTTAGGTATGAGAAGTCTTTTCCAGTGCAAATGGTGCTATACCCAAGCCTATATCCACCAAGCCAACCAACCGACGTTTCACCAGATTAATCAACTTTTTCAAAGGGAATAAGATATTGTGCCTGTAGCTAAAAATATATTGCTAGACAAGACAAGCATAGAGATTTGTAGCTACAATTCTCTGTTGCAATGTTGATAGTGTGACTTGGCCCTTACACTGGCCATATATCAGTAGAATTTGATTTGAAAATGTAGACTTTTTGTTCAGTTGTCAATTATTATTATTATACAGTATTTATAAAGCGCCAACAGTTCGCTCAGCGCTGTACATTACAATGGGAGACAGAACGTGCGACAGTACGATAACAATACATTGTGATACACGAGAGGTTCGAGGGCCCTGCTCTTTCGAGCTTACAATCTAGGAGGGAGGGGATAGTGGTACAGGAGGAAATGGCTGTGGGGGATGGAGTGGAAGGAAGAGTGGAGGAGGTCAGCAATTAGCAGGGGGTGGAGTAGGCTTCCCTGAAGAGATGGGTTTTCAGGGTGTGCCCAAAGGAGAGGAGAGTAGGTGATAGTCTGATGGATTGGGGTAGGGAGTTCCAGAGGATGGGTGACGCCCTGGAGAAGTCCTGGAGGCGGGCATGGGAGGAGGAGACCAGGGAACTAGAGAGAAGGAGGTCTTGTGAGGAGCGGAGAGTGCGTGTTGGGTGGTATTTAGATATTAGGTCGGTGATGTAGTTTGGGGCAGTATGATGGACAGCTTTGTACGTCAGTGTTAGGATTTAGAATTTGATCCATTGGGCAATCGGAAGCCAGTGAAGAGATTTGCAGAGGGGGGTGGCGGAAATGGAGCAGTTGGTAAGGTGGATGAGTCTGGCAGCCGTATTCAGGATCAACTGAAGCTGGGATAGCCAGTGGCGAGGCAGGCCAGTGAGGAGGGAGTTGCAGTAATCGAGTCGTGATATGATGAGGGAGTGGATGAGCTGCTTAGTGGTTTCCGGGGTTAGGAATGTGCGGATTTTGGCGATGTTGCGGAAGTGGAGTCTGCATGAGTTTGTTAGTGATGGGACTTGGGGCTGGAAGGATAGATTGGAATCAAGTATGACCCCAAGTACTCTGGCTTGTGGGGCGGGCCTGATGGTGGCATTGTTGGACGTGATGGAGAAGTCAGTGCGGGGTGGTGTGTGGGCAGGTCGGAAAACGAGGAGCTCAGTTTTGGAGAGGTTCAGTTTAAGGAAGTGGAGCGACATCCAGTCTGATATGTCGTTCAGTAGGCTTGTGATTTGGGTGGAGACTGAGGGGGTGAGGTGAGAGGTTTTAGAGATAGATTTGCGTGTCGTCGGCATAGAGGTGATAGTTGAAGCCATGAGAGCGTATAAGTTGGCCAAGGGAGGAGGTGTAGATGGAGAAGAGAAGGGGCCCTAGGACAGAGCCTTGAGGGACCCCAACAGAGAGCTGGAGTGAGGGGGAGGTGGTAGCGTTGTAGGTAATGCTGAAGGAGCATTGTGATATGTAGGACGAGAGCCAGGAGAGAGCGGAGTCTCTGAGGTCAAGGGAGTGTAGCTTTTTGAGAAGGAGGGGGTGGTCGACTGTGTCAAAGGCCACGGAGAGGTCGAGGAGTAGGAGCACTGAGTAGTGGCCGTTAGCTTTGGTGGTAAGCAGGTCGTGGGATAGTTTGTGTAAGGCAGTTTCGGTGAAGTGTAGGGGACAGAAGCCGGACTGTAGGGGATCGAGGAGGTTGGTGTGGTTGAGGTGGGAGCTTAGGCGATTGTAGACTAAGGGCTCGAGGAGTTTGGATGTAAATGGCAGCAGGGAGATGGGTCTAAGGTTGTTCAGGTCATTGGGGTCCAGGGAGGGCTTTTTAAGTATAGGGGTGATGTGCGCGTGCTTCAGAGAGGAGGAGAATGCGCCGGAAGAGAGGGAGAGATTAAAGATGTGGGTGAGGGAGCGTGGGATGGAGGAGGAGGGAGGACGTAGGAGTTGTGAGGGGATAGGGTCGAGGGGGCAGGTGGTGAGGCGGGCATTAGAGAAGACCTTGGTGACTTCCTCGATGGTAGTAAGGTCGAAGGAGTGGAGTGTGGAGGGGACTTCAGTGTGAGGAATGTTAGGTGGGGTGGAGGTCAGAACAGTGGTGAGGCCGAGGGGTGATGAGGGGTTGCTGTGTGAGAGGGGACGGGTGGGGAGGAAGATTGAGCAGCGGCGATGTCCCTGCGAATAGTGTCAATCTTGTTTTTGAAATGATTGGCAATCTCAAGTCAATGGTTATTGGGGTCAAATTGACGTTCTGTTTTAGACCATAGTGATGTGATAATTTGAAAAAGCAAAATGAAAAATTCTAACTGTGAATGTGGTTTTTGTTTGGGAACAAATATGCATATTGTAATGAAACCAATTTACTACATTTGGAATTCCATTCAAATAGCAGTTCTGGACAAAATTTTAAGGGCTTTCCAACTAGATTAGTTTACTCAACGTGGTTTAAAAAAAGTTCTGACAAACTATTTTCTAGAATTTCTGTACAAACATGGAATGAGAATCTGACTTAGTATGATCTGTTTATCCTATGGAGGGATTTACAGAGGTACATAATCTGATAACTGCCTGTCCTCCCTGGTAGCCATCTACACTACTGCAAATGAAAAAAAAAATTACAATATTGGTCTTGGCCTGCATTCCAAGATTTCAAAATATTTTACAAATGATCACTTGACATGAAACCATTCGAGAAAATGTAAAATATATATGTGTGTGTGTGTGTGTGTGTGTCTGTGTGTGAAACACAGCACAGCATAATAATCAGTGTTTTGGATTGACTGTTTTTATTTGTTGATCATTAGATTAGGATAGTGTATGAAGATTTCTACTGACAAAAAACTAGCCAGCTAGCCATGCATGGTTAGAATTTCATTTGAAAATGGTTGTTTTGAAAACAACCATTTGATTTTTTTATTGGACAGTGGGGACAAATAGACAATCATTTTTGATCATAGTGGTGTGAAAGATCAAAGGTGAAGAGTGGCAACATTTTCTCATTTCTTATGTCAATGTATTAAATTCTAACTGTGAATGTGGTTTCTGTTCCGAAAAAAATGGAACATAATGTATGTGCATGTGCTAGGTAAAGTCTGACCTGGAAGTAGAAAATTTTGGCCTGTCGCAAATATAGGTTCTTTTACATATGGTATGGTCACAAACATTACATCACTACTGCACATCCCAAAACTGAATGGTAAAATTCAACCCACTGGCATTACAATCACATGAAAATTTGAAGGTCTTTTTAATGAAAATTGTTGAGTCTCTGTGGGTACGATAGATTTCTTGGACACTATTTTTCAGGCTTTTCATACAAACATTCAAACTAAATTGTATCCATGCATGGCTGGTCTTACGCGGATGTTTCTGAAGCTGCCTTTCCCATAAAATGTATACTAATTCTGAGAAGGCAATTCTGAGCCTAGGTAACTTTACTGCAAGTGATGTCACTGCCCTGGAGGAAATTGTGAAATTCTCAGCTTCCATGAAAGCCCTGAAGAAAGGTGAAACTAAAAGAAATGGCCAAGCTTTCTTCACCATTATAGGGGAATG
Source organism: Staurois parvus (assembly GCF_062004578.1). Classification (NCBI taxonomy): domain Eukaryota; kingdom Metazoa; phylum Chordata; class Amphibia; order Anura; family Ranidae; genus Staurois; species Staurois parvus. The sequence continues at coordinate 2,359,477 of NW_028317898.1, read as the reverse complement.
CATATCTCTGGGAAGCATTACTCAAATCATGGCACTTTTTGATGCAATGGTAATGTTCTTTTTGTGACTTCAGCAGCTGGATCTAACTTTTGCCCTTTGCCTACTGTGATGTAGGTTGAGCATTACAGCATTATGGATCCATAAGAAACCCTACATACAGCAAATAGTGATGATCTGAATGTACCTGGGTTAGGTTTGGGGTGGGTTTGGCTAACACACATTGAAGTTTGGGTGCCAAATTCAAAACGTATTGAAGTTAATAGGAACTAAATGTTAAAAAACAGTCATGGTTATTTTTTAGGCTAATATGCTAGGATGTCCCCAGGCTAGGTGCCTGCCACATTGAGGGCATGTAGCCTGGTATGTTTGAGGAGGGAAAGAGGCTCATGTTTGCCCCCCAACCTTTCCTAACCTGCAAGTGCCTGGTATGAATTATGCGGAACCCCCCATGCCGACTTTTAAAATATTCCAGTCCCTTTGCTTACATTGCCAGGAATTCCCAGTCTTGTAAGTAAATGGGGCCAGTGACATCACTGGTTATTAAGGAATTGACTGCACCTGTACTCAATGGCATCCTTAACAACCATTGATAGCGGGGGTATATAATAGTCGTATACAGGATGAACAGTACATCTGAACATTCAGCTCATCCCTAACAGCAAACTGTGATCTTGGGTTTATAGTATTGGACAAGGCCTAAAGCTGGCCATACAGGGGCCCATTTTTTTGTTCAGCCATAGGGCTGAATAACAAAATCTGAACCGGTTCCCCATCCACACATTTGAGGTGGATCCTCCCCACTGTGTCATTGTATTCGTACAATTGGGAGATTCCCCTACTGTCAGAATACGCTGATTGGTGCTGCAGTCGATTGGCTGCTTGCACTGATCAAAACAAAATTTTCAACAAGCCAGTTCATGAAAAGTCAGTCGATAGATCGACTTTGGCCATAGATGGATCAAAATTTGGCCAGTCTCTGCTGAACCAGCATTATTTCGATCCATCTACACCGTGTTCCAAATTATTATGCAAATGATATTTTTCTCATTTACCTAAATAATTGATGTAAATAACAGTCAGCATAATTCTCATGTTACAACTATTAAGAGTACAATTCAAATTTTATTGAACAAACCTCCTAATGATAACAGGATTTTTGTTAAACATAAAACACTTACAATGTACTGTTCCAAATTATTACAGTAAGTTTCAAAACACTTTATAGGTTGTAAAGAACTGAAAATTGTCATTTGTTGTGTTTGCAGCATATTTACTGAAATCAAAAGCTATTTCAATCAAACTTTTAACAACATTTTAACTTTTTAAACATTTTAACAGGTCACATTACATTGTAACATAGGACCCCTTATTTGATAGCAGCTTCACAAGTCTTGCATCCATTGAACTTGTGAGTTTTTGGACAGTTTCTGCTTGAATATGTTTGCAAGATGTCAGGATAGCCTCCCAGAGCTGCTGTTTGGATGTAAACTGCCTCCCACCCTCATAGATCTTTTGCTTGAGGATGCTCCAAAGGTTCTCAATAGGATTGAGGTCAGGGGAGGATGGAGGCCACACCATGACTTTCTCTCCTTTTATCCCCATAACAGCCATTGATGCAGAGGTATTCTTTGCAGCATGAGATGGTGCATTGTCATGCATGAAGATGATTTTATTAAAGAAAGCATAGTTCTTCCTTCTGTACCAGGGAAGAGAGTGGTCAGTCATAAACTCCACATACTTTGCAGAGGTCATCTTTACACCTTCGGGGCCCCTAAAGGGGATGACCAGCTCTGTTCCCATGATTCTGGCCCAAAACATGACTCCACCACCACCTTGCTGATGTCGCAGCCTTGTTGGAACAGGGTGGCCGTCCACCAACCATCCACTACTCTATCCATCTGGACCATCCAGGGTTGCACGGCACTCATCAGTGAACAAGACTGTTTGAAAATTAGTCTTCATGTATTTTTCTGCCCAATGCAGCCGTTTCTGCTTGTGAGCATTGGTTATTGGTGGCCGAATAGAAGGTTTATGCACAGTTGCAAGACTCTGAAAGACTCTACACCTTGATGTCCGTGGGACTCCAGAGGCACCAGCAGCTGCAAATATCTGTTTGCTGCTATGTAATGGTATTTTAGCAGCTGCTCTCTTGATCCGATGCATGGATCTGGCAGAAATCTTTCTCAATGTGCCTTTATCTGCATGAACCTGTCTGTGCTCTGAATCAGCCACAAATCTCTTAATAGTGCAATGATCACGCTTAAGTTTTCGTGAAACATCTAATGTTTTCATACCTCGTCCAAGGCATTGAACTATTTCACTCTTTTCGGCAGCAGAGAGATCCTTTTTCTTCCCCATATTGCTTGAAAATGGTGCTCTGCTTAATAATGTGGAACACCCTCCTTTAGTAGTTTTTCCTTAAATTGGGCTCACCGGTCAATCTAATTATCACAGGTGTCCGAGATTGTTTTCAGTGATCAAAAGAGCCCTGAGACACAATGCCATCCATGAGTTAAACTGAAAAACAAAATATTTCATCTTTGTGACACTTAAATAGAATTTGCATAATAATTTCGAACACGGTGTATGGTCAGCTTAACTGTGCTACTAGCACAAAAAAGAACAAAGAAAACGAAAAATTGTGCATTACTGCCTGCACACACTGAGAACTCAGTTCCAGTATGTAATAAATCTTTGCTAGTGAAATAATTGTGAAATTTGCATAAAATGTCAGCAATGTAAACTGGTATGGTATGTGACTGAAATTAATTTCCCGACAGCAAATAAAAAACATACTTACAAGGCAACAAACAATTCATTGTAATAGCTGAACTGACAGATTGCAATGCTAGCTATTCCACGAAAAAGGCACATAGCTGAGCTTTTTGAACGTTTTGTGATTTGTGCATGTTAAAAAGATAAAGGTAAACTTTGTACAAAAAGCTGAATATACATTTCAAATACATATTTGAGAACTGCTGTACCCGCCAATATAGTTTTGATTCTGTTCAGTCACTTTTATAGTTTAAACATTCTTGTTGTACTGGCCAGAACAGTTATACAGTTTACACTAATGCAGACGAGACACACAGTTTAGTCATCTGTGATTACAGCACAGAGCACACATAGAATACACAGAACACATAACATGTAGAACACAGGGCATACATAGCCTACACAGTACAAGGGCACACATAATACATAGCACAGAACATACATAATAAATAGTATACATTTCAAACAGTACAGAAACTACAGAGCACAAAACATACACAGAGCATACAGCATACAAAACCACAGAGTACACACAGCATGTGATTGCACATCGTAGGGAACACACAGAAAACAGAGCACACATAGTATAGAGATTCACATTAATTTGTAGCCTGAAAGAGCATTCCTACTACGTGATTTTGACTTGCAATCCTCATGGCATTCTACGTGTCAAATAGGGCAACCCATTAATTGTACTTATATACTGTACACCAATCCTTCCCACCCCATAATCCTTAACTTACCTATCCCTAGTCCTCATAGATCTACACTGTGTGGCCCACTGAGCACTACACAACATAAGTCCCCCAGATAGTCTGTGCATGCTCAGTAAAATCGCCATTAGTTACTATTGAAAGGCTGTTCTCCATTAAACTGGCAATACACTGAGTGAATTTTGGTTGGTTCCTAATGAAGCAACCTAAATGCACTCAGTTGATGGCTCTGTTGGCACCACTCCGCCCGACATCCTTCAACTGAAAAATTGAAGGCTGCAGTTGGAAAATTGTTGGCAAAACAGCGCCATTGCAATCTGTCAGAATACAATACCCTCTCAGTGGGAGATTTATCCATCCACACTGTTTAGCGTGGATGGAGGATATTATTATACATTATTATTATACAGTATTTATAAAGCGCCAGTAGTTAGGATATTAGGATATCTTTTGTTCAGTCCCTGGGTTAGTCTCAGTTTTCATGTGGAAGCTGTGTAAAGCCAGCCATACATGGATCAAAATTTGGCTAGTTCAGGGACCATGCCGAATTTTGATCCTTGCATGGGCAGGCTGGAAGGCTGCTGGAAAATTTTCTCTCAGTGCTACTATAGCTGGCAGTGCTGATCAATGCATTCTAGATGCCGGAAGCTCTGTCCACCACCAGAGTACAATAGCGCAGCAAGAGAATTTCCCCCATCCACATCAAGTGTGTGGATTGCGGAACTAAGTCATTTTCTTTCACTGTTTAAACCAAAAAAAATGATTGGTGTATGAACAGTGTATGGCCAGCCTAAATCTTTGCAGTCTGGACCATAAAGATTTCTAAGGAGCAGGGATAGATAAATGTGGGATTTGGGAGGAATGCAGAGGGTGGAGGGGTTATTTAAAATAAAACTGTAGCACAGTGGCTAAATAGGTAGCACTTCCGCCTGGCAGTACTAGGGTTGTTGGTTCGAATCCCAACCACAGCACCACCTCCCTGGAGTTTTCATGTTCTCCCTGTGCCTGCGTGGGTTTCCTCTGTGGACTCTGGTTTCCTCCTATACTCCAAAGACATGTGGGTAGGTTAATTGTCTCCTGTCTAAATTGGCCCTAGTATATGAATGTGAGTTAGGGACCTTAGATAGTACGCCCCTTGAGGGTTATGGATGTGAATGTACAATATATATGTAAAGCGCTACACAGATACCTATAATGAATAACTTTAATAACTTGGCAACAAATATGGTGACTCTTAGCTAAGGATGCACAACTCATGAACAACAAACAGAGAGCTTCACAACGATGGTGTCATGTCCTACAGAGATTAATGGCATTATGCTATGAGGGCTTGGGAAATATTATGAGAAACAAAGTAAAGCTGGGTATGCACATATTAAGCAGGAAACTAACAAATGTCTATCCCTGTGTAGCTCTCTCTGTTCAACAGAAGTGAATCATTAGACTGGCTTCTGTCGAACGATCCTGCTGGAAAACCAGCATTTTATCAGTCAATGGCTGAAGCTCTGATCAGTACATTCTGATGGAGGGGTTCCTGCTGTCAGAATACAATAGCGTAGAGAGCTAGATCTTTGCATCCACATTGCTTGTGAGAATGTAGTGATCTGTGAGTTTTTTTATTTCATTCAACCCGTCGACTGTATACCCAGCTTTACTCTGTGCTTGCAGCCTACTCATCCAGAGTATAAGGGGAATACTAAACATTGTTATATTGCTGGAGCCCATGTGGCTGCTTAGATGGCCATGATTAATAATTATTTGGATTTGCAGCCACATCCTCCATGTTTGCCAAGCCCATTCAGAAGTGAACCATAGCACATGGCTAATAAACATAACTCCAGTGTAGACACAGTGTTGCATTTGTTGCTTTCATTACATTGAAATATTACAATATTATTATATATGCCCCATAACTAAACTGTGCTGTAAATCAGCAAAGGGGAGAATGTTTTTTAACTTACAGATTTCCACCACGTTTTAGTTGAAACAATGTCCCACTTATGACCGGAGTACTTTAAAAATAATTTGGCCCCTCCATTTTTCTTTGGTTATTGTTTATGATGTGGTAATCAGATTCGGCCAGCCAGCATCACAATATATTGTGACAGCAAAAAGCAAAGGTCCCCATCCCCCTGTATTCCAGCAGAATGGACACAACGGAGCAGCAAAATGACTTTGTTTCAGTACAACAGAACCAGATTGTTACAGGCTGCTGACTCCCAATTAGTGTGGAATGCTCATTGACTCTTCATCTTGAATTGCAAGCTTCGCTGACCAGCATTCCTCTCTCCCACTGTGTCTTTATTACCTGTTCTGTAAGTCATTGACTATATTAGTGTACCACGTGGCTTTGAAGGTGATAATAGCAGAAGAAAGATTAATGGCTAGCTGGTAGCTATTTAAAAAGGTATACTTTGTAAATTAGGGAAATATGCACAAACCTGTATACAATAAAGGCTTCTGGAGCCTATAAAGGACAACAAAAATTAAAGATATGCTAAGAACCCAATGAAAATATTTATAATATCCTCTAAACACTTGTGCTTAGAAGCATCAGTTTCCTTTTATTTTTACATTTCTTAGTTATGTATTTATTTGAATCATTTGCACCTTTAGTAAAAAAACATGTAGAATGTATGGCCAACCATTTCCTTACTTGCAATATCTTCTTACAATCTATGTCCCTAGTTTGAGAGATGTGAGGCTGCTTCAAAATAGACAATGCATTGTTGGGAAAGAGGACATCTGTCTGCTATGGTGGTTTGGGCCAAACAGGGCAGCTCATGGTGTAGAGATCTCTGTATTCTGTGAAGAGGGGAATGTTTCTTTAACATGCATTTCATATGCTCCTTATCACTTGTATGTGAACTCTTATACACATGTTCAGCTAAATTCTACAAAATCTGAACATGTGCTTTTAGGACTGTCTTCAACAAAATGTTGTATGTGTATAATACAAATTAACTGCTAAGCAGTTTTATAAAAAGAACTATACATTTTTGGTATACCGTGACAACTTTGCCAGCTAAAGTTTAGCAAGAAAAGTGCTTGTAGTAAGGTTCTCCATTCCTAAAAATTCTTCAAAAAACACAGTTTTCCGGCTGTTTATAACCATTAAAACCAAACTCTTGGTACAAACCATTACTATTTAAGTAGATTTTATTATAGTAGGGTTACTTCAAATTAAAATGATTGTGTAATGAAGCAGGCAATCATAGTAAATGCACAATTACCTATCAGGAATGTAGCCACCGATAGAGTTGAGTTGAGTTTAGACATACCAAAAAATCAGTGAATATATAAGACAGGAAGCTAGAGCTGCAATGGCGGTCTGCAATGGCGGTCTGTAGCTATCTAGGAAGAACTAAGGTGGCGGATAAGACATTGGCAAAATGTGCTACTTGATCCAGTTAGTGGATTTAGTCTGCTTCAGAAGGGAAGACCAAAGTTAAGGAACTTCCACATTAGGGAAATGAGGAGAGGTATCAGAAAAGGAGAGGGAATGGAAGGGGCGATTAAAGGGGGGAGGGCAGAAAAAGGACATCGAATATACCCAGGTCAGGACCCTTAGATCAGCTCCTACAGAGACTTGCTGTGGCCATTTCAAGGGTACAAACCGTTTCTAATGCCTCATTTTTTATTTATTTATGTCAGGCACTTATATAGTGCTGTCAATTTACACAGTGCTTTACATATATATTGCACATTCACATCAGTCCCTAACCCTGAAGGGGCGTACAATCTAAGGTCCCTAACTTAGATTCATACACATATTAGCGCCAATTTAGACAGGATCCAATTAAAATCCAAATTACATCACCAATCTTGTCTCCAAATATCACCCAAACCGTACTCTCCACTCCTCGCACGACCTCCTGCTCTCTAGCTCCCTTGTCTCCTCCTCCCATGCTTGTCTCCAGGACTTCTCCAGCTTCCCCCATCCTCTGGAACTCTCTACCCCAATTTATCAGACTATAGCCTACTCTGCTCACTTTTAGGTGATCTCTGAAAACCTCTCTCTTCAGGGAAGCCTATCCTGCCATCAGCTAATAATGGAATCTTCTACTCTTCCAACCAGTCCATCCCCCACAGTTACTGCCTTTTGTACCACTATCCCCTCCCTCTTAGATTGTAAGCTCCAAAGAGTAGGGCCCTCCTAACCCTCTTGTATTGAACTGTATTGTTGCTGTATTGTCTCCCGTTATATTGTAAAGCACTGAGCAAACTGTTAGTGCTATATAAATCTTGTATAATAATAATTAACCTACCAGCATGTCTGTGGAGTGTGGGAGGAAACCCGAATACCCGAAGGAAACCCACACAGGCACAGGGAGAACATGCAAACTCCTGGCAGGTAGTGTTGTGGCTGGGATTTGAACCAACATCTCTAGTACTGCCAGGCGGAAGTGCTAACCATTTAGCCATTGTGCTGCCCTTAGCCCTCTGCATCTTTCTTGCTATTATGAAAAATGTTCTGGTCACAAAGTGGAAGAAAAACTATTCTCACTTGGATAGTACAACTCTGGTGTACTCCTGGCTAACTGTTGACATTTGCAAGGCTGCTGTAATAGATACCAGTGCTGGTGTCATGTCTCTTCTCCCTCTCTGCGTGTTGCCATTCCCAAAGACCAGCCTGCAGCATCAACACACACTGTGATTTGTCAATGGTAAAGTATCAGGTTAGCTGTCATTCTCCAGCTCTCCCCAGTTTCACAAAATCCTTTTTTGTGAATGGGCACCCAAAACTGAACTGCATATTCAAAATGCCGTTTTAGCAATGCCTTGTACAGGTGCAAGATGACTCTCTCTTGGGACCCTATCTTTTTTTATACATGAAAATATCTTGCTGGAAGCAGCAGGTTGGCATTGCATGCAGCTACTGATTCTATGACTTACCAGAACACCCAGATCTTCCTCCATCATTGACTGACTCAGCTGTACTTCCCCCATATTATGTGATGCATGGATGTTTTAACCACCAAGTTAATGATTTTGCTTTTCATACTAAAACGGCTTTAACAGTCAAAACAATCATGCATGCACATTGGGGACAAATGAATAGGCAGAAGCAATTTATTTCAGCAAATATTTTTGGACTATGCTAAGAACCCAGAGTACCAATGGGGTGCAGTAATAGCGTGATGATCACCAGTTGTAGGCACTGGCTGACCAGACATGTTTAAACTTGTATTTTCTCAGCAGCTGGAGAGATACAGTTTTCCTTGCTGCAAAGAGCAGATGCCAAGGGTTTAACTGGGCTGCAGCGAGTAACATACACAAGTGGTTCCCCTTAGAGCTACAAATCAGGTATTTTAAAGGACTATTTACATTTTTATTGCAAGATTTCCTAGAGCACACCCACCACTTCCGGATGTAACAGCACATTCCAGCTATAAGCCAACACAGGCTATTTTTCTGGATCAAATCTAACTGGCCCCAGTAAAACTGGAGGAAACTGAATTTTTACTAGTGATTTTTAGTGCAGGTCACAGTTAAAATGTATTCATTCTGTAACCTGTTTTTCCAAATACACTTCGTTCATTTTGTAACATTTTCATTAAAGTTTCAGATCTCAATTCGTCTGAGATTGGGGTTGTGATAGCAGAATAAACTACACAGTGCTTTTAAGAGGACATAGAGCCAATCACAATAATCCCTTTTTACCAAAGGAGTTTATAATCTCTTCCAAACAATGGCATATAGTTTCCTGTGAGTAAATTGTTTGGGAAGAAATACATGTAGACACAACTAGAACATGTTAACTCCATGGCAATTGCATGTTAGGTAGGATGTAAACCTAGCACTCAGAGCTACAAGGTAAGAGAGCTATCCAGTTAGCCACCACACTGCCCACTGCATTTGTTCCTTTAGTTTAGCTACATTTCTCTGAGAATCAGGGTCTATTAACATGTCTGTGTTTGTATATAGTAAATCAACATTTCTAACAACCACTATGATGTTCTCCAGGGTTGTTTAAAAAAGATCCTGAACTGTTTTTTTCAGTTACATGCATAAAGGATTCACAAAAAAAAATGGTAGTGCATAGTAACAGGCTCAATTCACAAAGTTAGCACAACAGAATATGTAGTAGATCCTTATTTTCATTAAAAAAAAGTGTTATTTTGTGCTGAGTTCTGTGAAATAAAATAAGTAATGTCTCATTGCTAAAAAAAGAATAAGTACATTTCCTGTGTGCACATCAACCTGCCACAAGCCTGAGTCCATGTGCTGAGGACTGGAGTCGCTCCAGGCAGAAGCGAGCTGATATCTGAACAGTGAGACCCCTGTTGCTGTATTGCTGGGAATGATGACGAAGGAGACAGGAGAATACTCCTGCCATTAACATATTGTTGCTTACAGAGACTGAGCACATAGGGGATGGCCATCTAACTATTATTATCATTATACAGGATTTATATAGCGCCAACAGTTTGCTCAGTGCTTTACAATATAAAGGAAGACAATACAGCAACGATATAGTTCAATACAAGAGGGTTAGGAGGGCCCTGCTCCTTGGAGCTTACAATCTAAAGCACTAGCAGCATTATTTACTGCATCCATATTTTACTGGGACTGTACTCATATACACCTCGTTAAAGACTGGGCCCCAATGCTAGCCGGCTGAAAAACTATGGCTAAAAACTGCTTACTCAGATAGTTGCTTTACAACAAATTTGCCTATAGTCCATAGTAAGAGGTACCTCTTTAGGGAGTTTTAGATTTCACCCCTGCCATTCATATAGTATATATAGTATATATATAGTATAATAATAATATAGGGTGCACTCTAAAGTGGATATAGCCTATTGTTTACAGAGAAGTTATTGCAGTATTGATTACAATTTCTGTGATGTGTCAGTAGGGATGAAATTCTCAGAGTCAAGGCAGAGAAACCAATCTATCAAGTGGCTCTTATGGGGGGTAGTGTTACATGTTAAAAAAAGAAAAAAATTAAACAGTAGATGTCATCATATTGTTAGCAAGAGCTTCAACGATTTAGGCAAAGAAATCTAACAAAAAGGGATGGTTTTCCATCTGTGCACCGAGTAGAAACTAACCTTTAATGTACAACGCAAAACTCATCTGCGAGGGTCACCTTCTTTAGCCTGGGTTCACACTGATGCGTTGCGGAATTCGCAGCGGTTTCTGTGAGAATTCCACACCACATCACAATTGCACCCCATTCATGCAAACTGCTGCGGGTGTGTATGTTAAGTTAACAACACCCCCCCCCCCCCCAGAAATTGGTTTGCAAAATGCGGTGGGATGTTCAGAATCGGATCACCCATGTGATCCGATTCTAAAGCGGATCAAAAAAAGGGGCCTGCACCTTTTTGGTGCGGATGTGGTGCAGAGAATTTGCATGTGATTTGCACAGGAATGCCGTGCAGTTCCTCTGCTAATCACAAGCAATATGCTGCACCGCATCAGTGTGAACCCATGCTTACAGAGAATATTTTATACTTGATAGGTCTAACCTGATACAATATAATATGGCAATACGTTTGTAGAAGATGATTGACTGATGAAAGACTGCTTTTTTACTAAAGATGGGAAGAAATGTGCGGTCAATAAAAATCAAGTGATATTAATACTTGTGAGCTAATATGGTGAAATATAAGTGATCAATTAATCAAATAATTTACTAATACATGCACATGTGGTTCGCTAGCTCCTTACACCAACTCATAAATAGTGCCACAACATACAAAATAAAAATTATATTATTAATGAATAATAATATTTAGTGCTGTGCTCCCGTGCTAAATTAATTATATAAAAAAACTTGCAACAGTGATTATCAGTTCATAATCAAACTATATACTCAAAAACATATTAAAATAACAAAAACAATATAATATAATAGCCTTGATGCAAACAATTTCTGTGTTGAGTTTTTGGATTTATCAAGAGGACTGTTCATTTAACACAGAAATTGTTTGCATCAAGGCTATTATATTATATTGTTTTTGTTATTTTAATATGTTTTTGAGTATATAGTTTGATTATGAACTGATAATCACTGTTGCAAGTTTTTTTATATAATTAAATGTGCGTTCAATAACTATTCCTGCTCCCATGGATTCCTATGCATGTTCTGGTTTGTGTACATAAATGTACATATGTATGTGCCTTACAAGTTTAAAAAAAAATCTATAGTATGGCCGCATCCTGCTACATCAGCACCTAACCAGGATATAGACTTGCTATTATTGGACAGTGAATAATTAAAGTGCTTTTTATTGATATACGCACCTTAAAACAGCAAAATTCCAGTTCAGAAATGCAAGCTGTCATTAAATTTCATTCCAGGGACAGTGTCCCTAGTGTATGAGCAGGGATGGGAGCTAATTGTGTATCAGAGTCTTCACAATAGGCTGGTGGGTTTATGATGAAATAGCTGCATTCCTGACATTAGCATACAGATAGGAGCACAATAAGCTGTGTGAAGCCAGAAAGAGGGGGGGGGGGGATAAAAATGTTTCCTCTCTGCTTTTTCTCTTTTAATAGCAGATGGAAATGTTGTCATTATGTCACATGAAGAACCTGGTAGATTCAGTAATTGGATTTGGATGTGTCTCTGAAGCTCCAGATTTGTACTCGAGGGAGGAAAAAGACCCTTTTAAAGCTTTTTTTATTTTAATTACTGGTATCCATAGAAATGCACTGACAGTTGCTTGGTCTGGCAGGAGGCGACAGTCTTATGTCTATGGGCACTGAAAGACAACCTGAAATTATCTCAGGTAGCTTAACTTGAGATGTTTGAGAACATTGCCTAAACAATTTTCTTTACTAATTAGATTAGCTGGCACTGAAAGTGCCAGGCTGTGCCTCCCATAAGCACAAACCAGTATGCATTGGCTACAGGGGCGGACTGACCATTTGGAAACTCGGGCACTGCCCGATGGCCCGGAGTCAGTAGGGGGCCCCATGAGATGCCCCTGGTACATTTTTCATAGGTTTTTTTGAGTTTGGGCAAGGACACAGGGGCCCCATGATCCCCTATTGCCCGGGAGCCCCATGAGTTGTCAGTCCGCCCCTGATTGGCTAATAGAGTGTATATGTTTGTAGCGCTACCTCCAAAAGAGCTGCTGTAGTTACTGGTTCTTCACTCACACAGTGTAGAGGCAGTCAGGCACACAGCAACAGTTCACTCACTCCAGCTCAATAATCAGTCTAGAGGATGTCTGTTTTTGTACGTATTTCTGAAAACATGTAACTAGGGAGGATAATGGGGTATGGGATATTTAAAAATATCAAAGCACGAAATTTGCAGAGGACACTTTCTCTAGGTGAAAGCAGAACAACCTTTCACTTTCAGCTGTGGACCAGGAGAATATTAGGCACAGAATGAGCAGAGGCCCCTCTCCACTAGGCAGTAGCAACACATTGTTTCACTCCCAGCTGTAAACCAGGAGAACATTAGAGCATGTGTAGAACATGTATGTAGACTGGAACAGTCTGAGTTCTTGAAAATGAAGACCACAAAATGAATAGCACACCAGGCATACAGAATTAGTTTGTAATATTCACAGCTGAGGACCATAGATAAACTGCAGCTCACGAAAATGAGCTCTACTCATGAATCCCAGTAGAATCAAGGCCATGGGCTTAATCAAGGGGGGGGGGGAGCAGTCCAGTAGCCAGTCAGGAGGGCTTCAGGGTTTAGCAGCCCCCTGAAGCACATGGTCCTCCTTTCTCCAGGGGATTGATGTTTCGAAACACAAACTTGGCAATGTGTTCTGCCCCATGCTAGTGTAAAAGTTTTAGTATCGTGAAAGCATTGACATTGTGGCTCCAGTTCTCCATTTCATTTTAGTGCCTCCCTAGGTAGCACAACATTCTCTGATTGGACAAGATGGAGAGGCGAGGTGGTGGTGTCACAATCTCCATTTTCTCCAATCAGAGAACATTTTGACATGCAAAGTGCTCTCTGAATGGAGCCCATACTGAATGAGCACCCAACAGTGTTCAATAAGCAGCAGGGAAACCATTCGGCATAGGACCCAGAAGACAGTGGCTATGACTGTAGTAGCAGTATCTACTATAGTGATTTCCAGCTTCCACAGTGATTGTCTAGGTATGGCACCTACAAACTTACATTGCTCTAAACTGGACAGTTGTGACTGTGCAAATAAAGTCATACCTGGAATTTAGGTTTAAGCCAGAATTGTACCAAATGCGGACTAGGAACAGGAATAGGTGCCTGGTGATATCTTGGACCATCTCTAATATGGAAGCCACCACTGTGGAATGGAAGAAAAAGTGTGCTTAGATAAAAGAGCAGCTGCAGAGTGCCCTCTAATATATTATTCACAATTGATTTGTCCCTTGCTATTACAAGGATAAGGCTGTCTATGAGTAGGTTGATTAAAGTGATGATAAAGTCTTGTTTTTTTTAATAACAAACATGTCATATTTAGCTGCTCTGTGAAATGGTTTTGCACAGAGCAGCCTGAATCCTCCTTTTCTCAGGTCCCCGCCGGCGCTCCTGGCCCCTCCCTCCTGTCCAGTGGCCCCACGTCAAGCATCTTACTAGGGGGGCACCTGAGCAGGCACACTCCCAAGCTGCAGCCCTGCATGTCCATTCACACACAGAGCCGCAGCTCTGCCCCACCCCCTCCTTCTCATTGGTTCACTGGCTTTGATTGGCTGCCTCAGACAATCAAGAGTGGGAGTCCCCAGAGAACCAACGCTCTCGTGGATATCGCTGAATTAGGATGGGGCTCAGTTTACTGTTTGGGGGGGCTGCTACACACAGTAGGTTTTTTAACTTCATGTATAAAGTGTATAAAGGTAAAAAAAACTTGCCTTTAGAAATACTTTAACAAACAATTATCTAATGAAAGAGTCCTTACAGTTTGTAAAAGTAAGAAACCCTCTCCACTGCTACCATAATGTGGAGAAGGATCCTTGCTCTTTTTGTGGAAACATTGGTCTCCCTGCAGAGGTTTGATGCACCCCCTTTTTAGTCAGAGCTGGAGCATGCCAATGAGAATGGAGCACAAAATATGCTGTTTGGAGAGTTCATACACAGAACAGGATCACGCTAAGTGTAGTCCTGTCCAAGGGCGGACTGACCATTTGGAAACTCGGGCACTGCCCGAGGGCCCGGGGTCAGCAGGGGGCCCCATGAGATGCCCCTGGTACCTTTTTCATAGGCTTTTTTGAGTTTGGGCAAGGACACAGGGGCCCCATGATCCCCTATTGCCCGGGGGCCCCATGAGTTGTCAGTCCGCCCCTGGTCCTGTCCTGTATTGCCTACCTACATCACCACAAAGGCTTGTACACCCACAGATATGGCAGGAGCCCACCAAACTGGAATCTGCAAGCCATAGTCAAAGAGATGCTCACACAATGAAGAATTATTAATTTAAAAGAAGTAGGTGAAAAAATAAATATAAAAATAAAGAAATCAAGAAGCTGCCTGTTTTATGCAGATCTATTAAAGAGTGCTGTTATGTAAAGGTTAATGTCTACGTTAAGAAAGCATTTAACACTATAACATTAGTAGTGTGTAAGTTTGGCTCATTTTTAATGACATTTCAGTGATTTTAGGCAGGAACATGCCAAGTCTTGTTTTTTCCATGTGTGTGAAGAGACATACGGAGGAAGGATGTGTGAAGAAGACAGCAGATGGCAGATTCAGGTGCTGCTGGGAATTAATGACAAAGCATCTCAGCAGACGGGCCCTCTCCACACACTGATTAAATAAGGGGGATTTCTACTCACAGGGACAGCTGGCAAGCACAGCTAAACACCCTCCAGCTACAATATGGACACATTAGGCAAATATTCCTAACGGCCAGCTCCCCAGAGTCACAGTATGTCTTTTTACTTCCATTAAACGTTTATGGCTTTTAGAAGGTTAGCCCTACACAATATTTGAATGGCACCATGGATATTAAGGCCTCTTGCACACTAGATAATTAGCTCATGTGCGCCCATTTTAGTATGCCTGGAAGGTACAGGTGCAGCACTCAACCCTGCTGCCTACAGCCTGTAAAAGTCTATAGCAGACTGAAATGTGGTGCGGCTGGACAGGGCTGAAAGCCATAATGAGTGATACTCACGTTTAGCATCGTGTGCGTTCAAGGATGTATGCACAGGGCGTAGGGATGCTACGTTCTGCTCATACATCCCTAAATGCAAAGGCCATTAAATGCAAGTACCTGTCATAGACTTTTATAGGCTGCAGAAAGTGGGGCTGGACAAAGTGCCTAGTGTTTAAGGGCCTCATTGTAAATTCAGGGTGCTATGTTATTTTTTAGAAGAACAAAATCCGTAAACATTTAATTGAAGTAAAAAGGCATACCGTGACTCTGGGGAGCTGGCCTTTAGGAATATTTGTCTAATGCGTTTATTATTATTATTATAAATGATTTATATAGCACCAACAGTTTGCTCAGCGCTTTACAATATAACAGGAGACAATACAGTAATAATACAGTTCAATACGAGAGAGTTAGGAGGGCCCTGCTCCTTGGAGCTTACAATCTAAGAATATTCGATATATAGGATTAGCACATTGATTTATATGGGCAGCACAGTGGCTAAATGGTTTCCACTTCTGCCTGGCAGTACCAGGGTTGTTGGTTCAAATCCCAACCACAGCACCACCTGCCTGGGGTTTGCATGCTCACCCTGTGCCTGTGTGGGTTTCCTCCGGGTGCTCTGCTTTCCTCCTACATTCCAAAGACATGCTGGTAGGTTAATTGGATCCTGTCTAAATTGGCCTTATAATTGTATGTATGAATGTGAGTTAGGAATCTTAGATTGTACACCCCTTGAGGGTTAGGGACTGATGTAAATGTACAATATATATATGTAAAGCGCTGTATAAATTGATGGCGCTATATAAGTACCTGTAACAGATATAGTTATGTGTATTTGGAACTGGGATTGGACGCACACGGGCTCAACACCTATTGTACAAGGGGCCTAAAAATGCTTGCATTCCTTTCTTTATAAATACAAGAAATAAAAGAGCAATGGATTAATAATTATTCTCATACACCAAATTCATTCTTATTTTCATTTATTAATTGGTTGGCAGGTTTGCTTTAAGGCCATTATAAGTGGTCTATTGATTATTCCATCAGGAATGAATAGATTCTTAAACATTTTCTCTTTGAGATGGACGCAAAGAGCCATACACCTTGAAAAACAAGTGTACATCTGCACCTGGGAGTGACAGGTGTTTGCATACAGCCGCCTTTACAAATCAGGCACTGATGTATGCTGGTAACTGCACATCTGAAAACTTACAGGGATGGATGAGTTGCCCTGAACATGAACTGTCTGTGTCTAGGGGTGCACATCCATCTCTGTGCGCAAGCAAAGGCTTAGGTGTGCAGTTACCAGTATAGAGCCACAGCCTGTCATTGATTAGAACAGGCGGCTGTACGCAAACACCTGTTATTCCTGAGATAGAGCTACAGTCCCTTTCACAATGCATAGCTGTCAGAGCCCATGTGAATGAGAATCATTCCTGAAGGAATAAGCAACAAATTCAAGAGAATGAGTCCGAAGCTTGCTGACATGCAATCCATTAGATAGTGAATGTCAGCTGAGCTTTCCATAAGTGGACACACACAGTGCTGGCACATTTCTGCCTAATCAACAAAGAACAATAGGAATCGCCTGACAATTTGTCCATGCAATGATTGGCACCCATTTTCTCTCCATATATAGTCAGATGTTTGAACAGTTGTGTCAGAAACATTCAAATCATAAAACAATAGGTGGGGGACTGATATACAGTATGAACGTGAGAAGCGAGATGAAGTGCAGTCAAGTAATGTGAAGAGAAACTGTTTCTAATTATGTAGAAGTGAACTCCAATTATGTTAATTCTGCTCTGCAAGACGGAATGTTTCAAGTGAACACAGGTCCCCTTCAGGGACACCCCCTTCAGGGACACCTAGCCTAACAGTTTAGTAAACCAGGCCCATGGCTTTAAAGAAATACTACACACTTGTATTCTCTTGCTCCTTCCTTGCAGACCTCAATACATTAAAATTCTAGGCAGAAACAAATTAAAGTGTCATTAAACCCAGACTATGAAAAACTCTTATTCCATGTTATAAAGCAGAGTGTGTATGCTCACAAAGCCAATAAAGCATTTGTTTTGTGTAGACTTAAATATACCTGGTTGATCCCAACATCAGCTTCTCTGCCATCTTCTCCGTGTTCCCATTGCAGGCTGAGATTGTGTTGACCAGCTGGTGTCCTCTACTGAGCATGCTCAGTACTAAGCGCTTCATTTCCTCCTTTTTCTTATCTGTGCAGCCCACATGACAATAGAATTACACATGTGGGTGGAAACACAGTGGTAAATGACACTCCCCTCTCTCCCTCCTCCTCCATGTCCTCCTATTGCTACACATTATGGGGGCGGGATATAGTATGCTGATTGATTACATTCACTATAAACTCACAAAAAAGCATAGTTTTATTATAAATCAGTATTACATATCAATTGCAATTGCTAATACCTGTAAAGGAAAAAAGAGCCTTGGATGCAGATACTAACGGAACAAAGTAAAAGCTAGTGTCAATCATCTTTGACTCCGCTTACACCATCATGAATACTGCTGCCAGACTCAGCCTCCTTACCAACCGTTCAGTGTCTGCTACCCCTCTCTGCCAATTCCTCCACTGGCTTCCACTCAGCCAACAAATAAAATTCAAAATACTAACAACTTAAAAAGCCATCCACAACTCTAAACCCAGCTACATCACTAACCTGGTCTCAAAATATCAACCAAACTGCTCTCTTTGATCCTCCCAAGCCCTTCTGCTCTCTAGTTCCTGTGTCACCTCCTCCCATGCTCAACTCCAGGACTTCTCCAGAGCTTCTCCCATCCTATGGAACTCCCTACCCCAATCTGACCGGCTATCTCTTAATCTATCCACCTTTAGACGATCCCTGAAAACATTTCTCTTTAAAGAAGCCTATGCTGCTTCTAACTAGTAAACTGCCATTTATTTCCTCCATCAGCTCATCCCCCCCACAGCTATTACCTTTTGTATCACTCAACCCTTCCTCCTAGGTTGTAAGATATAATGAGCAGGGCCCCCTGTTTCCTCTTGTACCAGATTGTATTGTAACTGTAATGTCTACCTTCATTTCGTAAAGCGCTGCGCAAACTGTTGGTGCTATATAAATCCTATATTATAATAATATAATTATAATATTAATGCACAGAAAATACACATTTGATGTTCAATAAAGATGTATAGGAAGCTGTAAAACAGTTTTCTGATATTTATAATTTAATCTGGATTGCTGTTCTGAAACTGTTTTTTATTTTGTCATGTAACTGGTATAGCACCAATCAGCGCTGTGCAGACAGACGCACACTGTAGTAATAGAAGCTCCTCCCAAGGATCTTTCCCTGCAGATGCTAAAGAACAGTCAAAGATCATGTGACCGCACAACAGTGCTGCAGGAATAAGGTACTTAGACGATTAAAAAGGAAACAAAATGCAGTGGCATGATATATACGAGTTTGGTGACTGAATTATGGCAATTAACACATTTCTGTTTAATATCACTTTAATGCAGTTCTGTATTCATTAATACATTATTCAGTGTTTTTAAGTAGAAAAAGTGCTTGAATTTGAATTGGTATCAGCCGCTTGTATTCTCTGTACAGCAGAGCTCAAAGTGAAGAAGGGAGAAGCAACACGATGAGCCAGTTAGTTGTGCTGCAGTGTATGGGACATGCAGACAAGGGCATCAATCTGCTGCTTCTATGTTCACTGTCCAGTCATAGGCTGGAGTGAGAGGAGACCTGTAAGTGTAACATCAGGTTCCCTCTCTGTTAGACTGGGCAGTACTGTGTAGAAAACCTGTAAATATCAGGACTGGATGGACATAAATAGAAATCCTTTAGCAGGTAAAACAAGTACCATATATGCATTTTATTTGTGTATTTAGCAGTGGTAAGTTCCGCTGCCAGTGGTAAATGGTTTGTTTCAACCCTCTAACTGCTACATTTGAAGATAGCATGTGCTGTTGAAAAACAACAGACTTAATTGCTAGATCACCACGTGGTAATAAAATAAATAATTCCCTAAAAATGAAAACTAATGCAGCTATCTTATCTAAGAATTGGTAAACTGCAATATAATTTTCGGTTTAGTACCCTTTTAAGAATATATTTGGAAAAAGGGACCCAGCTTTTCTCCAGCTGATAAAAGCTACATTGCCATACTTAGTTATGCAACTCAGCTCTTTAGAAAATGTTTTAAGACTGTGTATTCTGGTAATATATGTTTTAAGTTGTAATTGTTACTATAATATTAAAGCAAAACTAAAGTCTAAAAAAAAAATGATAGGAGATTGTGATTTTTTGATAGAATAGACTTTGAAGGTCTCTACTATTTTTTTCCTTTTCTCCAAGCAATGTTATTTTTTGTGTATGCTGCCTCCAGTAGCATTGATGAATGCTAACAGCAGAGCTAGGAGCTGGGAAAATGTACCTCCAGCCCGCAGGCATGGGAATCAAGCTAACCATACATCTCTAGATTTTTCTCATTCAGCCTATGAGCTGAGCAAGAGAAAATCAACAGATACCATAATCCATGTCAAACAATAGGAATGGAGAAATCTGCACCGCTGGCAACTGTATTCAGACAGCCACTATCCCTACTGATAGGATGCAGCCACTGTTCAGGTGATAATTTTCCATCTAAGGCTGACCATACACTATACAATTTTCTTACAATTTTCTGTCCAATCTCTGCCCAATTTCCTTTAGATTTACCTTCAACTATGTAGTGCAAGGGCCTGCCTAATTGGATACAGTTGAAAGTGTTGTTTAGGTTTGACCTCGTATTATATGGTTTTTGGTAAATCTAAAGAAAAATTCTCAAGAAACTTGTATAATGTATGGCCAGCCTTAGTCAATTTTAAGTCAGGTGGTGTTGACAGGGCCATCCATGGCCAAAATGTGAGCCTTGTATGGCCAGCTTTACATTATTAGTGCCCACAAGGCCAAAGAGAGAATACAATGGAAGCGGAAGAAAGAGCCCAGAAGATGGAATTGACAAAGCCATTGATGGGTAGGGCAGACTTGTCAGCTCCAAAGGATGAGCATTCTTGCACAATATGGCAAGAGCTTCCATTCCGCCCCACCCCCCAGCACAGTTCTTTAAATACTGAAGTGCTATTCTCTTTTTTAAGGGATTTAATAGGTGTGACCCCCGACAGGCAAAATGCGGCCCCTTGAATATTAATTCCACTCATTCCAGCCCATTGTTCCATTTGAGTTTGGCATGCCTGTTTTAGAGGGGGTCAGGTCTTGGGTTGCATATCATGTGCTCCATTATTGTGAGGAAAGTAAATGAGTAGTATGTTTTTGAATTGTGTCTTCCTTGGTTTCACAATGTTAATGTGTTACATGGCATGCTTGAATATCCTGTAAAACTATACAGCCTGCCTTATTATGGACAGCAGCATAAAAGATCAATAACTGGTATAAGATAGAGCCAGGGGCTAGTTCCCTTGAACAATAGTTGCTTTATAGGCACTTAACACCAAGGTGTCAATGCCTACTGTAATCATTTCCCACCCAATGACATCACTTTTTGTCTACATTTTTCATCTATACTTCACTCAGAGATGTAATTGGTGTCCATTTACATTCTTTCAGCCATTATTTCAGGCCATTAGAGTCAAAAAAATTTAAAAGCTTCTAAAAGTCTCTCTTCCAATGAAGTTCCCATGTATTCAGGCATCCCCAGTAGATTACTAATGGTTATGCACCTTACAGAAGCGGTTTGTGTTACGGCACTGCGTTATTTTAACTGACAATTGCGTGGTCATGCAACGCTGCACCAAAATGAAATTTACGTCCTTTTTTCCTCACGAATTGAGCTTTCATTTGGTGGTATTTGATTGCCTGTGAGTTTTTTTATTTTTTGCTCTATAACAAAAAAAAAGTCCTACAATTTTGAGAAACAAAACAGGAATAATTAAGTACTGTCCATGATACTTTTTTTATTTGCACTAACATACAATTTTAAGGACAAGCTTTCAGGGAATATCCCCTTCTTCAGGTCTAAGCAGTACTCTTAGACCTGAAGAAGGGGACATTCCCCAAAAGCTTGTCCTCAAAATTGTATGTTAGTGCAAATAAAAAAAGTATCACGGACAGTACAGAATTGTTCCTGTCGCAAAGGCACTAATACGGCTACAATCACCTCGAGAAAAAAAACAATATTTTTGACTTTTTGCTATAAGACGTCCTTTAAAAAAATGTAAAAATCAAATTTCATCATAAATTTAGGCCAAAATGTATTCTGCGATATGTCTTTGCTAAAAAAATCCCAATATGTGTAAATTAATTGGTTTACGTGAAAGTTATAGCACTTACAAATGGCAGTATAGATACTGGATTTTTTTATGCTAATAATAGCGGCGATCAGCAACTTATGGTGGCAATCAGCGACTTATTGCGGTGACAAACAAATTATGGCGGGACTGCGGCAGACATTCTGACACTGGGGGGAACTGACTTGGGATCACTGACATCCCCAGTGACTCTAATACAGTGATCAGTGCTAAAAAAAAGCACTGACACTGTACTAATGGCACTGGGGAGGAAGGGGTTAACAATGAGAGGCGATCAAGGGGTTAACTGTGTGATAGGAGTGTTTTCTAGGGGGTGGGGGGTGTGTGATTCACTGTAAGCACACTGATCGGGATGGCTGCTCCCGAGCAGTGCACCCAAACTGACAGGGAGGAGAGCTGCATTGTAAACTATGCAGCCATCCTCCCTGTCGGTGTTTGTTGGCAATCACCGGGCTCTGGCGGGGCCGCGATCGGTGGCACGGGTAGACGGTCACACGTCTTGTGCGTGCCCCCCTACCTGTAAATGCAGGATCACATTTATATATGTGATCTTACGCACAGGGGCCGCCTTGTCGCAGTATATGTACTGTGGGCGGTCCCCTAGTGGTTAACCAATAGCCGCCCGGCCAATAGCCGTTTGGCGGCCGGCAAAATGCTGTAGATTTCCGGGTGGACGCCATATGGTGTACTCCCGAGCATGCACAGTTTTCGCGCTTGCAGAGCCGTGTAGCGGCGCGATCTGTCACCGGCCGTGTACCTCGGACACGGCCGATGACAGATCTGAGTACCAGCCTCGTTGCTGGTACCATGTGACCTGCTGTGACCAATCATAGCAGATCACAAGACAGTTGTATATAATGGACGGCTTCATTCATGCCATCCATTGTATACTAGTGTCTAGCTGTGAATGGTCACAGCGATCACATGCACATGTCATGTGATTAGGTGTGGCCAAATCACAGCTAAGCACAAAAAAAAAAAAAAATACTGATCACTCCCCCAAAGTAGTACAATGCTACTATGGTAACATTGTACTACTCTGGACATAGTGAACTATGAAAACAAAACTAAAAAAAAGAAAAAAAAGTAATAAAAAATTAAACATAATTTTAAAAAATTTAAAAAAATAAAAAATATATATATTTTTTTTTCATACTGTCACCAGTCAGTGTCCCTGATCACCGCCATGCCAGTTATATGATGACGCTGTACTGCACTGGTGACAGTATGTAAAAAAAAATAGTGAAAATAATTTTTTTAATTTTTTCATTTTCCGAAAAATTATGACAAAAAAAATACAACTTCAAAAAACTCGCCATGCCTCTTATGAAGTACGTCGGACTGTCTACTTTACAAAAAGGGGTCATTTGGGGGATATCTGTACTGTTCTGACATTCTAGGACAGTGGTTCTTAACCTTTTTGGAGGTACTGAACCCCACCAGTTTCATATGCGCATTCACCGAACCCTTCTTAATTGGAAAAATAAAATATGATTTTTAAAATTCAAAACATAGGTATATATTTATACATAGGTGCACAAAATGAACAAAACCATTAAGAACAAAGAACAAAACCATTAAAACATGATTTTCACACAAAAACAAAATAATGAATATTTACCGCAAATCAGTGTGACTTCTGCTGTTGTCTTTCAGAGGCCAGTTCAGAAATGCACGGCATTACCTTGGCAAGTGCCACTCTCATGTCATTTTCGCAACAAAGTCTGTTCCTTTTCTTCGTCTTTATGTCCAGCATCCTCGAAAAGGATTGCTCGCAAAGATATGTTGTAACAAACGGTATGAAAATTCATCCCCCATAGTAATTCATCCCCCATATAGTAATTCATCCCCCATAGTAATTCATCCCCCATATAGTAATTCATCCCCCATATAGTAATTCATCCCCCATAGTAATTCATCCCTCATAGTAATTCATCCCCCATATAGTAATTCATCCCCCATATAGTAATTCATCCCCCATAGTAATTCATCCCCCCATATAGTAATTCATCCCCCATATAGTAATTCATCCCCCCTATAGTAATTCCTTCCCCATATAGTAATTCATCCCCCATATAGTAATTCATCCCCCATAGTAATTCATCCCCCATATAGTAATTCATCCCCCATAGTAATTCATCCCCCATATAGTAATTCATCCCCCATATAGTAATACATCCCCCATATAGTAATACATCCCCCATATAGTAATTCATCCCCCATATAATAATTCATCCCCCATATAGTAATTCATCCCCCATAGTAATTCATCCCCCATATAGTAATTCATCCCCCATATAGTAATTCATCCCCCATATAGTAATACATCCCCCATATAGTAATTCATCCCCCATATAATAATTCATCCCCCATATAGCAATTCATCCCCCATATAGTAATTCATCCCCCCTATAGTAATTCATTCCCCATATTAATTCATCCCCCATATTAAGTCCCCAAGTCCCCCCTGTGTCAATTCACTTACCTTTGCTCCGCGCGTTCCTCTCGCTGTATTCCCGCGCCGTTCCGGTCTTCAGGGCGGACTGTGAGAGGAGCCTAGCTCCTCTCACGTTCGTCATGCTGCCCCGCCTACACACATCCTGACAGCCAATCACTGGCTATCAGGATGTGAGTGGCAGCGAGACTGACCAATCATTGCATTTGAGTCCCTGCCGCCCGAGAGGAGGGAGGGGAGCGGGCGCCCAGCACACAAGAGCCGCGGCTTGCCGACCACTGGGCTAAGCGATGTTGCGTGACCACCTGCAGCCAATGATGGACAAGCGGGGCATGTCATCACAAATCATATGAGTCGGGTGTGGGTCACCTCCGCCGAACCCCCGAGACTGACTCACCGAACCCCTGGGGTTCGATCGAACCCAGGTTAAGAACCACTGTTCTAGGACCTCAAGAAATTAGATTGTCTGTCAGTACTTCAGGATTGATCAATATTCAGATCTATACCATAGTTTGTGAACTCTATATCTTTCCTACAAACTAAAAAATACATCCTAATTTGGGTTATTTTCACCAAAGACATGTAGCAGAATACATCTCGGCCTAAATTTATGAAGAACAATTATTTATTTTCAAACTTTTATAACAGAAACAAAGAAAAACGTGGGTTTTTTTCAAAATGTTTGGTCTTTTTTTGTTAATTTAGCAAAAAATAAAAACCCCAGCGGTGATTAAACACAACCAAAAGAAAGCTCTAGTTGTGTGAAGAAAATGATAAAATTTTAGTTTGGGTGCAATGTTGTATGAGCGCGCAATTGTCATTCAAAGTGTGAGAGCTCTGAAACCTGAAAAATGGCCTGGGGGGGAAGGGGGTAAAAGTGCCCGGTATGGAAATGGTTAAAAGAAGGTTTTTCTGTGTCAGAAAAACTTTTAGCATGAGCAATCCTGCTTGTCCTGCCTAGATGCAAGGACACGCTGTAAAATTTGGGGCATGCCCAGTGTTGTATTTAGGTTTTGTGCTGCCCTAGGTGACATAAAAATCATCTGCCCCCACGGACACAGACCAACACCCCCCCCCCTTCCCCATCCCGCAGAGAGAGCCTGACATTGACCAACAACACCCCTGCCGCCCATCTGGGAGACCTTTCCACTACCCCCCCACCTGGTGATAGAGAGAAAGACACCTATCTTCACAGCTCTGGACATCCCCGGGAAAGAGAGAGAGGCTCTACATACACTTTCAAGCAGCCCGCAGCCTCTCTCAGGTCTCACCTGGTTCCCAGGGCACGCATGTCCCTTCTTCTATCCCTTCTTCTGGGGGGAGATGCTTCCCCCCTGAAAAATGCCACCCTAGGGAAGTGCCTTGTTTTCCTTGTGGCAAAAACACCCCTGGGCATGCCCCCAGCACTTCAGAAACTGAGATGTTAAAAAAACAGAAACAGTTTTTTAAAAATTGTATTTAAAGAAAAATGAAATTGTTTAAGGTACACAACCTGAAATTTATTAAGAGTATTGCAGATATTCTTTAGAATTGTGTCATGCCTCCACATAACAAATGTCAGTGCCTGTGACCAATTCATATATCTGTCAGAAACAGGTACATGAATTTGTTGCATGGAGACATAGTGGGATGTGGCACTGAGGTGAGAGTGTCTATAATCGCAAACACTCCATGCTCAGTCCATGTTCTGCTTCCAAGGCACACAGTGTCCTATGAACCAGTGATGCGTTCCCAGCCTCATTCAGCTTCAGATTTCCAAGCCGGCAACTTAAGGAAAACAAAGGGTGGGGATGTTGGCTGACATTATTGACCAAATATGGCCATCGCCATATTTTTGGTTACTGACGTCAACCAGCAGCCCCCGTCTCTTTGTTTACATTCAACTGTTGGACATGGATTTTCACTACTGATTCATAAGTCTGTAGCTGGTTAATCAGCAGTTGGCCTTACCTAGATCTGCCCACTGCTCTCTGGATTGACAGCACTGTCTCTATTGCTGAAATCCTCCCACTGTGTGCTGCAGTGCCTGCGGGGGAAGAGCATGTGAGACACAAATTCAGGAGGATTTGACACAGTAAGAAAGGTAAATGAAGTTTTTTGTTTACTTTATGAGGCTTGTGCATCATGTAGTAGCTGGATTTGGCACTTGTTTGATTGTCATATAGGAGAGTTTGTACTACAGTACATTAGTTGTAGTTTAGTACATTTTTCCTGGACCTTCCCACATCAGCCTTATCTTGGTTCAGCTCCGCCTCTCTGAATCCCTTAGAACCATCCCTAGCTATTGCATAAATTCTGGTCTGAACTCCCATTAAATGTTCTTTTTCTGGACCTTCTTGGCTTGTTAGACACACATATCTCTAGATACTGTTAAATCTTCTCCTGAAGAGGTTCAGCCTCTCCTGGATGGATGACCCCCTTGTGTGGATTGTAAATATCTCAGATGGTGGATGCCTGTACTGCAAGGGCTGTGTAGAGTGCCCGATACAAAATATTGGCAATTGTGCTGTGGTTTGGTTAGTGGTGTTGCTCATTTCCACCTGCTTTTTATTTTAAAATTGGGTAGGGCTTTAACTCTTAGGGTTATTTTTTTTCTTGGGGGGTATACTTTATTTTGCTAGGGTCTTTTTTTTATTATTTCTGGGTCCACAGTGTACACTTATTTCTTACACAGGCATATCTGCCCTTTGTGGCATGTCACTGCACACATGTGAGGTTTTTATTTCACCTATAGCCATAGCTGCCATTACATTTAGAAAGTCCCCTATACTAAAAATATCAGGCCAACCTAAAGTGAGAGGCAGAGATTCTGGATGTGGAGGTAGTATGGGATGAGCAGGTTCTGCATGAAAAAGCAGTGGTTGAGCCACACCATCTAGAGGCACGGCATGCCTCCCTTTTCTGTCTAGAGAAGACATTCTTTACAGCTACAGCACACACAGCTTCTTCCTCCTCCCAGATACAGAGCAGCCAGTTATCTGCAACTGCTACTAATGCACCCTCTTCTTCCTCTTCTTCTGCTATTTCTATCATAGCCCCACAAACTGGCAATTAGGAGTCTGGCAGCACTGCCTCATATGTACAAGCACTACTTGTACCACTAGCTAGAGCTTGTACAGTTTGCACTGGAGCTTCTGGCTTTGTTACTATTGTCTCTCAAATATTACACTCTAATTTTTTATTTCAAGATGAGAGCTGCCTTATCTCTCCCTCTTAAATTGCAGCCTAACCAAGCTGCTTACATACTGCAACTGAACAATATTTGTGGCTACTCTCTTTCAGAAAATGCACCCTAGCTTGTACTGCGAGATAAAACCTGCCTTATCTCTCCCTCTTACATTGAAGCCCAACTAAGCTGCCCAACAGAAAACTGAAGTTTATATTTGAATATTTGGGGAATAAAGAGGGTTACAGGGAAGCTCACAACCTAAACTATTTTGGCACTGGTAATTCTGTATAGCATTAAGGGCTTTAGGTTTATTATTTTTTTACATTTTCCTATCATTTTTAGATCTGTTGTAGCTGCTACTTCCATTGGTCAATTTAGGCCTATTATAATTTGATAACAAATCAAATGTATCAGCCACCCAAACTACCTTAACCAGTTGCAGACTCTGGATATGTTAGACACTTCCAGTCCTTCTGCCTTGCTGCCAGGACCTCCCCAGTCCCAGTACTTGGAAATTCAGTTCTGATTATTCAGAACAAATTTGCACAGAGTGTACACAGTACACAGAGAAAGTTCTGACAGCTGGAGCTCTCAAAAAAGCAGTCTGGTAAAGTTTATCAACAACATTGCAATACAGAAATATACAAAGAAACAATGTTTCATTTTGTATCTTTCTGATTACTCATATACAGATCAAAGGGATGAACTTTAATCTGCAGATGAAGTCAGTTATAGTAACCTGTTTTTTTTAAATTAAATGTTCCTCTGTTTAACCCTTTATTAACCCTTAGTTTACTCTAGTCAGCCCTAATTAACTCCTTATTCTCCTTTTCCATTCAATTATTATTTTCCTGCTGATTTGTTTGTTGATTTCTATTTTACTAACTAATATTATTTAAACTTTTTTTTGTTTGTTTTGTATGGTAATATTTTCTACCCTTAATGTATAATTACAAATTTCACGTTTAAAAAAGTGTAAAATAAAAAAAAAACACACTTTATTCATTTGTATATAACTTTGCAATGCTTTATACCAGAATCAAAATTTTAGTACCATTTTAAATAGGACAAATTACAGAATAAAAGGTGCACTTTTTATGTGCAGTAACACTATTTATTTTAAACTAACACTGCTCAAATAAAGAAAAAGTGTGTTGTGTTATGTTATGTTTTGTTACGTTTAATTGTTTAAGCATTGCAAAGAAAGAAAGCATTGTTGCAAGACAATATTCACAAAAGGAAAACATTTTTTGTCTTTAAAAAACAAAATATGTGTTACCTTTTTATCTTAAAGTGGTTGTAAAGGCTGAAGGTTTTTTACCTTCATGCATTCCCACATGGAAGAAAAATATATTTTATATATATATATATATATATATATATATATACTGTATGTAAATGCTTTTTTATATATTACAAAATATATGCAACATATTTTAAAAATACATTTTCAAATACATTTTGTCTACATTTTTGGAATGCATTTACAAATATATGTAAAAACCTATGTCAAAATTACTTTTTTTATATGTTAAAAAAAATCCGAAGAATATATTTAAAAAAATATGCATGAAGGTAAAAAACCTTCTTGTGCAGCAGTGTCCCCTAGCCCCCTCAATACTTACCTGAGCCCCATCGCAATCCATTGATGTGAATGACAGCCTCGTCTGTCTTGGGTCTCTGCCTCCTTATTGGCTGAGACAGCAAGTGGGAGCCAATGGCTCCCGCTGCTATCAATCACAGCCAGTCAGCCAATGAGGAGAGAGGGGCAGGGCCAAGCTGCAGCTCTGTGTGTGAATGGACACACAGAGCAGCGGGTACCCCCATAGCAAGCTGCTTGCTGTGGGGGCACCCAACAGGAATGAGGGCTCAGGAGAGCCTGTGAGGGACCCAAGAAGAGGAGGATCCAGGCTGCTCTGTGCAAAACCACTGCACACAGCAGGTAAGTATAGACATGTTTGTTATTTTCCAAAAAAAAATGAACCTTAAGAATCGCTTTAAGTAATGAAAATAAACAGGCCCAAATGTAAAAATGATTCCGGTCCATAGAGGGTGAACAGGTGTGAGAGCCGAAATGGTTAAAAGGCCTTTTTCAGTATGAAATGAACCAGATTATGGTGATGCTGCTGTATTTAACTAAGCTAAATGTAAACATTAAAACATTTATAAAATATCCATAATATGTGGTGCCAGAATACAGTGGCATTAATGCTGTCTGTAAAAAAGATACTGTTCTGTAACACCTCATACACTCTACACCCTAAAGTATAGGGATGCACTGACACCATTTTTTAATCGGTGAGTACAAGTGTCGATTTCGGGCAAGTAGTTGCCAATACCAAGTACCGATACTTTGTGGTGCGATTTGCATCAATAAAACATAGATGGACACAAATTGTACTGCAAAGAACAGCATGTAATTTGAACAGGAATGCTATACCTGTCCAAATTATATACGGTTTCCCCACTGCTCCTGTGTGAACCCAGGCTTGTCATAGCCTGAGTTCAAACAGGAGTGGTGTGGGACACCTCCCTGCACTGATCTCATGCTGAGTGGAGAGTGGGAAAGAAGGGCGTGTGGGGATGTATACCTTAGTGTTGGCCATCAGAGAATGGAGGCAAATACTCCAGATTCTCTGCTGTAGGAGAGGAGAGAAAGCTGTGGGTATTTCAATTCCCTGCAGCTTTTAAATCCCCATGGCTTTCTCATCTTTCAGTGTAGGGATGACAGTATGGGCTACACAGCTTCTGATTGGTCAGCACCATGATGGTGCTGACCAATCAAAAGCTGTCTAGCCCATACTGTCATCCCTACATGGAGAGGAGAGGAGAGAAAGCCGCTAGGATTCCCTGCGGCTTTCTCTTCTCTCCTACAGCTGAGAATCTGGAGCATATGCCTCCGCCTGATAGCTAACACCAGTATATACATCCCTTCATGCCCTTCTTTCCCACTCTCTACTCACTCAGCATGAGATTGGTACAGGCAGGTTTCCCGCACCGCTCCTGTGTGGACTCAAGCATGGGTTCATAACAGTGGGGAAACCGTATGCTATTTGGACAGGATGCAAATCACACCGCAAAGTATCAGTTTGGGTATCGGGAGCATTTTCACAAGTACTAGTACTTGTGAAAATACTCGGTATTGGCAACGATACTGATACAAATCTCAGTATCTGTGCATCCCTAGTTTAAAGGCATCTCCAAAGTATGTAATTTAAAAAGAATATTGTTTTTTCCATATCGCATTGGAAGTGGCATTAAAATTATCCTCTTCTCAATGCACATGAAATTTACAAAAAAATATTTTTGATTTGCTAAGTGTCCTAAATGGCAGTGTACAGATCCTGATGCCCTCTTTTGGCAATTAAAAAAGCCCCAAAAAAGTTTTTCTAAATTTTCTGCTAAGTTCAGGTTTTGCAAAATTTCAAACAGAATTAGGGCAAATTTGCCATTCCTCTGTATAACTGAACTTTAAAATTGCACAGTTTTGGCACATATATACTGTAACTGTATAATCATATAGAGATTATCGCTGGAAAATGTGGACCCAGCCATTTAAGTAGTGATTAATGTTAAAGCCATTACTCTATTTCTGTACAAGGAATAAATCCAAATATAACTCTGGAAAAGTGTTTATGGAATGGGGACTGTGTCTGCTTGGGAGTGTTGATAAAGGGTCTTTGTATTTTCACTCTCAGGACAGTGAATTAAAGTGGCAGATGCAGTAGAAGCAGGTGGGTTAAGTTGGTATAGGCAGTGGGGGAGGGTTCGGTCACCTGTAATTGTAGGATCTGTGCACAGTGATGTCATTGTTAATGGCTCTCCATATGGCAGGAGGTGGAGGGAATGAGCTCAGCTTACTCCAGACAGCTAATGTAGCTCCAGGCTTGCACATGACATGCTGAGAGTCAGTGCCCTTTAGTGGCCACCCTTTCTAAAAAGCAATATATTATATACAGATAATTAGGATCTGGAGATTGGAAATGCCAAAATCAAATTACACCATTTAAGAGCAAAGACATAACATTATCTAACAATGAGGACTAAGCTATAAGTAATTAGAAAATGCATGTACCTTTATAGTGTTATCTATGGTTTGTTAAGATGGACATTGGTGACATCTATTTTTATACTATTATTATTATACAGTATTTATAAAGCGCCAATAGTTCGCTCAGCGATGTACATTACAAAGGGGGACAGAACATGTGACAGAACAATACCAATACAATGCAAAACATGAGGGGATCGAGGGCCCTGCTCTTTCGAGCTTACAATCTATGATGATATCAATAATTTTGACTACATCAATCAGCAAATGATAACAAAGTATAATATACTGTAGTATAATATATAGTAACGCTATTTATGCTTTTAGATATTTAGAGAATTCTGAAACATTTACTTAAATCTTGCAAACTAAGTGTTGTATTACCTTTAATGTAATCCTATAATAGACCCAGTTGTTTTACCAAAAAGCTCTGCATCCTGGACATCTGAAGCAATACAGATTGCTCACCAAAGACTACATTCCCGGAACAGTAAAGCTAAAGTCACTGCCATATTGCCATATTATATATACCACAAGCTGTCTTGGACCTCACATCCTGTGCAGACTTTATCTAAGACAATGGGCCAGTTGCAGAAGTTACATTGGTACAAGCCTCCCAATTTTTAGAGGAGATGGAGAAGATGGACGCTTTGCAGATACAAAATATTAAACCAAAACACACCCTTAAAAACAAATTATATTATGTTTGTGGATTCAATAGAAAATGCTTCCATTTATTATCCTAACTTGCAGCACTAGAGTCATCGGTTTGAATCCCCACGACTACACTTGCTTGGAGTTTGCATGTGCTTCCTGTGCTTGTGTGGTTGTCCTCTTACACTCCAAAGACATGCTGGTAGGTTAATTGGCTCCTGACTACAATGGCCATATTATGTGCATGTATGAATGTGAGGCAGGGACCTTAGATTTTAAGCTCCTTTGAGGGCACAAACTGATGTAAATGTACAATATATGATTAGGTGTGCGCAGCCTGTTGCGTTTTGCATTAGGGTATATAGATATACAGTGCTCAGCATAAATGAGTACACTTCTTTTGAAAAGTAAGATTTTAATCAATATCTCAATGAGCACAAGAACAATTTAAAACATTTTGACAAAACTGAGTTTTATAGAACATTTATTTAGCTCATTACATGAAAGTAAGGTTAATAATATAACTTAGATTACAAAATCTGCAGTTTTACTCAAATTAGTTGATGCAAAAATCAATACACCCCACAACAAAAACTACTACATCTAGTATTTTGTATGACCTTCATGATTTGTAAGGACAGCATTAAGTCTTCTAGGCATAGAATAAACATGTTGCGACATATTGCAACATCGATCTTTTTCCATTCTTCAAGGACGACCTCTTTAGAGCCTGGATGCTGTATGGAGAGTGATGCTCAACTTGTTCCCTATAGGTGTTCGTTTGGGTTCAGATCAGGAGACATACTTGGCCACTGAATCACTTTCACTCTGTTTTTCTTCAGAAATGCAACAGGAGCCTTAGATGTGTGTTTTGGATCGTTGTCATGTTGGAAAAGTGCACGACGACCAAGGGCATGGAGTGATGGTAGCGTCTTCTCTTTCAATATAGAGAAGTACATCTGTGAATTCATGATACCGTCAATGAAATACAGCTCCCCAACACCAGCAGCAATCATGCAGCCCCACTGAAGGACACTGCCACCACCATGTTTCACTGTAGGCACCATGCATTATTCGTTGTACTCCTCACCTTTGCAACACCATACAGTTTTGAAGTCATCAGTTCAAAATACATTTATCTTAGTCTCATCATTCCAGAGTAAAGAGCCACAATAGTCTTCTTCTTTTTCAACATGGGTCCTGGTAAATTCTAGGCGGGCTTTTTTGTGCATGGGCTTTAGGAGAGGCTTCTTTTGTGGATGACACTCATGCATGCCAATCCTCTGCAGTGTACACCGTATTGTCTCATGGGAAGCAATCACCCCAGTTTGGCCTCCTGCCCCAGTTTAGCTAACTGCAGTGAAATTTGTTAGGAAAAATAATTTTTTTGTATGTGCAAATTAACAAATCTTGTTTGCAATCAATGGCCCACATTTGTTGGATTATTTTGTAGCATAGTGTTCCATAGAAAATGTTGATTCTGAAAGGAAAGTAAAAGTTTTCTGACAAATCTGTTGGGATGTACTCAGGGGCGGACTGACAACTCATGGGGCCCCCGGGCAATAGGGGATCATTGGGCCCCTGTGTCCTTGCCCAAACTCAAAAAAGCCTATGTAAAAGGTACCAGGGGCATCTCATGGGGCCCCCTACTGACCCCGGGACCTCAGGCAGTGCCCGAGTTTCCAAATGGTCAGGACTGCCCCTTGAACTGAGAGAGATGGGAACTATAAATCTATAGGGATTATATTTTTAAATATTTAATATTATTCCTGTGTAGCATACCTCTCATATCACTCATTGATAAAACTTGGATTTTTCTTTAGAGTGTATTTCCAGACAAACATATTTCCTAGTTTTTGATAGAGGGGGGAAGAGTTAGAACCCCTGTGTGGTTTCTACTGCTATCTGGGGCTCTGATAGAGCATTTATCCTCCTTTCCTGTCCAATGTTTTACCAGACAAGAAATGAAGGGAATGCTTAAGCAGCAAAACAGAATTGCAATTCGACAAAAAGGCAAAAGGAGTTGTAATCCTTCTCCAGACTATTCAAAACTAGAATAAAAGTTTTTGTCATAATATACACTCTAAATATAGAGAATAAAAAAGCTTGTGTGTTAAATTTGTCAGAATTAAAACCTGCTAAGGCAACTCTTTATTGCCTGTCAAAGTCCTTGTAACTGACAGTCATCAACTTTGATATATAAGCTGAGAGTGTTTTAAAACAGGTTTTCCATCTAGCAGTAATAAACAGGTGACAATTGTTGATTTCACATGTCTTTAACCCCTGTCCCCTGAAATGCACTGCTGAGATGAAGTCACAAACAATGACAGGTTCTAGCACCAGCCTCGCTGTGTATGGGAATAGGACAGGAGACGCACAGAAGGTCCCCTGTGCAATGAATGGGACACTGTTCTGGTTGACATCTGCTATGCCAGTTGAGGAGCATCTGTAAGTGTTCTGCTAAGACACTGTCAGGCTGCTAAATCCATTACTGAAAATAGAAAAACATTACTGATACTATCACAGACCGGTTATAACCGCACTGGCCCATAAAATGGATATCAGCCTCCTTTATTAGTGCAGTCACAAAACAGCCCTGATTAGTCTGGTGTCTGTTACACATATAATAGTTAATATGGCTGCCCATAGACTTTAGAGGGCAATCAGTCTTGTAGGCAAGATCCTTAAGGAAAGCTATTATGAGACAGCTGCAAGCTGCACTGTAAATCTATAGAAGCTCAGATTAGTCAAGTTTACAGGTATCTTATATGGAACAGGAAGGGCTCAGAAAGAAAGGTGGAAGCTGCCATAAATGGGGGACTATAGGGTTCAAGAAGAGTTTTCCTATATATATATATATATATATATATATATATATGTACTCTTAGGGTGACCAACTGTCCTATAGATGGGCAGATAACTCAACAACAATGATGTTCTTGAATGAATGAGGTGTTATCAAACCTAATGGCATAGCTTCCAATTGCCCCTCATTTGGAGGGACTGTCCCTCCTTTAGATCAAAATTCCTCTGTATTTCTGTCCTCTTCAGTTTTCTGTCTTTTTATTCACATGTAGAGACTTTAAGGAAAATAATCCTTATTTAACTGCCAATGTGTTATACAACACTATTTTGTTCATCCTGTATCTTAATTAGTTGTTATTTTGAAAAGCCCATTGAAAAAATGTGTATAACCAAGGTGGAATAACAATGGAGACCAATTGCCATGTAGTGATAGTGTTGACCTCCCAAGGTATAGAGGTTATAGAGGTGTCATGGATAGCAGATAGCTATATATTTCATGGATCGATCATTTATGTTTTAAACTATGATAGGTGAAGAACTTTGTATCAATTGTTTGTTTTTGCAAAAGGAAAACTACATTTTTGCATGTATATATTTTCTTTGTGTACATTTTGATCTGCTAAGTGTTGACATTCAAATCTCAGAGACTGGGTATAACAATATATTGTTTGTATAGCCAGCCATTGTTTGCTTATTAAATTTCTGTGGTCTGCGTAACCAGGGGCATTACAAGATGTGTCTGTTGCCTACATATTTTATGCTAAAAGGTGTCCATCTTTCCCATCTCAGAAAGTTAGGAAGCATGCAATGATGACCTTTGTACCCTCATGGTAGTTTGAGCCTTTCCTCAGGCCTGCTGGCAGGAAGGTTTTCCAAAAGGTTTGTTGCCAGCATGGGGGAACTATAGGCCATCCACAAAGTTTTATGTTTAGTTGATTGATATATGAGTTAGGACATCCTTATAGGCACTAGACAGAGCACCTCCCTAGGTCTCATGCCAGAAGGAATATGCCTTCACACCCTCCAAGGACGCCTGTCGCGGCCTTGACGGCAGAATAATTTTGAGGGAAATAGTTCAGAACATTGATTATCCTCCACCAGTCCTTATACGCAATACAATTACATGATTGAGCCCTAAGGCTTTCACTGTAAGAACACGCACTTAATTTCTGTGACCAGACCCAACTTTGTTGAATAAACAAAACTTTTTTACTGAGGTTAGCATCTTTTCAGTTAGTAGGTCTTACACAGATCACTAATGCAATAGGCTCTTACTTCAATAAACCAATTCAAACACCACTCAATTGCAACATAGGCTGTGGCTTCAGTTGTGGCTGTGGTGCACATATCTTTAGCTATGACTTTACCATACTAATGGCTATTCTGTCTATTCCCACATATGGGCCCCTATGAAGGGTGAATTCTCTCTGCTCAGTAGTGACTACATTGTTACATGTGTGGCCTTCCTCTCACCTCCCACGGAAAGAGCCCTGGGAAACCACTACCTTTCCCCCATATACCCTCTAACGGGAAGTGATTCAACCTCAGGTTGATGCACCGCCGGCACCATCCACAGTCAACTCCAAAGTAACCAGGAATTAACCCTTGTAATAACCACATTGATAGCGTAGTAGGCCCTGCCTACATGTTGGTGTGATAATGCATGCCTCCTAGGAGGTCTGACATGGCCCAATAATCACTACCAATGACTGAATTTGGAAGCATCACTCACAATTATGAGGGCTTCTATAGCTAGTCTTATTGCCTGATATCATAAATGCTTTAATGTATGGGCAATAGGCCACTATGTGCTTAGCAGAATCAGCTACATCTTTAGTTACAGGTCCTAACTAAAATGTTCACATTTTATTGAAATGTATATTAAAAAACGATAGGGTGATGGAAAGCAGCTCTTACATACGTCATGTGTAGGAAAACGTTCATATCTCAGCTTCTTTCAGCCAGAGTAAGTTTATTCTGTGCTAAAAGTGTCAAGGAAATGTTTTTATTTATTGATATAGCACCCACATAATACCACAATGATTTACAGGGAATTTAGACAACTGCCCCAGTGCAGTTACAGTCTCAAGCTCCTGTCATGTTCATAGATTGTTGTCATAGATTATTTTAAAGCTAAACTCTGGTCAGGACAACCATTATATGTTTCAAGTCAATAATGTACCCTTACTGCTCCTGTAAATGTACTTTTTTTTCCTCTGTTCTTCAAAATGCATATAAATTTAGGTTGTAGTTAGTTTTGTTTGTATGGCTTCTCCTGTACCTCTGTCCCCCTAGTGTTGTACCCAGCACTGGTATGATGTCTCTGCCCCTGTGTAGACATGCCTATTCACAAAACACAACCTGCAATGATGTCAGACATGACACTTGCAATGGTGTCACTCATTGCTGCAATGCTGGTGTCATGGGTGAAAGAGTATGTGCGAGGGTGGGTGTGGGGAAAAACACAGCAAAAGCTTTACAAATAGACCAAACTATAGCCTGATTTTTTATGCAGTTTGACAAACAGAATTAAAATTACAGATGCAGCAGAAGTAAGGCAATAATAATGAGTCAAAATATATCATGCTGAGTTCAGCTTTGAATGTGCAGCTTTATATATTTCTGTTATAACCAAGTTTGTCATATAGAATACTGCATTGATGGATGACATATCACTAGATCCAAGTAATGACATGTTAATTAAATGAAATTTCATATTGCATTTTAAATCCCCTATAAATATTAACATATGAAGTCCAAGAGAACTGAATCTAGCATACAAAGAATATTTGTTTAATGCATTTGATCAGTTTGGAGACCTAAGAATTATCTCTTAAAATAAGGAGAGGAGGTAGCTGGGTATAATAAGATACACACACATAGACACACATCTAGGGCCAGTTTAGTTGAAGCTCACTGATGAACCGGCCTCATAAAAAAACACCCTCTATACTCTCAGGAAGCCAGCAGGGAGAAGCACCAAGACCCGACCATTGCAAGGCATCATTGTTAACTACTGATACACCATGATTCTCTTATAAAAGAACTGATCTGGTGTAGAGTAGAAGGGTTCAATTTATTGTGTGAGCTCAGGGTTTAGGAATGCCAAACCTCCAATGGCTGAAAGGGGCAAGAGCTGTGACCCCCACTGTGACACTGAGGGGATCAGTGACCCTATGGGCATTGTTCCTGCACTTGCAGAGGTTTACAATAACTCAGTATAAATGTAAGGGGTCATGAGAACCCTCCCTGTGCACATAACAATACACAAAGCTTTCTGCTGGGCACGAGCGATGAAGTAAGTGTGGAGAACTGTGATTATTCAATCAAGCTAAAGCTTTGATGAGGTCATCAAAGTACAGGTGTCTCACATAGGTAACATATTTTCTAAAAGAATAGGCTTCTACTCTCCCACTGTTTGTATATTTAAAAGAAAACAATAAAGACATTTGAGTAGAGTAACTTCACTGGTCCAATGTTTCCTTACTCTAGGTCAGGGCCAGTTTAGTGCCTTTCAAACTTTAGGGGGCCAGACTGTGGCCAGTGGAAGTAGAAAATGCCCTGGCATCTGTGGGAGTAAACAATTCCATAGGCTTGGTGGTCAAAGGGAGTAAAACAACTGGTGTCAGTGGGAGGAATAGTACCCCATTGATGGTGTCAGTGGGAGAAACAGTGCCTCATAACAGTGGAAGGAATAGTGCCGCAAGGGCCAGATCCAGCCTGCGGGTCGCAGTTTGGAGACCTCTGCTCTAAGTGGACCAGAAATCTCAGGAGCTTCTCAGTTGTTTGTTACCTGGAGCTCAACACTTCCATAATCTTTAACAACGTATGTGATCATAGACAGATATATACAATATAATGAGGGTCTCACTGAACAAATATGGAGGTTGAAAATGCTCTTTAACCACTTGCTGACCGCCCACCCACAAAGTACTGTGGACAGGCGGACAGTGCAGGCAAAGTGATGTATTGCTATGTTGCTGTCTGCTTCTGGGTCTAGGGCTTGTGCATGTGCACCCCCCCTCCAACACCCACTGTAATTGTACACAGCAGGAGTCTGTTAGCAAGTCCCGGCCAACGGTTCATGGCCAGGACCTACTGATCAGCTGTGTACAATCACAATCAAGAGTCCTGTGTTGACATTCAATACAGGTCTCTGTACAGAGGGGTCAATCTTAGTAAAAGCAGCAAATAATAAACACAGTGGGGTTGATTTACTAAAGCTGGAAAGTGCAAAATTTGGTGCAGCTCTGCAGAGAAAACAATCAGCTTCCAGGCATTATTGTCAACCCCATTACACATTAGTAGGCACACATTTAACCCCCTTATCACCCTAGATGTTAATTCCTTCCCAGCCAGTGTTATTAGTAAAGTGACAGCGTACTGTATATTATTATCACTGGTCACTGTATAATGTTTCACTGGTATTGTCAGTGGCAATTAGTCAGTTTACCCCCAGTGTCAGTTAGTGACAGATCGCCTGCCACACTATCGCAGTCCTGTTATAAGTCGCTGATCACCGCCATTAGTAGTATTAAAAAATAAAAATTTCAGTATATATACCATAGTTTGTAGATGCCATAGCTCTCACAAAAATCAATTAATATAAACTTATTGGGATTTTTATTTATCAAAGACATGTAGCAGAATACATTTTGGCCAAAATGTATGGAGAAATTCGATTTTTAAAAAATGTTTATTGAATGTTTTAGAGCAGAAAGTAAAAAATATTGCTTTTTTCAAAATTTTTGGACTGTTTTTTCATTTATTAAAAATTATAAAAACCCAGTGCTGATCAAATGCCATCAAGAGAAAGCTCTATTTCTGTGAAAAAAAATTATACAAATTTTGTTTGGGTACAGCGTTGCATGACCGCACAATTGCCAGTTAAAGGAGTGCAGTGCCTTATAGAAAAAAATGGCCTGGTCATGAAGGGGGTAAAATCTTCCGGAGCT
Organism: Staurois parvus; assembly: GCF_062004578.1. Classification (NCBI taxonomy): domain Eukaryota; kingdom Metazoa; phylum Chordata; class Amphibia; order Anura; family Ranidae; genus Staurois; species Staurois parvus. The sequence continues at coordinate 2,319,536 of NW_028317898.1, read as the reverse complement.
GAAGTGGTTAAAGCATCTCTACTGCTTGATGTTAAAAATCTAAAGCAAAACGCAGACTTCAAGACACATAATACTTCCCTTTCAGACAGGCAGTGAGTCCTCATTTTACCTTCTTTAAGAGATACAGCCTCTGGCAAAATCTCCATGTCCAACACTTCTGGGTGTGTCGGATGTCTGGTCACCTACAGAAATTGAATTCAATTCAAAGTTAAATTTAAAGTTAGGACTTTAAATATACCACTGGGAGCCAAAACAAATGCCATCAAAAGAAAGCTCTATTTGTGTGACAAAAAAATTATATACATTTTGTTTGGGTATAGCGTTGCATGACTGAGCAATTGCCAGTTAAAGCAGTGCAGTGCCTTATAGAAAAAATGGTCTGGTTATGAAGGGGGTAAAATCTTCTGGAGCTGAAGTGGTTAAAGCATCTCTGCTGCTTGATGTTAAAAATCTAAAGCAAAACGCAGCCTTCAAGACACATAATACTTCCCTTTCAGGTAGGCAGTGAGTCCTCATTTTACCCTCTTTAAGAGCTACAGCCTCTGGCAAAATCTCCATGTCCAACACTTCTGGGTGTGGCGGATGTCTGGTCACCTACAGAAATTGGATTCAATTCAAAGCTAAATTTAAAGTTAGGACTTTAAATAAACCACTCGGAGCCAAAACAAAACAAACTTTTTTCATAAAAATAATATCTTTATTACAAGGTATCACTTTAAAATGTCAAACACATGACCATCATAAAATTTGTGCAATATGAGTTACAGTAAAAATGGGTCACTCCAATCGCTGTGACATGTCCTTTGATAGGTCTACGCCTATTGTGGGACCACCCACTTCCTCTGGACCAGTAATAACTGTTTTTTTTGTAAGATAAGTTCCTAGGTAGTGTACAGGGGTGATAAAATAACAACAGGGGTATATATGTGTCTAAGCATGTGACCACCAGCCTATGGGAAGGATCCCAGTTTCCATAAGGCCCCAAATAAACTCAATAAAGAGTACTGTGGTTCAGTACAATCACAGGTTCTGAATGATTGTATGATATAGAGGGGTGGTATCGAGATCAAATATACTAAGACGGTAATGGTATCCTCAAGGAACCTCCTCCTTCACAGCCAGATAAAAAGCATAGTATGTCCAAGCAAGACCTGCATATCAGCAATTTTTAAAGATCTTAAATTACTCTATGTTAACAAGAACGTGTGACAAATAAAAGTAGGTGTTTTTCCAATTGGGCTGCAAAAGTGGAAATACACTTTAAATCAGAAAAGTAAAGAGAAGCCTTCTACTCTTAGATTGTAAGCTCCAAGGAGCAGGGCCCTCCTATCCCTCTTGTATTGAACTGTATTGTTGCTGTATTGTCTCCTTTTATATTGTAAAGCGCTGAGCAAACTGTTGGCGCTATATAAATCCTGTATAATAATAATAACTCTTCACTGCCATTTTGAGAAAAGGAAGATTGAAAAAAATGATTAATCACAACTGCAATTCACTGTTGCAAACCATAAATAAAGGCCGCCAGTACATTCATGGTCCATGGCACTGAGAAGGTCCAGCTAGGACGTTTGGTTATGTTTCCATAGGGCATTATTATTGTGCAAACAGTGGTCTGCATGCCTGTATGTAAGAAATAATGGCATGTATTCAAATGTTCATTTCTTTTTTTCTTTTTATTTGCTTGCAAAATGTCTTGTTGACAATAATGTTGCTCCTTGCACAAGAATATCCTTGTATTCTCATTTTTAAGTTAATAAAATGTTGCCAGGACAGCTGGCAGGGATATTTTACACAAGCAATGTGTAGAATGTATGTGCTATATATAATATATAGTATGCAGATGCAGTATGTGTTATGTCTAGCCTGTACTGTATGGTATGTCCTATAGACAGTGATATATGTAATCTTCCTATGTGATAACTGAGCTCCTGAAATCTTCTATGGGACCGAAGCATTCCAAAGAAGAGAGAGAGCAACATTACAATATCATTGTGGTTGGTATGGTACAAATGTCTCCTTCTTCTGAATACTTCAGTTAGAGGTCCAATGTAATAGAAAACAGGCCTGTTTTAAAATAATACTGAACCCTGGGAAGATATAAAAGACACAAATTAAAGCAGCTCTGGATTGATCGGTCAATTATGAAATGTGTTTTTTAAGTGCAGCTAGTGTACATACCTGGTTTTGGCATTGTATTAGCTTCATGCAATCCCTTGTGCAGTAGCACTCAAATTAGGAAACGCAGAAATGTCTTGACAAGGAACTTCCTGATAGGAGAGAGCCAGGGTCAGAATAAGGGACTGTCTGTGATTTGAACTTCAGAGTTGATCTCTTTAGAATTCAATCTTCATATATTCCTATGAAGAACCTACTTGGGGACAATAATATCATAATGCCAGGGTCACCACCAGGTTACTTTCACAGTGTTTCCCAAACTTTGTTCAGTCGTGTACTACCATCATACCCTTTGCATTATCTCAATGCTACCTATACTTTAAAAAAATAAGCTAAATGCAAAACCTTCTTTGTTTTTTAGTTTTGGATAGAGTGGAGGTGGATTAAAACACTTTTTTTGTACCTGGTAGGTAGATTCACCCACTCTGTTTGTCCTGTTTAGCATTATCATGAAAAGTGGAAATAAATAAAATCTCAAATTGTGGGTTTTCCCCAGAAAAGTAATAGAAGGGAAACCTTCCAATGGGAACACTAGTTTTGGTGACCTGGGGAGCCCTGAAAGGATTCCCTTAATTTGCAGGGACTTTCTCTCACTTCCTGTTTTATGGGACAGGAAGTGAAGGCAAATCTTTCCAGTGGGGCAGAGATTATTATTATTATTACACGGTATTTATATAGCGCCAACAGTTCGCTCAGCGCTGTACATTACAATGGGAGACAATACACGAGACAGTACAATAACAATACAATGCGATACACGAGAGGTTCGAGGGCCCTGCTCCTTGGAGCTTACAATCTAGGAGGGAGGGCATAGTGGTACTGGAGGGATAGCTGTGGGGGATGGAGTGGTAGGAAGAGTGGAGGAGATGGCAATTAGCTGAGGGCGGGGTAGGCTTCCCTGAAGAGGTGGGTTTTCACGGTGCGCCTAAAGGAGAGGAGAGTAGGTGAAAGTCTGATGGATTGGGGTAGGGAGTTCCAGAGGATGGGGGAAGCCCTAGAGAGGTCCTGGAGGCGGGCATGGAAGGAGGAGACCAGGGAACTAGAGAGAAGGAGGTCTTGTGAGGAGCAGAGAGTACGTTTTGGGTGGTATTTGGATATCAGGTCGGTGATGTAGTTTGAGGCAGTGTTATGGACAGCTTTGTATGTCAGTGTTAGCATTTTGAATTTGATCCATTGGGCAATCGGGAGCCAGTGGAGGGACTGGCAGAGGGGGGTGGCGGATATGGAGCGGTTTGTAAGGTGGATGAGTCTGGCCGCAGTATTCAGGATCGACTGAAGCGGGGATAGCCTGTGGTGAGGTAGGCCAGTGAGGGAGTTACAGTAGTCAAGTCGTGATATGATAAGGGAGTGAATGAGTTGCTTAGTAGTTTCCGGGGTTAGGAACGGACGTATTTTGGAGATGTTGCGGAGATGTTGCGGAGGTGGAGTCTACATGAGTCTGTCAGCAATTGGACCTGGCTTGCGGGGTGGGACTGATGGTGGCATTGTTGGTTGTGATGGAGAAGTCGGGGGGGGGGGTGGGCTTGGGGGAAAACTAGGAGCTCGGTTTTGGAAAGGTTCAGTTTGAGGAAGTGGGGTGACATCCAATCCGATATGTCGTTCAGTAGGCTAGTGATTTGGGCGGAGACTGAAGGGATTAGGCGAGGGGTAGAGAGATAGATTTGCGTGTCGTCAGCATAGAGATGGTAGTTGAAGCCGTGAGAGTGTATCAGTTGGCCAAGGGAGGAGGTGTAGATGGAGAAGAGAAGGGGCCCGAGGACAGAGCCTTGAGGGACTTAAGATGACTGAAAATATCTTACAGGGGTATTACCCCCCCCCCCCCCCATGCTATCCAAAATGAAAAAAGTTTGGCCTATAGTTCTACTTTAACTTTATGTTCTAGCAACTATTCCTGCACCCAGCTGGGATGTTGGGTTCTCCATAAATGTCCACAGGTGCACATATTACCCATAAAGACTGTTTTACTTGTCTCCCTGTGCTATCTGCCACTAGAAGAAATGTATTCTGCCACAAGAAATTCTGCTTAGATCTCCTAAACCCTACAGTGTTGTCTCTACTGTGAAGGCAAGTAGCAGTGCCACATGCCCCAAATTTGTGAGAACACTGTCCTGTAGATCCCACTTAACCTGGCCATACACAGAGAGAAATTCAAGCCACAGATGTTCCTGCCAACACCCTCCCACCAGAAATCCTTCAAAATTAAAAATTAAGGAGCCGAGTGAAATATTGTCCATCCAATCAGATACAGTCATTGCTTGGATATTCCAGCTGTCAGAATACAATAACCATCAGGAGAAATTTTTTGATCCATGCTATTTAACATGGATGGGAAAATTATTAGATTTTTCTCATTCAGCCCTGTGTACTGAGCAAGAAAACCTTACAGTGTATGACCAGCTTTTAATGAAGCGTGTACATTCAGAATGAAGAACCAGGGAGTTCAACTAAAGCTGCTACAGATGCCCCATTTTCATAGAGCTGATCGTAAAAAAAAAAGAATGGATTCCCCTATCCATGCATGCGAGGTGGATGGAGGAATTCTACCCACTGGAACATTGTATCCTGACAGCAGGACACCTCTGCTGTCAGAATACACTGATCAGCTGTAGCTAATTGGCTGAAGGTGCTGATCAAAAAACGTTTCCAACAGTTTATTCGGCAAAAGTAGATTGATAGATTGACTTTTGTTGAGTGGGAGCAATCATTGATGGATCAAAATTTGGGTGGTCTCTGCTAAACCAACCAAATCTCAATCCATCTATGGGCGGATTTACAGGAGGACAGGGAGACTAAACCTCACTTCAGCAAAAACTGGAAATACTGCTTTTGAGAAGAAGAAAAAATAAAACAAAAAACAAATATATATAACAGTGTTGATGCAGGATGTTGAAATGTACACAATATGGCAGTGTCCTGCAGAACAGTGGCATTCACACTCTGTAGAGCAGCAGCCCCATGGAATTTGTAAGTTGAACTGCAGGACTTTACTAAGGAGCAGAGTAGTAAAGAACTACATTTTCCAGAGGAGCTGGCTTGTGGGTGGAAGCATATATATGTGAAAGCCTGGAAGATGAGACAGGAAGCGAGAGGGGAGAGATCTGGAGAGAGGAGTGAGCTGACTGTGGGAGGACCAGACCAGGCTGTGGAGAGAGAAGAGGCAAAGCTCAGTGCTTTACAATATAATGGAAACAATACAGTTCAATACAAGAGGGATAGGAGGGCCCTTATTCAGGTGTATAGCCAGGTGATAGCAGCTTCCTTATTTTAGTTTTATTCTATCTGGGTAGTGCAGGTGGTTTACATACTGTATTTGCTGTTGTTTTGTTTCTTATATTTTGTTTTGTTGTGTATATATATGCATTTGTTCTATATGATTTATTGATTATATGATTTTGGTTTGTTCTTGTTTCCTTTTTTTTTATTCATCGTAGATGCTCATGGTTTTCCCTTTTTCCCTGTAGAAGTGGGTTTCATCCCACTAAACGCGTTGGAATCTATAACACAAAGCATTTTTCATGGTTTCAAGTGGATACTGTATTACTAGTCTCATCAACACCTATTACGTCCTATGGTTGGGTGTTTTCTGTCCATATATGTGTATATTTCCACTGATAACCATTTACCATTTCATATACTATCTGTACAGTTGAGTCTACCTTGCTATGTCTGACTAAATGATTTTTTTGTGTCTATGTCTCACTAACTTTTTCCACGGATAGGTGGTTATTTAAACTAATGAAAGGGTTTCATTTTTATCTACTGCTTTCATGTTTTCACTTTATTTGTACTGGTACAGTATGGTACTTTTAAAGCCCCATTAGCTTTTGAGGTTAGGGTTCTTGTTTCCTCTGTAGGTTGATAATTTTCATTTCCATCAAACTATGGGGCATCCTTATGTTCCTAACACATGACCAGTCTATATCAGTATAGATATCCAGCATGATATTTTTCCCCATTGCGATCTGATGTGTTTTCAAAGTGTTCTTTAAATTTTTTTGAGCAGTATATATATATATATATATATATATATATATATATATATACAGTATGGATTGTAGTTTTTTATCACCTCTTCTAGCAGTTTAAAGTACATCTTAACCGCTAAAAGCTTTAACATGGTAATGTATTTCAAAATTAATTTTCATTTTAATGTTTAAATCTGTGGCCGGCTAACATCTATGCACTGCAGTGAAACTATAACGGCTATCATACTGATGCCTGTGCTTTACAACACATGCTGCAATGCACATACATACAAGTGGCTAAATGGTTAGCATTTCTGCCTGGCAGTACTAGGGTCATTGGTCCAAATCCCAGTCATGGCACCACCTTCCTGGAGTTTGCATGTTCTCCCTGTGCCTGTGTGGGTTTCCTCTGGGTACTCCAGTTTCCTCCCACACTCCAAAGACATGCTGGTAGGTTAATTGGATCCTGTCTAATATGGCCCTAGTATGTGTATGTATGAATGTAAGTTAGGGACCTTAGATTGTATGCCCATTGATGGTTAAGAACTGATGTGAATGTACAGAATATATATATGTAAAGCGCTGCATAAATTGATGGCGCTATATAAGTACCTGAAATAAATAAATAAATTTAAGGGGGCTGCCTCAATGTAATGCATGTCAGCACATGAAAAAACACACATTAACGTGCAAAGAGAGGTGTTAATGGGTCAGTATATTTCAGCTTTAGCTTCATAGTGGTACCAGCCGCCTGCAGATACAGGACTGCTGTGAGCCATTTCATGGTGTGATAATAATTAGAACAAGACAGATTAGATAAATATTGGGAATTATTTTCACTGAGACTGGAAGTATAACTTGAATATGCAGTAAATTCACTGATGTGACATATATCATGAAAACACTTCTGTGATACTGTAATGGCTGAATTCATACAGGAAAAGGAACTCCCAAACCCAATACACATTCCAAACACAAAGAGAGAAATAGTAATAACAAAGGTTTCAGTGCAAAGGCAGACAATGCGTCACAGGAAGTAATACACTTACATTGGCTGTATTCTCTGTATGAGTTATGTGATTGTTATGTGATGGTAATTAAATGTGTGTATTTTGCAATAGTTTTTGTGATCTATGTTCAAAGCACAAAGGGGTCTTTTCACCCAAGATTCACATAATTTTCATCCATTTTTCTAATAGAATTAAACTTGAAAAGAGAGAAAGGGTAATAAAGAAGTTGCTGACACACAATCAAAAATATATTAAAAGAGAACAATGGGTTTAAATACATTTTTAAAAAATTGAACACACCTAGGTGGTTGCAGCATTGGTCTGATGCTGCATCTGCCCCCTGCTGGGTATAGGGCTGAGAACTGAGCAAACACCGAGCAAACACCGCTGATCGTTCAGCTCTCAGACTTCAGAGAGCTGGTCACTGTCACCAGCTCTCTGCTCTGCCCCTCCAGCACTCACTATAGAGTTGGGCTGTATGAGTGACTAAGAGGCTGAGCCAGCTGCTAGTCCAAGCACCTTGGTGCATCCCGATCCCATGTCCCTAGACCAGCTCTGTGACATCACCAGACAGCAGGCTAAATTTTTTGCCCATTTTGTAACTTTTCCACTAATGCAAAAGTTACAAAATGGACAAAAATATTGATGCTCTCCATTAAGAATATCCCATGGTGTATTTAAAAAATAAAATACATTACATTTTCATAACCAATAAGCTCAAAGATGTTCATGTATGCATTACTGAATACATCACTCTATTATACTTGCACTATCCATGTATCCATCCCTCTATTTAATATACTCGCACTATCAATGTATCCATCCCTCTATTTATTATACTCGCACTATCAATGTATCCATCCCTCTATTTATTATACTCGCACTATCACTGTATCCATCCCTCTATTTATTATACTCGCACTATCAATGTATCCATCCCTCTATTTATTATACTCGCACTATCAATGTATCCATCCCTCTATTTATTATACTCGTAATATTAATGTATCCATCCCTCTATTTCTTATACTCGCACTATCAATGTATCCATCCCTCTATTTATTATACTCGCACTATCAGTGTATCCATCCCTCTATTTCTTATACTCGCACTATCAATGTATCCATCCCCCTATTTATTATACTCGCACTATCAATGTATCCATCCCTCTATTTATTATACTCGCACTATCAATGTATCCATCCCTCTATTTCTTATACTCGCACTATCAATGTATCCATCCCTCTATTTATTATACTCGCACTATCAATGTATCCATCCCTCTATTTATTATACTCGTAATATTAATGTATCCATCCCTCTATTTAGTATACTTGTACTAAAGCGCTGAGCAAACTGTTGGCGCTATATAAATCCTGTATAATAATAATAATAATACTATTGATGTATTCATCCCTCTATTTATTATACTCGCACTATCAATGTATCCATCCCTCTATTTATTATACTCGCACTATCAATGTATCCATCCCTCTATTTCTTATACTCGCACTATCAATGTATCCATCCCTCTATTTATTATACTCGCACTATCAATGTATCCATCCCTCTATTTATTATACTCGTACTATCAATGTATCCATCCCTCTATTTAGTATACTCGTACTATCAATGTATCCATCCCTCTATTTAGTATACTTGTACTAAAGCGCTGAGCAAACTGTTGGCGCTATATAAATCCTGTATAATAATAATAATAATAATACTATTGATGTATTCATCCCTCTATTTATTATAGTTGTACTATCAATGTATCCATCCCTCTATTTATTATAGTTGTACTATCAATGTATACATCCCTCTATTTATTATATTTGTACTATCGATGTATCCATCCCTCTATTTTTTACACTTGTCCTGTCAATGTATCCATTCCTCTATTTATTATACTTGCACTATTAATGTATCCATCCCTCTATTTATTATACTTATACTATCGATGTATCCATCCCTCTATTTATTACACTTGTACTATTAATGTATCCATCCCTCTATTTATTACACTTGTACTATTAATGTATCCATCCCTCTATTTATTATACTTATACTATCGATGTATCCATCCCTCTATTTATTACACTTGTACTATTAATGTATCCATCCCTCTATTTATTACACTTGTACTATCAATGTATCCATCCCTCTATTTATTACACTTGTACTATCAATGTATCCATCCCTCTATTTATTACACTTGTACTATTAATGTATCCATCCCTCTATTTATTACACTTGTACTGTCAATGTATCCATCCCTCTATTTATTATACTAGTACTATCAATGTATCCATCCCTCTATTTATTATATTTGTACTATCAATGTATCCATCCCTCTATTATACTTGTACTTTTAATGTATCCATCCCTCTATTTATTATACTTGTACTATTAATGTATCCATCCCTCTATTTAATATGCTTGTACTATTAATGTATCCATCCCTCTATTTAATATGCTTGTACTATTAATGTATCCATCCCTCTATTTATTATACATGTACTATCGATGTATCCATCCCTCTATTTATTATATTCACACTATCAATGTATCCATCCCTCTATTTATTATACTTGTACTATCAATGTATCCATCCCTCTATTTATTATACTCGTACTATCAATGTATCCATCCCTCTATTTATTACTCTTGTCTTATCAGTGTATCCATCCCTCTATTTATTACACTTGTCCTGTCAATGTATCCATCCCTCTATTTATTATATTTGTACTATCAGTGTATCCATCCCTCTATTTATTACACTTGTACTGTCAATGTATCCATCCCTCTATTTATTACTCTTGTCTTATCAATGTATCCATCCCTCTATTTATTACACTTGTACTGTCAATGTATCCATCCCTTTATTTATTACACTTGTACTGTCAATGTATCCATCCCTCTATTTATTACACTTGTACTATCAATGTATCCATCCCTTTATTTATTACACTTGTACTGTCAGGGTATCCATCCCTTTATGTATTATACATGTACTGTGAATCTATGCTTGCACTGTCAATGTACTTATCCCTCTATTTCTCACAATTGCACTGTCAACTTCCAGTTGGATCCATTGATGCAACACTTATATTTTTGTAGCTTTTGCATTGATACATTTTTTTTATCCCCTAAGATTCAATTAGAAAGATGGATGAAAGTTGTGAGAATTTTGAATAAAAACATTGATAAATAGACCCCAAAGAGAGGACATAAGGAAACTGCTGTCATACAACCAAAAATGTATTAATGTAAACAATAAAAAAAAGGGCAAATAAATGATCATGCTCTCCACTCAAAAATATTGTATCACGTAATTAAAGGAAAAAATAGATCATGACAATGTCACAATTGGTGGGTTCAGACACACCCCTTTCAGCATTAATGAATCTATCCCTTTTTTTATACTTGCACTATTAATCCTTTTTTGACAGTTATTGTAACCTTTTTCTCAATACAGATTTAATTGAGTGGCAGCGATGTTGTTATTACCATTTCTCTCTTTGGAGATTTATTTACAATGCTTTCATTCTCACAGGTCCGACACTTCCTCGGGTCTCGTACATTTTCTTCTTGGCCTTCCAGCCAAGAGACCTATGAGGCGCTCCCTCTGAATTCTTCCACTATATTCAGTTGTGCCACAGAATAGCCTCCCTTAGACTTAACGCCATTACCCATTTCAGAAAATGGCTTTTGAACACACCTGCTTGCACTCTACTGGTGCTCAGGGCACCTTCTACTCCTCTCTAAATGCTTGTGACTCCTCTGCATCCCTTTCATATGTGTCCTCCTCTGTTGATACTGGGTCCCAACACGCATTGCTAATTTGAATCCATCATATAGTGATAGATGCTTTCAGGGTTGGGGTCAGAGTGGAGACGAGATCCATGTTTGGTGGTCCTACCCCTGTCTAGTGGTGTTCTGGTTGAGGGTTTTTGGACTTCTGTTCACACTCTTCCATGTACCCATTCATAAGGACACTAAGCTAGCACTCCCTCACTGCCCAATCATAGGCCTCTTTTCCTATCACCAGAAGCTGGCCACTTACCTATACATTGACAAGAAACGTGCAACAGTCAGGGCCTCGAAAGAAAAAAACACTGTTCTGTTTGCTGAAGTGAACAGCATCCTGACAACCTTAATGGTCAATGAAAAGATGACCAGTACCCTCCATGATACCCATTCTAAATTGGGGGCCCTGTGGTGGTCTTATGCTCTTCCTACTCTGCATCCAACTAGTCTGGGTATTCCCAGTTAACCTCTCTTGTCCTTTAATCTGTGGGCACTCCTCTCTCCTTGCCTTACCTTTGTCTCCTGTTTCCTATTCTCTTCTTGTCCACATCTTCTGCCCCCTCCCTAGTCCCTGGGTTACAGGACTCAGGTACCCAGTGTTGATCTCAGGCTCACACCGGAGGGTCATTGTTGCCTAACAGATTTAAACTTTGTTTTATTTTTTATATTAACATTGCAATTTTACAATACGCCTTATTGTTTGTATCCCCTATGTGGGAGTACTATTGTTGTATTTTCTCTTCTGCTTTTTTCAATAAAAAATATTGTATCATCAAAATGTTTTTACTCACAATTCACACACCTTTAAAGTGTTACTAAACCTAGGACCCTGTATTCCCTATATGTGGTCTCCCACAGTACACAGAACATGGAAATGCAATTATTTTAGTAAATATAAACTGATAAATTCCTTTTCTCATCAGCAGTTAGAGCAGTCTTGTGACTTCTGTCAGTGTCCAGCAGAGCACTGGTTAAAGCTTGTAGGAGGAGTTTTGTCTAGGAGGATGCAGAACCCCTGACCTATGTCTGGGCAGTGCTGATTGGGCCTGTGCTGATTACATGCACTCTCCCAAGAATTAAGAAAAAAAACTTCTCTAGCAATACACACCAAACTGAGCATGTGCAGTGTCTCCACGATATGTGTTATCAGGAGATAATTGGGGAGCACTGAAAGAAGGGAAGGATCACAGAAGTCAGGATCAAACAGCCTTTTTTGCACAATGCAGAGGATTAATCCCTTAAGTTCCACAGTGAGTATAACAAGCATGATTTACTGCATATACAGACTGATTTTACTGTTGTGGATTTAGTAACACTTTAACTCAGGATTCACCCATTTTCACAAAAGATTCTAATAAAAAATGGATAAAAATTGTGGAAATCCTTTATGAAAACATTAATAGGGGCCCTTTTACACTGATTGGTTTTTGATCAGTTTTTCAGTTTAACAAAAAGTGGAAGAAAAATGCATGAAAAATATATCCCTTTCAATCCTGTGGAACTCTTTCCACTGGTCAGTTGCATTTCAGTTGCATTTCTAACAGTCCCGCTTGCTGCATTTTAGGTGTGTGTTTAAATTGCACCTCCCCATTGAAATGAATGTAAAATGCATCAAAAACACACCCAGTGTTTTTTGAGTCACATATCCATGTTTCACAGGTGCATGTCGATGTTGGGCAACCAGAAAAGGCACCAGAAACGTGGATAAAAATGCATATACATTTTTACCAGACGTGCATCTTGTTTTATTACAATTCATTTTTTTGGATGAAAATGCTATTTTGGGAGATTCGGATGTATCCAAATCTCCAATGGACATAGTAACAAATGTCAATAAATGAGAAAAAAGTTATAATGAAATTATCATTACACCAGTCAATATTGTCCAATCAGCTCATGCCATTTCTCTAGTGTCTGAAAATATTGTATTCTTCTGATTTGAATTCATCCGATTCGATAATATATTGAATATTTTTATTATTATACAAGATTTATATAGCGGCAACAGTTTACGCAGTGCTTTACAATATGAAGGGAGGCAATACAGCAAAATCCAAAAATCCACCTGGACCAACGAATAGACCAAACGAATTCTGAAAACAAATCCGTTCAACTTAACAAATATGATGAAACACAATGTTTCAATGACCAAATGCATCCGAAACAAAGCGAAACAAAAATTTCCAGAGTGCACGTCTAGTTTTTACCATTTTTTCAATGGAGCAGTATGAAAGTAGCCGAAACAGAGCCCTTTGCGTTTTGAACATTGATCATACTTAAAGTGTTACTAAACCCACAACAGTAAAATCAGTCTGTATATGCAGTAAAGCATGCTTGTTATACTCACTGTGGAACCTAAGGGGTTAATCCTCCGCATTGTGTAAAAATGCTGTTTGTTTCTGTCTTCTCTGATCCTCCCCTTCTTCCAGTGGCCCCCTCTTATCTCCTGATAAGTCATATTGTGTGGAGATACTCTGCCCATGCTCAGTTTGGTGTGTATTGCTACAGGGTTTTTTTTTCTTGGGAGAGTGCATGTGATCAGCACAGGGCCAATAAGACAGCGGTCAGGGGTTCTGCATCCTCCTAGAGCATAAAGAAAACTCCTCCTACAAGCTTTAACATGTGCTCTGCTGAACACTGATAGAAATCACAAGACTGCTCCAAGTGCTGATGAGAAAAGGTATTTAGCATTTTATATTTGCTAAAATAATTGCATTTCCATGTTGTGTGTACTGTGGGAGACCAGATATAGTGAATGTAGAGTCATGGGTTTAGTAACACTTTAACCACTTGCCTACAGGGCACTTATACCCCCTTCCTGCCCAGGCCAATTTCCAGCTTTCAGCGCTGTCACACTTTGACTGACAATTGCGTGGTCATGCAGCACTGTACCCATATGAAATTTTTTGCATTTTTTGAGACAGATAGAGCTTTCTTTTGGTGGTATTTAATCACCTCTGGGATTTTTATTTTTTCTTAAACAAACCAAAAACCACTAAAGATTTTGAAAAAAAAAAGTTTTTTCTTAGTTTTTGTTATACAATTTGTAAATAAGTGATTTTTCTCCTTCACTGATGTGCGCTAATGAGGCTGCAGTGATGGGCACTGATAGGCTGCACTGATGGACACTGATAGGTGGCACTGATGGACACTGATAAGGAGGCACTGGTAGGTTGCACTGATGGGCATTGACAGGCATCACTGATGGGCACTGAAAGGCAGCACTGATACATAACACTGATAGCCGGCAATGATAGGCAGCACTGACTGGCACTGTTATGTGGCACTGACTGGCACTGTTATGTGGCACTGACTGGCACTGATAGGTGGCACTGACTGGCACTGATAGGCGACACTCACTGGCACTGATAGGTGGCACTGATTGGCATTGATAGGTGGCACTGACTGGCACTGATGGGAGACATTGAAAGGCAGCTCAGATGGGCACTGATATGTGGCACTGATGGGCACTGACAGGTGGCACTTCTGGGGCCACACTGATCATCAGGGCAAACTGATCATCAGTGCCCTGATGATCAGTGTACATGTCCCCTCCGCGGAAAGCCGATTACCGGCTCTCTTCTCCTCTCGAGCTCTCAGCGTGACAGCTCGAGAGGAGAGAAATGCCGATAACCAGCATTTCCGTGTTCACATGTGATCAGCTGTGATTGGACACAGCTGATCACATGACCGAGCCGACATCTTCGACTCTTTCCGTGATCCGCTGTGTCCGAGGGACACAGTGCACCGGCGATCGCCGTGCTGCGCGCTCCCTGAGCCACGCGCTCCCTGAGCCGCGCATGCGCAGTGAGAATGGTAGCACGTCATACGACATCCTATCAGAACGAGAGAACCACCTTGCGCCCGTCGTATTACTATAGGGCAGGCGGAAGGTGGTTAAAGTTGTATGAATCGTGAGTAAAAACATTTTTCTGATACAATATTTTTTATTGAAAAAAGCAGAAGAGAAAATACAACAATAGTACTCCCACATAGGGGATACTTTAAGGTGACCCTAGTCCTATAGGTGTCACTCTTAACCCTTTCCCACCCAGCCTCAGCATCCCATTGATACGATCTGTGATTGGCTGTCACAGTGGTCACATGATCAGGAACTAATCCTGCAGCCTCTTGAGCTTCTGTCATTGACAGCTCGGTCACTGTCCTGGCTAAAGGTTCATGTACACTGCAGCTGAAAAACTCCCGTTTAGGAGCTTTTCTGCATTTTTTTCAGCAACCCCTGAACTCTCCCTAATGTTTTCCTATGTGTCCATTGTGTATCGTCGTTTACAGGCAGTTGATTTTACAGTCGGGTTTTTTTTAATGCACCAAACTTGCGTTCAGGAGTAGATTTTATCAGCATTTCAAATGCCAAATGCTTGTGAACGCGTGTAAACATGGCTAACCGCGTTTATAAGCATTTGCATTAAGAAGCGTTTTTTAACTGTCCCATGTCCAAATGCTGTCCAGAGCATTTTTTCATCATCAGAAATGCATGCAAAGTGTTTTCCATGTATTCAAATGGACCCGGTACACCAGCGCAATCAGTTCCAGGTTTTTTGTGAAGGAGAAAATGGTAGAATGTGCTGCATTATGTTCATGATGGGATCCATAGTGAATACAACCAGAAAAGACAGCTAATCTCAACACATACGGCTCTCCCTGCTTCTGCTCTCTCTATTCCTCTCAAAATGTCTGAAATAGTTAATTTTTTACTGTTTTTCAGTGCATTCTGGGCATTTGGGAAGGTCTCCTGGGGTTAGCTTTAAAAAAACGCTTCTAAATGCAAACGCGCAGAAACGCGGTTTAGCCGTTCTTTAACCTACGTTTTAAAGCAGTCAGTTTCCATCGTTCAGAAGTGTTTTCCAAACATCCCGTGTACATGGAGCCTAAGTACAGATGACTCTGCTGCCCATTGACGCATAGATGTGCTGCACATGTGCATTACCTGGGCATCAAGAGCTTTCCATTTTGCTAATGCCCCTTGCTAGGACCGCAGAAAAAGGAGATTCACCCAAAAGCTGGTCCTTAAAATGTAACTGTTAGTGCAAATAAAAATATGTCACGGCCATTCCTCCACACGACTCGTACAAAGCCCCGCATCGCATGTCCCATCGTAGAAGTGAGGCTGAGCGTAGTCACCCATTGTCTGCCTGTACACAGCGCTCCGCGTTCCCCAGCCCGGTGGAATGCTGCCCCCACTGGCCTGTCCTGCTAAGTGCAGCTCCTGGAGAAAGTGGAGGGGCGGAGATCACGGTCCGGTGAGGGGCGTGGCAAGGGGCGGTCCAGGCTGTAGGTTTTGTATGCTTTGCCTTTATCCCAGGGGGAGCCTGAAACTCTCACATTCCTGGCATAGCACAGCTAGAGAGAGCGAGAGAGCAGGCCGGCCACTGCCATCAGCCAGCACTCAGTGTGATCAGAGCGCTCCGAGAGAACACAGCCTGAGCCCCGCACTGAGCACTGCACCGGGGACTTGTCACATGCTGGGGCCCCATCCGATATGACCTGGTGAGTGCCACTGACATCCTCATCACCGCTGCATGCCTGTCACTGGGCTCCCATCCTGGATGCAGGGACACGTGTGCTGCCCACCGATCCCTACACCTAGGCACCTCCATAGCTCTGCCCTTGTACAGTACAACACGGGGCACATTGGAGAGGGATCGTACAACTAGGACATGTATTTATTCATAGGTGACCCGACTACCCCATACTCGGCATTTACTGATACAGTCATCACATGTGCAACAATGTATACATACAAGGTGCACACCATGCTTCATATCTGTGTATTGCTCAGGACATATGTTAGTGTGAGGATTTAGAAGTATGTTCATGGTCACCCAATAGAAGGACTCCCCAATATCTATATATATTTACACACGATTTTGTGTGTCCATGTACTTGTATAGTATATATTTCTATATTATGTTTAATGACTGTGTGGGTCTACATACATATACAGTATGCATTTCTAAATTATGTATACACCAATGTCTATATGAGTCTCTCCCCCTCTCTCTTTTATATATATATTTTTTATTATTATTATAATACAGGATTTATATAGTGCAAACAGTTTGCGCAGCGCTTTACAATATAAGAGAGACAGTACAATTTCAATACATTTCGTACAGATATATATATATATATAATTATGTGTGTTCATATACTTGTATAGCAAATATTTCTGTGATTTTGCATGTGTCTGTATACATAGACAGCATTCATTTCTATATGATTTCGTATCTCTGTTTCCTCTTGTATAAAATTGTATTGTAACTGTAATGTCTACCCTCATTTTATGAAGTGCTGTGCAAACTGTTGGCGCTATATAAATCCTGTATAATAATTATTATATATATATATATACACACATAGCATGCCTTTTCATATATAATGTATACTCCAATGTGCATGAATGTTTATATACATATAAAGCATACATTTCTATATTATAAATACTGCAATGTGTGTGTATGTTTATCTACATATATGGTACACATTTCTATATGATTTTTTTATATATATATATATATATATATTTATACACATATATATATATATATATAGGCATTTCTATATTATGTATACTCCAATGTGCACATGTGCCTATATACATATATAACAGGTACTTCATTATCTGTTGGATCTGGAATTCCTGCTACTGCCCCTGCTTTGGTTAACAGGCAGGACTGGGCAATTGCTGACATATAGCTTTTTATCAGAGTGCTCTGTGTGCTTGTTGTCCTCGTAAAAGTGTTTATATGGCATTGTATATGTAGCTAGTCACTTGGCGTGCTTTTCGTTTTATGGTCTGCCTGGATAGGGTTAAGCATGGCGCATTCTTGAATGGGAAGATATGCAGGTGTTTGGTCACCCCTGGCAATGGCGGAGGAATTCAGTGGGGTATTTTTTGTTATTGTTCTTGTTTTTAGCACAAGCTTTTGTACACTTGTGGCAGGGCTACAATCCAAAAAGAATGTCAATTGCAACACAAAGGGCCTGGTGATGTCACATCTTAGATATTTGTGAGGTGGTAACATCTCCTACGCCGTGGAAAAAAAAATAGTCTTTGTGCGTTAAGCGAGCAAAGAAAGCCACAGGTTTGTGGCCAATAAAGTCATCCTGTAAATATGTAATATGCAGCAATTTGTAGAATGTGGAAAGTCATGTATATTTAGGCCACAGCTTCTAATTGGTGGCAATGTAGTGGTACAAAGGTTGCAGTACAAATCTGAAAACCTGATAGGTTTGCTTGTAAAGAAAAGGAAAAATGTTGTTTTTGCAGACTATGTAGTGCTTGTAGAATTCCCACAACTCCAGCTCATTGAAGTCCACATTGCTGTGTGAATCTCTTTTCAACTTCAACTAATATCTGGCTTTCAATGGGAGGGCTCCAAAACAGAAGCTGCAGGGGGGCATACCAGAGAAATACTGGACTTTATCTACTTAGAAAGAGGAGGGAAACATTCCAATCATTAATACAGCCCCCTCCTCCTCCTAAAAACAAAACAGGGCAAAGTCTTACCTTTCCAGGTTGCTGTGAAACAGCAGGAGTTGAGGGACAAGAGCAGTAGAAAGGTATGTGCAATTAACCACAACAAGGTGCCATCAAGGTCAGTCCTTTCATGTCAATTTCAGTTGAATACTCACTAATAATCAAGATCCTTCAGCCTTAAGCTACATACAAGGAAGTCTCTGATCTTATCTAGTCCTTTTCACCTTTTTGAAAAGCATTTTTTGAGAGGAAAAAAAAAACATAAAGAAAGAAATGTGAATTGTTTTCTTTAAGATGTGACCAGTGATGGTAGGTCTATACGTATCATCTCATCACAATAAATATCCTTAAACTTGTATTCCTTTTCCTTTACAGGCTTCTCACAGCAGTTCCATAGATCAGAAGATTTGGAGGAGGATTATTGTCCAGTGTTGATAGCTCATCATCCTTGGTGGGATTATTTCTTTTTTGAGCAAGGATGAGAACAGCAGAGGATTCGTCTGGAACAGTTCTTCATCGTCTTATCCAGGAGCAGCTGAGATATGGAAATTTGAGTGAAAATCGTACCTTGTTAGCAATTCAGCAACAGGCCTTACGGGCTGGAGGGGGCAGCGGAAGCCCCAGATCATCCCTGGAAAGCCTTGAACAGGAGGAGATGCAGGGTAGCCCTTCTACAAGACAGGAGCCTCAAGGGCAGGAACACCATTGTGACCATATTTACCTGGAGAATCCTATGTATAAAGCTCATGAGTACCACCATAAAGGTGAGGAGCTTCCAACCTATGAAGAAGCCAAAGCTGCCTTGTCTCAATACTATGCAGCTCAAAATATCCAGAAGGTAGAACATGCTCCAATACGCCAAGATCAGTCACTCATGGAGCTGAAGCATGGCCATGTTAGGTCTTTGAGTGAAAGGTTGTTGCAAATGTCTCTAGAACGCAATGGTGCTAAACCGCAAAACCTTATGACATCCTCTCATAGCTTTCCCCAGCTTCCAAGGCAGTACCAGCTTTCAGTAGCTCGTGGACAACAGGAAGAAGGAATGCAGTATAGGAATGCTCCTCCTGATTACCCAAGTTACAACCAACCTGACCCTAATCTCAGTGGTTATGTTTCAGAGCAGAGACGCTATTCAGGAGACCTCCCTCTGTACCATCAGCATGAAATCAGGTAAGCACAGATACCTAAACCATCATTATTATGTCTCTACAGAACACTCTAATGTGCAGGAGAGGAGCATTTTGACAGATTGTGTATCTTTTAAAGTCTAGGTTTGTTCTGGCATCCATTAATTTAAATAAATACATGTACAACAAAAAAGTCCAAAGTCACAATTTTGGTCAATTCATATATTTGACATTGTTACATGTTTCAGACTTTGACTTCTTTTCATTGTTAAATTCCTTTGGACAGCAAAGATATTTTAAAATTTTGTATGGCTGTTAATTGGCCATTTCTGAAAGTGTCCAGCCTGCTGAAAAAGTTCTGCCGCTAGCAGTTTCATTGTATGCTACCTACGCATTATTGTAAGTAAACTGGAGTCCTAATCCTACAGTCTATATTAAGCATTTCAGGAAAGAGCAGATAACAAGCAGAAAGAATTTTTCTCTTCAGTCCTACACATAGAGATGTTTTTACGCACGTAGTAGGTATGCCATAGTATTAATAGCTGCCTTAAATGGGGGTGTAGAGAATCCCTTTTAACTCTGGTGTGTTTGACTTTTAAGAGATCCCTGACAATAAACATTGGTCTGGCTAGGTTGCAACAATTCTGTATTGTTCACGCAGGAAGAGATAGACAGAGACAGGAAGTGGCTCCATAAGTCAGTGGGGGAAGATAATGGTTAAGAAAAATGTCCAGTCTCACAATGAAAGAATCTGTTCCCATGTTAATTCTTGTTACCCCTTTGGCAGCAACAACATCCATTAACGGAAATACCAGTTCCATTGTGATAGGACATCATCAATTCCTAAAGTTCTAGGCAGCTGAGTCTAAAAGGATGGCCTGTGAGACTGGCTTCAGGCAGCCCACCTAACCCTAATATCTTCCTTCCAGACATTGGAATCTAGAATGGAATTTGGATTATAAGGTGTGGATACTGGATAAGCCAGATTGATAGTGTTTACAGGAAGTTCTTTTACTTATTGATTTGCTATGCCCCTGATCAATATAAATTCCAGCTTTAACATTCACAATCATGTAGAAAGTGTAAAGGTTTAGTAGAGAGACCTTGTCTTGTATGATCTCGTATTGGTTATTTTTAGAAGTTAGTGCATTGTTTTTGGATGTGTGCCTGATGCTTCTGAATACTGATTTAGAATGATAGATGTTCCAGTAGTGTAGAGAGTGCAAGACTGCACAAGCCCTGCATTCAGCTCTAAAGTTAATCTTTCAATAAGTGTTATAAAATGTGTCCAATGTACACCTAAGCATGTTGGTTCATTTGAGGCTTTAAGAACCATCAGTCATCATTTTTATATTCCATGATAAAACAGCACCTTATTATTGCTTTGAGACTTCTGCTTGTGATATCTAAACATAAGCATTCATTTGTTTCTTGTAGGCCGATGCCAGATCCAAATCTACACTATGGGCAGATGGCACCTTTTAATGCAGCAGGTACACACATGGCACGAATGGATGCTCTACTGCGAGAGAATGAAAAGTTACGCCGGGAGCTTGAGAGTTACAGCGAGAAAGCAGTGAGGATCCAGAAGGTAAGCGAAAAGGACCTTTGTGGATATGGAAGTAGAGGGGTGCAAAATGTATATAGCAACCAATCACATTCAAGCTGGCTTTGTTCCATAGAGGGCTCTGATTTGTTGATCTGAGCAAGCTATGTCCATTTCCTTACCCTTGTTTAAAACACACTTCTGTATTAATATGACAGCACTGATAACTAAATAAATGTACTGAAGCGACAGTCAATCTTCAGTGTAGTAAAAGAGATGTATATATAAAAACAGAGTTTTGTAGAGACTAAGGGTGTTCATTAGGAATGGATGGCAAGTGCAGCAGGTATCTCAGTTGGAATTTAGCAGCTGCCTCTCCTACACACAGTCTCAACCCATAAACATTGGAAAACACAGTTCCTTTTAACAAACAGGGTATTGTAGTAGGTTTCCCAGCTGGTCAGAGAGGGTGGGATGTCTTTCGTTTTTTGTCATCTCTTTCACTTTCTTTGCAACCCCCCTTCCCTATAGTCTCCCCTTTAACAGCTGTGAGGGATCTTTGCACAATGGACTGGCTATGAGACATTTGTTGGAGGCACACGTAGAGCTCAGGGCCGCTGACAGTTGCTCGGGTTTTGTGTTCTGCTTGAGCTGACCTGATGCGGCATCAATGAGCCATTGTGTAGGGATGAAAAGGTGGCTGTGTTAGTAAGGCCTTGGCTGTAAGAAATAGGGAGGGGGGGGGTCCAGCCTTTAGCAAATGTGCAATCCAGACAAGCAGGTGGCATTGAATCTGCAGACAGTGTTTAAATGTAAGCAATACCATAGCTTAGCATGGCATTTGCCAGAGTTGAAAAAAAAATCAACTGAAAGAATCTTGCTTGAATACGTACACATTTTTGGTTACGAAAATGATGTGAATTATCTCAAGCAGTCAGCTGTGACTACAATAGATATATACTGGTCCTTGACATTTATGTACATAGGACCTTATTTATAATGATGTTCTTACTAAGCTGTGGATTTTTCTCACCACATTTTGTTAATGTGTGACAATTAAGCTAAGTGTGATGATTTGTTGCAAGAAATGGGGCTTATTTAATAGCAAGATGCAAATAGCAACAGCGTTCTATGTTTTATGGCAGCTTAACAAAATTAAGTTTCATCAGGTTATTGTAGATACAAAAATTCTGATCTGTAAATTACTTTTTTTTGTATTACTGTACACTCTGTTTTGCATTATATACATATATTTTCTTTGTTATTAAATAAACTATTTTATGCTGTGCTATCATCATTCCGATAATCTTGACATTCACTTTATGATTTTGTAGCTGGAAACTGAAATTCAGCGAATTTCTGAAGCTTATGAAAATCTCATGAAAGCTTCCTCGAAGCGGGAGTCCCTTGAGAATGCCATGAGGACCAAGATGGAAGGAGAGATGAGGCGCATGCAGGACTTCAACCGTGACCTAAGAGGTGAGGGATCTCAAGCAAAGTGAAGGAGCTTTTACAACAATAGCATGCTGTGGTGAAGCTATCAATCAGTGTTAGCCTTTTACAACAGATATTAGGCTTAAGTGAGTGGACTCTGTCTTCTAAGAGCATCAAGGTCTTAAACAACCATGTAGCAGGAGATATCAGACAGCAGGGGCTCAGGGACAACAATAGAGCTTTTCTGACAAAACTCATTAACCTATATAGCTCTTCAGCATGATTTTAATTGCAATCTCTTGAAATAATTTCTAAAATAAAACATCCCAGAACACTGCTAAATGCAGATTTAAGACAGGTTATTTTGAAAGCAGGCCACATCAGTAGAGTGAGCCGAAAAATAATTTGTCCCTCTTATTAGGAAAGGAATGTTTGATAGCACTGTGGGATCTCAAATGGAATGAGATTGTAATTTTGTGAACCTATCCTGTTAACATTTCCTATTGTCTTTTTGTTTAGAACGGCTGGAAACTGCAAACAGACAGTTAGCTGCCCGGAATGTGGAGCAGAGGGAAGACAGTCAAGGAACAGTGTCCAAACTGCTTGCTCAGTGTAAGTTAATATACTTGAGACTAGACTACTAAGTGGGCCAGTAAATCCACATAAATACAATAAGAGGTTCACAACATTCAGAACCATTTATTTAAAGTTTATGCTAACATATTGCAGCATACATATAATAAGTATTTTCAGTATAGATCATATTATTGTAGGCTATCGACCATCATAAGCTGCTCTACGTTGCAATAACTCAACATGACTCTTCTTGTATATCACCAAATTTTGTTCCCCACTATAAAAGTTTTTTTCTTTAATGTTTTGAGCTGGGATAGGTCTTCCAATTTTGCGAATAATTTCATAAATGTTAAAAATAGTTCTGTATTATTTAATAATTCTTTCGTTTGAGGCTACATGTTTAGGTTTAGAAATCATTTAACCATAGAGTTCTCAACTATTTAAAAAAAAATACATATTTTCTCAACAAATATAAGAGATTATTTTCAACTTGTGGTGTGATTGACCCTACCAGTCAAAATACACAGTTAAAATGAGTAATACTGGGTTCATCGGACTTGATAAACAAACATCTTTTTAGCCTGAGCTATGTACGTGGGATTTGACCTAACGCACCTTTAAGGATGCTGGGGAGGTGTGTCTATTCTCTGCTTCCTGAAGAAAAGATTATGTTGCTTTAGCAAACAAACAGAGTTCAATGTGACCTGAATTCTTCACATTCCAGTAGCCTATCTGCCCAGCCCCCTCCTTTTCTCCGCACAAGGAGGGAAGAGGAGTGCATGAAAAATAAATAAGACATTTGCACTGCATGGGTTAACAGGATAGGAATTTTTGTTTACTGTGCATAATACAATAGAAAAAAACCCAAGAAAGCAAAATGTGTATTATTTACACATAATTCTATAATCATTAATGACTAAATTCGTTTATTGCACACATTATCTTCTATGCCGGAAAATTGTAGAAATATTGCAGAACATTTTGTGGCTTTACCTTTAACTAGGCATCGTCAACACTTCTTATATATGCTGGTAATACAAAGGTATGCTAATGAAACTCGGTTAATTTAGCATAAGAAAACAGACAGATGTTGGAAAGGACTGATCTTCTGACCAGACATACAGGTGCTCCAAGCCACTCATTAGGCTTGGGTTTCTGATTCCTTTGGATGCTTTCCTGAGAAAAATCTACACTCAGTTAAGGCATATTATTCCTGATCCCTTATACATACAGCCACAATAAACTGGTGTTCTAGTGCATTTCCTTGCTGGGATAGTTGGAACCACCACCAGGAAGAACTGGTCCTACCAGGATATACATCCTTGAGCTGTCATGTTCCAACTATCTGACTGCTCCAAGCCTGGGAACCTGAATGTTTGCTTAACCTTTTCATGGAACAGTACAGGAGCAGTCAAGTTTAACATACTTTAAGAAACGCTCTTGTTTAGGTCATTCCACAAACACACAAAGCTCATGCAAACATCTCCAAATCTCATAGGGCTCTTGGTTATGTACACAGCTTATCATACTGAAAGGGTCCCGTCTCAGTGTTTGCTGATCATTTAGAACCTCACTGGTCTTTTCTTTGTGATTAGAAGTGAAGTTTTTTTGAAAGCATCTTTCCAAAACTCTTTAGGCATATAATGACTAGTCTGTTTGCAGCCGTTTTGTATTTGTTTCTTGGGTGTATGTTTGTTTCTGCAATGATCTTCCCACCAGAAACAGCTTCCAAGCTTCAATCTTAAACTGAAATCTGCTGCACTCACTATAAATAAGTAATGACCTTGACCTATAAATTCACTAGGAACAGCTAATATGCAAGTTGAGTGTGGCTGCACAGAATAGCTGACAGGTGTACTTTAAGATGTGAAGCGATGTTGAAATGAAACCTAAAGCATGTGCGGCGAGGAATGCTAGCTGACATAGTAAAGATACTGTGATACTCCATGTCCATTCTCCAAATTTGTTTCCAATCAAGGACTGTACTAGCAAGTTAGGAGCAAATAAGGACATTCTATCTAAAAAGTATATGTGCCTACAGAAGTACAAAGTTATAGATGACCTTTCTGTTCTTCCTTGCAGGCCGTGAACAGCAGCTAGAGAAAGAGAAGCTAGAGAGAGAGATTTTCCTCTTGCGAAGTGCCAATGATGACCAGCGCCGAAGGGCAGAGCTTCTGGAAAAGGCTTTGAGTAATGCCCAGTCCACAGCCGCTCGCACTGAGGATGAGCTGCGCAAGAAGAGGGCGTATGTGGAAAAAGTGGAAAGACTACAGCAGGCATTAAGCCAGCTTCAGGCTGCCTGCGAAAAGAGGGAACAGCTGGAATTGCGCCTGCGGACGAGATTGGAGCAGGAGTTGAAAAACCTAAGGGCTCAGCAGGTGAGTTTTATGCCACTGCTAGGTATGATATGTTTATTGTATGTTCTGTAATCCACGTGACTCTAAACAAAAGGAAAACTCATTCCAATAACTCTTCCAACAGAGACAACCAGTGTCACAAAATGGAAGCCATTCTCCGGAAGTCTCTGTCCAGGTTCTTTCTGAGCAACTGAGGGAGAAGGAAGAAAGGATATTGGCTTTGGAGGCTGACATGACCAAGTGGGAACAGAAGTATTTGGAAGAACGCACTATGCGCCAATTTGCCATGGATGCTGCAGCCACTGCAGCAGCTCAGAGAGACACTACCATTATCAACCACTCACCTCGCCATTCGCCAAACAATAGCTTCAATGAGGACCTGTTAATAGTCAGCCACAGGCACCAAGAAATGGAGAACAGGTAGGTCTGATCCACTTCCTTCTGTAAAACTGTTGAATTTATTCTAGCTTTGTGCTCCTACAGTCTATTTTTCTTTTCTAACCTACGTGTTCTGTTGTTCTGTTACCAGAATCAAAGCTCTACATGCACAGATACTGGAGAAGGATGCAGTCATTAAAGTCTTACAGCAACGTAAACCTCACCAGGGCCCCCTGCGACCTGCTAAGTCAGTGCCTTCCATATTCACTCCATCTGTGCCAAGCCCAAACTTAGCAGCTGTTGAAAGACAAGTGAACAATACATCACAAGGAGTACCAGGTGATTACAGCAGATTATGTCAAATGAGATGGATAACGTATTAGAGTTTTTATGATGTACTTTCAGCAATACTTATTTGGTCTTCTTTCTCATGTCTTTCAGTATGTAAATCACCATCTGCCAACATGACCACCATGCCTGTTCACGCCAAACATGGCAGCAAAGATGGTAGCACTCAGACAGAGTATTCAACAGACCCAATAAGTGTGACAGACTGTATTCTGGACAGGAATACCTCGTCTTCACTAGGTAAGGGCCACATCTTGGTTGTGTGCTGTACCCACAGATGTTTGGGTTGTAATTGTTCTTGTCTGAAAGAGTTGTTTTTGCTACTCGCAGTAGCAGTCTTCCTTCTACTTATACTTACACTGGAGTGACATTTAGAACTTGATTGTTTTTTTTTTATGAGCAAGGTCTCTTTCTGCCAGTGGATCAGCCTGCTTAGTGAGGAATCTGTCTGCTGATCCCCACTGAGCAGGTGGGTGACAGGCCCATGTCCGCTCTGCTTATGCAGAGCAGACACAGCTTGCTTTCCTCTATGGGCAGTCAGATGTAAACAGACTGTCTGTCCCTTTACATCCAACTGTCATCTGAGATGGATGAGGAACAGATCCCCATCTGTCTGTTTTTAGCGGAACGAATGCAGGCAGATGTAAAAAGACAGATGTCCGTTTACATCCGCTGATCCATACATATGGATGGTCCAATCAGGTCTGTCTGAAAAACTGACACAGACCCGATCAGCCCACCCATGTGTAAGGGGTCTAACACAGGAAAGTTTACCCAACATGATGTCTATAAAGGCAATAAATTAGGCATTTCTTTGCTTTTTTGTTTTTGAGAAAACTTGAGAACCCTGGTTTTCATCAAAACCGGTGGCTGTAGTATTAGTATTATGACTTTTCACATTTATACCAGAAATGGCAGTTCTCACAAAACAGCATTTGGATTAAGAGCTGTAGGTATGTTTGGACCACACATTAATTCAGAGAAATATAAAACATGTCAGTAAGCATTGCATTTTCTCCCTTCAAATACTGCCCCTGGGTACCAGCTCATCACTAATTCCTGGCTAAAACAAGTCTGGATGATGTGTAGGTAGGACGAGTGCCTCTTCTTCACCTAGTGAGCGCCTACTGAGCGAGGCTGATGTTCATAGGATGTTTCGCAATGGCAGGAGCTGCACTCGCTCACCTCCCCTCCCCCAGGCTGAGCCCGTGCCGAGCCCTGCATAGCTGAGAGCTTTCTCCTCACACAATCCCTGCCAAGGCTTGGCCTCCCTTGGTGATGACTAATCTCAATGAATCTCAACTATGCAGCTGGGAACAGAATGCAGGTGTGAGGCCAAGAGACTGAGAGGAAGGGGGAAGGGAGCATAGCTAGTGTATGAAAGAAAGATCATGGAATTAATTGAGAGCTAACATATGCCATACTGCAGTACAGTGGCACAAACTGATCACATGTTCAAAGAAATAAATATTTTAGATCCCATTTATGTAATGGGGGCTACGTAAATAGTACTGTTAACAACTCCCTACCAACCAGATTTTCATAGCCATGTATAGTCAGTAATGGAAATCGATAAGAAGATAAGTGATTAATAGCTAATGGAATAAACTCCAATATTTTTTCACTTCTTTTACTGGTATTCAGAAATTTTTTGCAGGAAAATTTAACAACATTTAGGTCCCCAAATGGATTTCTGTCTCAGCAGGCAAAATCTAACCTTTTCAGAGTAGCTCCATGTTTAAAGAAATGTTGGAAGCCTTTTGGCCGACTCATATTTCCCACTACCCGAGTTGCTCAACCACCGCCATACTTTCACATCACCATTTGCTTCTTTCTGAGAAGATGCAGTATATCTGCTTACCATCCAAAGCCACAGGCATCTCTGGAATGTCCTCCCCCTCAACCAATGAAAACGGGCCATTGTGACCCCACATACTCCTTTTAGGATGTCGACACATAGTAGACCAATGTAAATGCCCAGAAGCGCTCGATGCATCATTCTGTCTGTCTATCACAGGCAGTGATACAAGCTTTCAGATTACAAGCAGACGCACTGTCTATACTTGTTATAGTTCATTGTGTGGAATTCACTCATTTTTACTGTATGTGTCCACATACTGACTGGTCACATGATTGCTTCATCATTTATACATTCAAAGGCCTTTGTGAAGGCTGAATCAGAAAAAAAATAACGCGGGTGCAGATCTACAGCTAGGCACATAATCCAGTCATGCAGAAACAATTTACTATGAGCCTGACAGGATGCTAAGAGACTTTATATTAATGTCTATCAGTCTGCTGCCATTCCTATGTTGGCATCTCAAATATTACAATATAGTGTGTGTCAAATGCATATGAAATGATAGCACTGCATGTAATTAACACATCAGTTTAATACTTTGAATTATTCTTATCGTTTTACTATGACCAGTTTGTTATTGTGATTGAGTATTACAGCCGTTAAGACATCAAGCATTCAACTGAAATCTTACTAATGTGGAAGTCAAATACCTTAGCATGATATTTAAATACTTAATATGAACTTTGTTTGATGAATATTGTGACATAAACATGTTTAAAACTAAACACATTGGTCCTGATTCATCATTCACCATTCTGCAATGACGTACAATACTACATAACACTTAAGGTGCCCTAGAGGACACATTAACATGCTTTAAGCACATGTTAGGGCTCCATAAATGATATTGCAGCATATTAATTCTATACCATTCAGGCCTATGCTTTAAATAGGGAGCTTATTGCCTTATAACCAATCACTTTAAGTCTGCCCTAAAACAGTAACCACCAGAATGTAGCTACTATAGGTGATCCCTCCTCCTGCCTTTACTGCAGTTATAACGTGACCAATTTTACATTTGCATGGGATCTACCATTTACCCATTTTCTTTTTCTTTTTTACAGAAACAGTGTCCTCCACTAAAAGCTCCAATGTTTCTGAAATGGTTGAGATCCTTATCTGAGCTGTCCGTGCCTGGGGCTATACCCTCAAACTTGAGAAAGTCTTACATGGTCAAGATTTGTTGATGGTCGGACAACTGAAGTCTACAGGCAAAGGATGCCGTGTTCAGTCTGTACCAATAAGGTGCTCCTGGAGTTGGAACAAGGCCATTGTAAAGCTGGATATGTATAATTCAGAACTCAGATGAACTTTATACGTTGTCCAGCACACCAGTCTGAGCTGTTGATAAAAATGGAGGTGACTGGAAGACTTGATGACCTTCTTAGATATCTCCACCAAACAGATGCCATCGACGCTTGCCAACATCAATTAATGTGATTAAAGTGGTTTTGGAATGTGAAAGCTTAGACTTAATACTTGGATTCACATGGACATGTTCTGGGGGAAGAAGATTGTGGCTAATTTTTGGCTTTGGAGAGCCAAGTCCAACCCTTTTTGCTGCTAGAAATACCTACAGAAAACTGTAGGGGTTTGAAGTGGTTTAAAGTTACCGGACTCTTGTCCCAAACATTTTTCATGTAAATACTTATGTGTTTATTTTTATAACACCTTGCATTGTTACTATTTATGGACAACACAACTGTATTGTTGTCTCAACCCCAGATCTGTGTTTTGACGTTTTAACAAAACACAAGCTTATAAAATTGAAATTGGACTATTCAAGACAACCATATGGCCTCATCTTTTAAAAAAGTGGTGTGGAAGGGTTACCCATAGCAACAAATGAGACAGGGCTTTCAAATATTTTGAATCCTTCTGACTGCTATGGGATGATTTTTGTAATTTACCACCTTTTTTATAGTTGTTTTTGTGATGTTTTTACTTCACAGAGGCTCATAAGTAGTAGGCAAAGCAATATATTTATCCCTCTCCACAAAATCCTATATTGTATTTATTTTGTATTTTAATGTTCTACCCCCTCCGTCCTTGTCCCTTCTTGTATACTGCTGTTGCTGGCCAACAACGGTTATTGTTCAGCTTGGTTCCTGCGTGTTTACAAAATTAGATCAACATTAAATTGCTTTAAGCAATTTACTAAAGATTTTTTTCTTTAGAAGTGGTCGCCCCTTTCTATGCCCTGTATTTGCCAGGCAAGGAAAGATAATATTTTCTCTGTTTGACAAAAGTAATGGGTTACAAATGTAATATATATTTTTTTGTATGTGTTATTTCTGCCTATCTGCGCTGTGAAAGTCTGTGTTCTATTCCAAAGATGTATGAATCCGATATATATATTTTCTGTGAGTTTACTTAAGTTATCGAAAGTATTTAAAGATGTAAGCGTGGCTGTTGTGTCTTAATATTATTCTGCTTTATTATATGCTGCCCGGATGCGATCTGGCACTGCTGTTGCAGACCAGAATTTTGTAATTTTAAATATAAAATTAATAAATAAGATTTAAAATTATGTTTTGTGTGATCAGTGACTTTTTATATTGGATACTTACATAATAGCTATAATTAAACATGTCAGATTATACCTTTAATTCTAATAAAGTTCACAAGATTCTAATAGCTTGGTCAAGACAGTAATAAATCTAGCTTGTCAGGAAATTATGAAAATACAGTATTTTGTCTGATAAGACCTTTTTCATTCAGCTTTATGTGGAATTAGTTTGTTAGGGCTTTTATAGGAGCTTTTTTTGTATTGTAGGTATAGTAAATTTTTGTATTTTTGTTATTGTAGGTATAGTAAATTTTTTCAGACTGCATTAGTTATTAAAGTAAATATTACAAATTTATGGCAAGACTGTAGCTTTCAGTAAATACTGAAACTAGTGAAGGTTTTTTCTTTACACCAGGCTGCCGACGCAGGTAGTATATAGTGGAAGTTAGTGGTTTGATACCTTAAATTAAAGTGGAGCTACACTGTATCTGAGCGCCACAAAGCAAAAAACACTATTTAGTTCATTTTTAGTATTTAAAGCAAACTCACCCAGCTATCCATGTCTCCATGACACTCCCTAGCATTTAATACAGGTACTTGTATAGCTCCGTCAATTTACGAATCGCTTTACATATATATTGTACATTCACATCAGTCCCTAACCCTCAAGGGGCGTACAATCTAAGGTCCCTAACTTACATTCATACATACACATACTAGGGCCAATTTAGACAGGAGCCAATTAACATACCAGCATGTCTTTGGAGTGTGGGAGGAAACAGGAGTACCCGGAAGAAACCCATGCAGGCACAGGGAGAACATGTAAACTCCAGGCAGGTGGTGCCATGGATTTGAACCAATGATTGTAGTACTGCCAGGTGGAAGTGCTAACCATTTAGCCACTGTGCTGCATTTCTGACCATGGCCATCTTGAGCAAAGGCAGATGATTCATGTAGCATTTACTTCCAGGAATCCATCTGCCCTTAGCTCAGGCATGCAGACAGGTAGATGTGCTTAGCTGAGAAAGCCCCTCCTCTTCTCCTGAAGACTCCTGGGATGTATGAAATCATTTTCGTAGGCCTGTAAACCAGGAAGTAGCTGAAGAAATGTAAAAAAAAACTTCTCACTGAGCCAACAATCAACATCACATCTGACCTGACAATTCTAATCCGACCGGTAGCCATGGGAAAATAGCTCCATTTATTAGTAATACCATAATAATGCATAAGACCCAATGGGGTTGATTTACTAAAACTGGCGAGTGCAAAATATGGTGCAGCTTTTAAATGCAGCTTGTTCAATTAAGCTTTGAGGAAAAAAAATGGAAGCTGATTGGTTTCTATGCACAGCTGCACCAGATTTTGCACTCTCCAATTTTAGTAAATGAAATATATGTATTCTAAATAAAGCAGTAATAATGGCAAAGGTGTTATGGAAAAATAGGACTACCAGGTGTCCCCAAGAACAAAGGGAGATACATGTTGACATCCCTGGGGAACAGTAGGTTGACTATTTGTGAATAGGGGGGGGGTCTGTGCCAGAGCATTACAAGCATGAGAAGCAACATGGCTGCCACCACTAATATCTTTAAAGTAATAGCTAATGCAAAATATAGGTGCTTTTAGAACATGGCAGACTAGAAGTACCAGAGCTTAGTACCACTATAAGGCCCCTTCTATATGGGGGGAGGGGGGGTTCCAAGGAGTCTGCTTGATCAGCACAGACACAGCCCACTCTCCTTTGTGGGCGGTCAGATGTAGACGGTCCGCCTGCCCATTTACACCTGACTGCATTATAATCTGATCCGTCTGTTTTTAGTGGATTGGATGAAAACGGGTGGGTCCACCTAAAAACTGACAGGTGGACCTGATCAGTCTGCCCATGTGAAAGGGGCCTTAGAAGTTACATGGCCGCCATCGCTTACTACATGTTTACAAATGATAAGTGCAGTCAGGACATGGTTAGTGGTGGTCAACTGGAGAATTATAGAGAGTCTCAAGTGCAGCGTTGGACATCTACAGAGGTCAGCACAATAGCTGCACATTTTTGCATCTCAGTGGCAAAAAATTCTGGTTCTGCCTCATTTTTTTGCAAAGAACACTGACAAATTTGGAGTACAATAATGTAAATATTGGTGTCAGTGAATACAATAATAACCCCCAACATTCACAGCAGTGAGTACAGTAATAACCCCCTTAACATTGGTGTCAGTGGATGCAATAATAACTCCCAGCATTGGTTTCAGTGGATGCACTGATAACCCCCAGAGTTGGTGTCAGTGGATACAATGATAACCCCCAGCATTGGTATCAGTGGATGCAACAATAATCTCCAGAACTGGTACCAGTGGATGCAATATTAACCTCTAGCACTGTGCTAGTGAACACAGTAATAACCCCCTTCCTGCATTCGTATCGATGAACTCAATGTTCATTGACGCCAATGCAATACACAGTGTATTGCAATGCACACTGACAAATTTGGAGTACAATAACTTAAATATTGGTGTCAGTGAATGCAATAATAACCCCCAACAATGATGGCAGTGAGTACAGTAATAACCCCCCTAACATTGGTGTCAGTGAATGCAATAATAACCCCTAGCACTGATGTAATTAAATGCAATAATTTCCACCAGAATTGGTATCACTGGATACAAAAATAACCCCCAGCATTGGTGGTCATGACAATGAATATTACCCCCTCCTCATTGATGGTGAGAGTTTACCCCCCTCCCTACCACCCCACCCAATATTGGAAGTTTGTGGCATTAACAGTTAACCCCCAACCCTCATGATCAGTTACCCATCACATGATCCTGTGCCGCTCTCCCATTCCCTAGGCCAGGAGTATACCTGTACTGTGGACGGAGATGATTCCACCCACAGTACAATCTTTCTGTGAGTGCTGGTGTTGGAACAAGGAGTGTTCCTGTGTCTGGCACCCCACTGCTACATGGTGCCTACAGCCCACAGACATGCTGTGCACCAGGGGGATTGAGGTACCAGAGCTGAGTGCCACCATAAAAAATAACATACAGTAGTTGCCACCACTAATAACCTTCGCTCCTATGTTTACCTGTCAGACCAGCAGTCATGTTCATCGGGTGGAATTTTTTTTTTTCTTTTTTAGTTCGGGTCTGCGTTTTTTTTTTTTTTAATAAAGGACTTGTCAAAAACTGTTGTGTTTTTATTAACTCTCTCAGCACTTTTCGGTGAATAAGTATTCATTCACATAGAAAGGAGGCCGGGATCTGGGGGTCCCTTGTTAAATTCCATCCCCACAAGCACCAGGCAAGGGTTGTGGAGAAGAGGCCCTTGTCCCCATCAACATGGGAACAAGGTGCTTTGGGGGAGCTCCTCCTGCCCCAAAGCACCCCCCCATGTTGAGGGCATGTACCCTGGTATGGTTGGGGGGGGTGCTCGCTCATCCCCCCCTTTCCTACTCTGAATGCTCTGATAAGGGTCTGGTATGGATTTTAGGGGGATACTACTCCATTTTTTTTCTAATTTTGGCATAGGTATTCCCTTGAAATCTGTACCAGAACCAAAGGGCCACACTGGTTTTTTTTTTTTTTTGCTTTTTAATTGCTGGCAATTATTTTCTTTACATTCAACTGTCAGTGGGTAAACCTGCTGACAGCTGATGAGTCGTCGGTTGTTAAGGACACGCTGACCGGCTCACCTGCCTGCTCCTGAACAACCAGCTATTCTTCACACAGAATTCGGATCGGTCAATCAATTTTCGACTGATTCGAATTATTACAAAAATTTGGAATTTGTTAGAAAATTAATAAAGTAAATAAAACTAAACGAAACCAAACGTATTCCAAAACAAATCAACAAAACGAAAAAAGTAGCATAACAAATCCATCCAAACAAAACTAAACACATTTTTCAGTTCTGCACATGTCTAATGATTTAGTTAAGTATGTCCTAACAAGCTAACCACAGAAGAGAGGCCCTGAATGGACTTAAAGGATAAGTTCACCTTTGGGAACATGTCACATCTTCCACTCATTTTTAGGGTGGAACATGTAACATGTTCCCAATGCTACAGCTGCTGCCCCCTCCCCCCCCCCTCCCCTGTGACAACAGTATGGGGAGAAGTTCCCAGTACAAGCTGTCAGTTTTTAAAAACAGCATGGCCATTCGGGGCTCTGCTCACACGGCCGTGTCATTCATTCACAGAGATTTGTGAATGAACTACAAGTCCTGACATCCTTTGCGGCTGTCAGCTTGTACTTCTTAATGAACTAGGGCCCTCCTAACCCTCTTGTATTGAACTGTATTGTTTCTGTATTGTCTCCCTTTATATTATAAAGCGCTGAGCAAACTGTTGGTGCTATATATAATAATAACTACAATGGCGCTGTGGAGCGCCATGGTAGTTAATTGATTCTTCCTGTCAGTGTATATGCTTTCCCATACGGGATGTACAGGTAAACATATTTACTGACAGGTATGCAGGAGACCTGCATGGCACCAGTGATCTGATGCTTGCTGGTGCAATGCTTTACAAGCTTCTGCAACAAAAAATAATAAATACCCCTTTTTTGTTAGCTGCAAAAAAATGTGCATTTTTTTTTTGTCAAATGGTGAACTTATCCTCTAAAGTCAATTAATGTAAACCTGACATAAATTTAATGTTTGTTTTTTTAATTAGAATGGGAAAGGATTAGAACCACTGAGAGTTTTTTGCCATCTTCTATACTTCTTATTGTGTCAGTAGAACAGGCAGTAGAAGAAAATCTCCACAGACAGAAATACAACTTTGACAGAGGAAAGTTGTTTGTTTTCCACGAACAAATTTTTAGCTTTTTTTTGCAATAATTTTTATTAAACATTATGTTGCAGTGTAACTAAAAAATAAAAAAAAAATTAATTTATGTTCATTTTAAAAGACACTAACAGGAAAAGTGTAATTCTGGTCATCAGTTACATCATAAGTAGTGCCTGTAAAATTAATACTGTATTTTTGACTAAGTGTGGTAGTCACAGAACATAATAGCAACAAAATCAGGAGTAAAAATACATGAGAAGAAAAAAGCGGAATGTTAGCCCGTGATTTTACTCCAGTTATGCATCTGTAGTGCACAGACCCCAGATAGGTCCCACTACTTGTCCCAAGTTCTATTCCCTAGTCAGTGCAAGCAGCCAGGCACACGGTAGCTTCCCAGTCTCACAAGAGCCAGGCGGAAAGTGCTTTTTTTAGATTTATTGCTTAGTAAACTTGGGTAGATTGCAGGGTGAGCCTTGGAATACTCCATAACTAGTACAAAAAAGGTATTGGACACGCTCTAAGTATGTACTAAGTCTTGAGCTGGCAGCTTGAATTAGCTTTCCCAAACATTGGCAAGGACAGTCTCTAGAACCTTTTCAGGCTTGTGCCCACTTTGCCCTGGGATCCTCTGTGGACTTCCTTCAACTGCATTCAGGAGCTCTGGACATGGGCCCCTTAGCTCTAACTGGAGCTGGGACCCAGATAGCCTCTTCTAATCTTCAGCTAGGTGCCCTCAGCCTGGGTCTCTTCCCACAGGACAAAGACCTTGCTTTTTGAAGCCCAGCCTATTTATGCACACCTCAGCCCCCTGCTGGTTATTCTTCCTGCCAGAGATTGGCTATATGAAGATATAAGTGAGGGTCTGCCTCCTCCACCCACTAAATTCTGGATCTTTACCAGAATTCAGGGGAAAGCAGCAGAGCCTGCAACCAGCAGAGCCCAGAACAGCTAAAAGCAATCAAACTTTGCTCCACTGTGTACAGGGGAGCCAAAAACTAAATTTACCTCAGTCACCAACCTACCTAGGAGGGTATTACACATCAATTAAAATAATTCAAGTTTCCTTGTACTGTATGTTATATGCGGGTTGCCACTTCTGATTTTTCAGTTTGCCTGTTTGTACTGCCTGCACACTAAACCACAGCGTTCTAGTGCGCAGGGAGCTGTGCATTTCAGCTGCAGAGAGTCGACAGTAGGGGGTGGTGTGATGTGCTCTTCAGCACATCACACAGATCACTTTCTTTTGTCAACTTTATTGGAAGTGCACAAAATGACACTTCATTCATGTCACTGCACAGCAGTATGGTGTGTTGTGCTGTATAGTGGTATGCGATGCCTTCCTCTACTCTGAGATAAAATTCAGCGTGTCTGCATTTCATCACACCTCACTGCACCACACCTCCGGGCTGTGTTGCAGTGTGAATAGGACACATAGAAAACTACTGTTTTCTGTGTGTCCTAGCAATTATCTACATTTATCCAGTGCAGTAAAATGCAGGTCACCACAGTATGTCTGAACAGGGCCTGAGTAAAGTCAGAAATTCTTACCTGTTATCAGACTATCGCCTACTCTGCCCACTATTAGGCGATCTCTGAAGACCTATCTCTTCAAGGAAGCCTATCCTGCCTTCAGCTAATAATGGCATCTTCTACTCCTCCTATCAGTCCATCCCTCACAATTATTACCTTTTGTACCACCAGCCCTTTCCTCTTAGATTGTAAGCTCCAAGGTGCAGGGCCCTCCTAACCTTGTATTGAACTGTATCATTGCTGTATTGTCTCCCGTTATATTGTAAAGCGCTGAGCAATCTGTTGGCGCTATATAAATCCTGTATAATAATATTAATAATAACCTGTAAAATTATTCAAAGTCTCCTTTAAATTTTATTTTTAAGTGCAGTTAGTATAATAACCTGAATCTGCCATTATACTATCTATTTATTTATTATTATTTATTTTGTCAATTTACACTGCGCTTTACATATATATTGTACATTCACATCAGTCCCTAACCCTTGATGGGCGTACAATCTAAGGTCCCTAACTCACATTCATACATACACATATTAGGGCCAATTTAGACAGGATCCAATTAACCTACCAACATGTCTTTGGAGTGTGGGAGGAAATTGGAGTAACCGGAGGAAACCCACGCAGGCACAGGGAGAACATGCAAACTCCAGGCAGGTGGTGCCATGGCTGTGATTTGAACCAACAACCCTAATACTGCCAGACTATCTTCCTGTAATACCCTGTACAGCAGTCTAGAAGAGGGAGGGCAGAGCACAAAACATAAAGACAGGACTATTGGTATAATGTTTAAATTCATTTGTTGAATAAATAGTAACAGCTTCCATGCCCTTACTGGAAAATGTGAAAAAGTAATCATGCTTATTTCTGCCTGGAAGCTGTAAATGTTGCTCAACCCCTGCTTGAAGGTTGGCCTGGAAGAAGAGAGGAGACTAGGCACAGTCCAACTGGAAAATGCCAAGTAGAAATGAACTCCGTTTATTTCCTGGATAAAAGCATTTCAAGGCTCTGCCACTTCATCAGAGTATCAGCATTACTGCAGAACATACACTAAGGCGTAACAGCGGTTGATTTGAACTTTTGAAAAATGGAAGAAATGTCTTTTGATAGTGGGACTGTGGTGCTGCATTACTTTCATGTGAGACCTGCATGTTGCAGAGATGAGTATGGGTTATCTAGGGATTTTACGTGTTAAAGATCCACTTGGCAGATCAACTGTTGAGGGGCAGGGGTGGCAGGTTAAGTGTTAAGGGCTCTCCTTAGGGATTAGATTAATCAATGAGGTTAGGGGTCTATGTATACAAAATTTGCTGTGCAATTGCCTTAAGCATCTCCACAGTGGTCACAAATAATCACCGCAATGTGTCTAATATTGCCAAATACCATAATCATCAGCGCCATCTTATGACCACAATGTGGTATGTTCCTGAAATACGACAATTAGGAAAATACAGCATTATGGCCACTGGATGGAGCTGCCAATCATAGAAACTAAAAGTATTGGCTGTGTAAATGATTGAGGCATTCAAACAGCCATTTTTTTTATAAGCAGTTCCCTCAGAGTTGGACAGATTCAATGAAAAGGAAAAGGTTAAGAGTTGGGTCAGGGAAAATGTTTATGTGGTCCTAAAGGCTAAATATTTTTTTACCTTAATGCATTAAAGTGTTACTAAACCCAGGACCCTGCATCCACTATGTCTGGTCTCCCACAGTACACAGAACACGGAAGTGCAATTATTTTGGTAAATATAAACTGCTAAATACCTTTTCTCATCAGCAGTTAGAGCAGTCTTGTGTCTTCTATCTGTGTCCAGCCCAGCACTAGCTAAAGTTTGTAGGAGGAGATTTCTTTCTGCTCCACCAGGATGAAAATCCTCTGACCTCTGTCTGGGCAGTGCTGATTGGCCCTGTGCTGATCACATGCACTCTCCCAAGGAAAAAAAAACCTCTCTAGCAATATATGCCAAACTGAGTGTCAGCAGCCGACTGGCGGTAGCCTCTAGCGGCCCACTGGCCGGAGTCCCTCAGGGCGCGGAGTCTAAGCCTCAGTCTGCTGGTTCACCAGAGCCCCTGATGGTGGGGATGGACTTGAAGCAGCCTGAGACCAGGTCGTGACCCCCGAGAAACACCAGGTGTGGTAGAGGCGGATGTCAATGGCGTAGAGCAGGTAAGAGCCAGATGTGAAGAGGTATGTGTGGTCAGACAGGCCGGGTTGGCAACTGCGGAGCAGGCAGTACAGAGCAGCAGGCAAAAGAATAACAGGTCACAAGCCGGGTTTAGTAACAGGAGGTCAGGCAATCAGGATCAGGCAGAGAATAGTCAGGACGAGCAAAAGGTCAGAGCGAACATGTAAGGAGTTCTACTTATAAAATACAACTTCTCTGTAGCTAACAGCATCAGCCTTTGGTCCCCAAAAATAAATTTTCTGTTAATAAAGATGAAAGTAATATTTTGATAATGCAAGTCTATGAGTATACATAAATTAAAGAAAAGTATAATACTGTATTCATATCGGTGGCAATTCTAAGAACAATATATAGGGGGAACACATAAGATACCACAGTCAAAACTGGGGGGGGGGGGTACTAATAATTTTCACCATTAAATCATACCACTGAAAAAACTAAATATAAAAAGAATTACAACATGTCACAAGACACAATCAGAAACTGCGGACATTGCACAAGAGAAGGTAAGAGACTGCAGACATGGCACAAGAGACAGTTAGAGACTGCGGACATGGCACAAAAGACGGTCAGAGACTGTGCGGACATGGCACAAGAGACAGTTAGAGAATGCGGACATGACACAAAAGACAATCAGAGACTGTGGATATAGCACAAGAGATGGTCAGAGACTGTGGACATGACACAAGAGATGATCAGAGACTGCAGACATGGCACAAGAGATGGTAAGAGACTGCAAACATGGCACAAGAGAGAGTCAGAGACTGCAGACATGGCACAAGAGAGGGTAAGAGACTATGGACTTGGCAGAAGAGACAGTCAGAGACTATGGACATGGCACAAGAGACAATCAGAGACTTTTGATATAGCACAAGAGACAGTCAGAGACTGCTGATGTGTCACAAAAGACGGTAAGAGACTGTGTGGACATGGCACAAGAGATGATCAGAGACTGCGGACAGACCATGTGTTTCTAGAGGGTAGGGCTGGTACAATAATATACACAGCCAGTCAGACTCAGACATCATAAAGCTAAAAGCAGCATTGATCTTGCTTGCCCTATTTCCACAGTGATTATCTTCATCTGTGCTGTGCCAGTGCCACTCGCTCTCCTAATGTACCTTCTGCTGGCCCTGGGCCCTCTCCCTGGTCTCACTAGGCTCCTCCCTGGGCTCCCCCTCATCTTACATGCCCTCCAGTTCAGCTGCAATTGTCTCTGTGTGCTGCTGGGCTGGAGGCGTTTGTGTTCCTCTCTCAGATACTGCCCAGGGAGAGGCGGTGTTTCTGAGTCTGAGGAAGACCATCTTGCTGTCTCTATCCTGCATCTGGCAGAGAGGAGGAGAAGGAGTGGAGCAGGCAGGGCCAGGACTCAGGAGAAAAGCTGCAGCCTGCAGGGGTGGAAGTCAGTGGAGCCTGGAGGCAGCGGCTGAAGTTAACAGTGCCCGGGGCTGTCACAGTGTGCTGAGCTGGGTAAAGATGCGAGCAGGGCCAGTGCCATTAGAAGCCTAATTTAGTGGGGGTGCACATGGGTGGGGGTTGCAAGGAATAACCTAGGGGGGCTATTGCCCCCCTGTAGTGATGCCATTGATTAATATAAACGTTGATTTTTTTTAAACCAAGTAACCCAAAAAATCTACAACTATACTGTCTGTTTCGGCTAAAAGTTTAAAATAGGTCTGTATAGTAGCCCAGCTAATATAGCTGAGCTGGGTAATGATGTGAGCAGGGCTGGCGCTAGCAGAAGCCGATTTTCATGGGGGGTGCATAGGCAAGAGGGGGGGCAATTGCCCTCTGTAGTGATGCCATTGATTCATATAAACTTTGATGTTTTTTTAAACCAAGCAACCCAAAAATCTATAATTATACTGTCTGTTTCGGCTAAAAGTTTAAAAAAGGTCTATATAGTAGCCCAGCTAATATAGCTGAGCTGGGGAATTATGTGAGCAGGGCCGGCGCTAGCAGAAGCCGAATGTAATGGGGGGTGCATATGCGAGGAGGGGAGCAAAAAATAACCTAGGGGTAGTGATGCCACTGATTCTAAAATCTACAAATAGACTGTTTTGGCTAACATTTTAAAATCAGTCTACAGTCAGGTCCATAAATATTGGGACATCGACACAATTCTAACATTTGTGGCTCTATACACCACCACAATGGATTTGAAATGAAACAAACAAGATGTGCTTTAACTGCAGACTGTCAGCTTTAATTTGAGGGTATTTGCATCCAAATCAGGTGAATGGTGTAGGAATTACAACAGTTTGCATATGTGCCTTCCACTTGTTAGGGGCCAAAAGTAATGGGACAGAATAATATTCATAAATCAAACTTTCACTTTTTAATACTTGGTTGCAAATCCTTTGCAGTCAATTACAGCCTGAAGTCTGGAACACATAGACATCATGGATCATGAGCAGTTCCTTTCCTTCTCCATACTCTTCTCTTCCCATCACTCTGGTACAAGTTGATCTTGGTCTCATCTGTCCATAGGATGTTGTTCCAGAACTGTGAAGGCTTTTTTAGATGTCGTTTGGCAAACTCTAATCTGGCCTTCCTGTTTTTGAGACTCACCAATGGTTTACATCTTGTGGTGAACCCTCTGTATTCACTCTGGTGAAGTCTTCCCTTGATTGTTGACTTTGACACACATACACCTACCTCCTGGAGAGTGTTCTTGATCTGGCCAACTGTTGTGAAGGGTGTTTTCTTCACCAGGGAAAGAATTCTTCGGTCATCCACCACAGTTATTTTCCGTGGTCTTCCGGG
This sequence comes from Staurois parvus, assembly GCF_062004578.1. Classification (NCBI taxonomy): domain Eukaryota; kingdom Metazoa; phylum Chordata; class Amphibia; order Anura; family Ranidae; genus Staurois; species Staurois parvus. Next base: position 2,277,674 of record NW_028317898.1, on the reverse strand, counting down.
TCTTTTGGTGTTGCTGAGCTCACCGGTGCGTTCCTTCTTTTTAAGAATGTTCCAAACAGTTGTTTTGGCCACGCCTAATGTTTTTGCTATCTCTCTGATGGGTTTGTTTTGTTTTTTCAGCCTAATGATGGCTTGCTTCTCTGATAGTGACAGCTCTTTGGATCTCATCTTGAGAGTTGACAGCGACAGATTCCAAATGCAAATAGCACACTTGAAATGAACTCTGTACCTTTTATCTGCTCATTGTAACTGGGATAATGAGGGAGTAACACACACCTGGCCATGGAACAGCTGAGAAGCCAATTGTTCCATTACTTTTGGTCCCTTAACAAGTGGGAGGCACATATGCAAACTGTTGTAATTCCTACACCGTTCATCTGATTTGGATGTAAATACCCTCAAATTAAAGCTGACAGTCTGCAGTTAAAGCTCATCTTGTTTGTTTCATTTCAAATCCATTGTGGTGGTGTATAGAGCCAAAAATGTTAGAATTGTGTTGATGTCCCAATATTTATGGACCTGACTGTATATATTGGGCCAGCCTTTTTATACGTTAGGGGTCATTCACATGAGCACTCAGCTTTATACAGTGTGAAAAGCTGTGTAGGCAGCCCATACTAGAGAATGGAAACGCCCGCACAGCAGAATTTGACAAGTACGTGAGACCTGAAAACAAAGGTACCTGAACCTGAACACAGACCTGTGCAGCTAGGTCCATACACCTGTCCCTTGGTACCTGTCAAACTTGGTTATGCCAGGGAGTTTGTACAGCCAATTCACTTCCATTCACTAATATGGGCTGCCTCCACGAAGCACTGCAGTAGTACAGAAACATAAAAACAAAGCTCTTCATGCTCTATGAGTCTGAATGCCTGTGGAAATGAGCCCTTAGCTGAGATTTTATTAAAGGCCAAAGTCATACTTTCAAGCCAATTTGAAGTCTCTTTATAGTCCTGTACCGCCATGTGTTACAATTTTGAACTGGTTTTCTCTTCTAAATAATCGGGTAGCGCTGAAGAAAAGAGAAGGGTGTGTCTGACCATGTCTGTTCGATTTTACTGATGTCACTGGCGCGACAGGCAAACTTTTGGTGCTCGTTGGACTGCCCAGTCACACTGGAGAGCAATTATAACAGAAAATTGGAGGTAAGGCTAAAAAAACGGAGATTGTTAGTGCAAAATAATCCTATTAAAGCCAGTTATGATGATGATTCTTTCCTGGAAGAGATAATGATAGCATCTGTGGTGAATCTACTGTATGTAATCAGTAATCAGTATGAGTTTTATTACATTGCATCAGTTCAAATATTTTACCTCCTGAGTTTTAAATGGCCCCACTATTTAGGAAGTTACATCACTTTTACTTCCACATACCCGGGCACTGTATTGTATATGTACAGGTATTATGCAGTTTAGCATCGAGAACACTGCAGGAAAAAGCCGAACTGAAGATGAAAATAAAGCTAGCTGTCTTTATTCTAAATATAAAGGTGGAAAATTTTGATTGACTTATTTACCTGAATGAAATTCTAACTGTGAATGTGGCTTCTGGCCAGGAAAAACTGTAACTACTGTAATGCGCACATGCTTGAAAATCCTTAGGCCAAAAGAAGATCTTTTGTTATCGCAAGCATTCCTTTGCTTATGGAAATGATTATACATATTATAGGGATGAATAACAGATAAATGTAAATAAAGTTTTTGGTGTAATGTATGTTGTGTCATCCACAAAATCCATAATGGTCCCGCATGCAACCACTGCCACCAAAAATGGCTTAACAATTAAATTAACATGAAGTCATTTTCGTGCACCATAAAATCACATTTAGAATTTGACATATTGGCATGGCATTCAAACAAAATTTCATATGATGTTTGTCAAGTCCATGATGGTACATTCAAATGCTCTGATTTTGCTGAATTTTCGCATGAAATCCTGCTGGCATAAGGCTACCCTAACTCACGCTCTGCACAACTGTACTTCTAGGACTCAATTTTGTGATATCCAGAATTTAGCCATGAGCTATAATTCCTCATTCATTTCATAATGAGGTGGTTACATCTTCACGTAGCTAATGCATCAAGCACATGCACCCAGCATACACAGATGTTAGAATTATTTGTCTGTGGTCAGAAAATATTCCTCAATCTATGTCCAAAGCACTGTTCAAAGAAAGTAATGGGGGGTGGAGAGGGGTGAAGGTGTGAACATTTATTTATCAACAATTAAATCCCTCTGCATGAATCTCAAACATTCTGTTTTTTGATGTTCTGGTCCCCACTAGTGAACTAAAGAGAATGGGTAACTTTATATTGTGGTGATATTGATCATTTTACAACCAGTTATATTCTTTCTTTAATTTTCTGCATTTCTAAACGGCCGAAATTCGATTATTTGCTATAGGAAACAAAAGTAATTTTCTTTCAGACACATATACGTTGTTTAATTTTGTCAACCAGTATGATTTATTAAAGCGGAATTCCTGCCCCCCCCCCAAAAAAAAATTCAAAGTCAGCAGCTTCAAATACTGTAGCTGCTGACTTTTAATATTAGGGCACTTCCCTGTCCATGCATCCAGAGGTGTCCTATCCCCAAGCCGATTCTTCAATCAGCTGTCAGGTGATGGTGCCAACATCTTGACTAAGGGAAACTAGCAGGGAAACCTTGCAGCTTCACAGCCAGTTTCCTACTGCGCATGTGAGAAGCGTGCTGCACTTTGTGAATGGGCCGCAGTCCTCTGGGATCTGTAAAGTGTCCCAGAGGGCTGTGCAAACTGAGCTGGAAGTGGGAGTGGGTACCTGTCAAAACCACGTACTCGCTCCCCACTCCCTTCAAAAAGGTGCCAAAAGTGGCAGCGAGGTGGGGAGGAGGCAGAAAAGTGGAGCTTCCACTTTTGGGTGGAGATTCGCTTTAAAGAGGAGCTCCAGTCATATTTGTGTTTAATAAAAGTCAGCAGCTACAAAAACTGTAGCTGCTGCTTTTAATAAACAGACACTCACCTGTCCCAGGATCCAGCAATGTGCTCACCCAAGCTGTTCTTTCCATCGGTCTTCTGTCCCTGGTGCCAGCATCTATGGACATCTGGCTGTGACAGCTTGCAGCCTCACAGCTGGGTGGCCATTGCGCATGCATGGGCTGCATTGAGCATTGGGAATGGTCCCACAGTTCTCTGGGACCTGTGACATGTCCCAGAAGACTGCAGGGAGTTAGAAGGGGAGGAAAACTTCCTCCCAGACCACCTAAGCGATCAGAGCAGAAGTGAGAGTGGGTATCTGTCAAACCAGGTACCCGCTCCCCCACCCCCCAAAAACGTGTCATTCCTTAAAGAGGAGGGGGGTGCCCTTAAAGAGAAACTTCTGCTTATGTGTGAATCTCCGCTTTAATAAACTTTATTACAAAGATTTTTCTATTGCCACTAAACAGTGTGTTCACTTTTGATTTTTGGCCAGAATGGGAAAGTCCCATTACCCATTAACTCGTTTTTTTTATTAAAGATTATATGGGTGTGTCTCTCTAACTTATTGTACAGTTGTATTGCTGTACAAACATGTTCGGCTATGTATGGCACTTTAGATTTTAGTTGTAGCAACCCAGGGCTGGTAGGTTTGGTGTAGGGAAGTTGGCTTCCCCAAAAGGGAACGTAACACTGTGCACAATCATCTCCTGCACGTCTAATCTAGCCATAAGGCTATGTACACATTGGCTAAGGGTGCACTAGATGCCCAGTGCTGCTTCAGCTTTCTGGGGAGCAGAGGAGACCACTGAAATAAACAGAATAGTGATTACATGTTAAAGAATTTGTATTTCTGTTTATGCAGTCCTGAAATTTATATGGCTCTGCCACACAGGACACCTTTGTCTGGCATAATATGAGAGCAGACTAATGAGCTCATGTCTCTGTCAAACTGTTCTTACCTATCAGCACGATCCTTGTTAGCATATGAGCACTGCTGTAGGTGGGTCTCAAAATGAGACTGAATCATCCACGTGTACTCCACCAGGCACCTCATGTATTAGGGCTTGCTCAGGCCTAGCACTGGTCCAAGTCACAGTCTAGAGCCCTTTATCTTTCCAATTCAGTCACACACTTGCATGTACAGTGTGTCCAAGACATGGTGTGCCCAGTTCACTCATCATACTCCTGGTGACTCTTGACAGCTCTGCTCTCTGGTTGGGGACACTCACTACATTGGGCCCAGTGTTTTCCAGGACAGGACGCAGCTCCCCTGTCCACCATATTCCCCTAGCTCAATCAGGTTTGCATACAGTTGGTTTCCCTGGGATCGTACTTCTCCATGTGGGTACCTCATGAGATGCACAGTCTAGTATAGGATTAATGGGGCAATATATCACTTCACAACAGCAAGGGTATTTAGAATCCACTTCAGACACATGAAGCAGCCATGGGCTCAGTCCAACTCAATTTTATTCATCAGTTCTTAGCACAAGTGCATCAAATGAATACTCTTCTATTTAGGAAGCAGGAGTTCCATATTGTGTGGCAGTGTACCTTCAAGTGCCCAATAACAGGGATGCACTTCCCTGGGGTACTAAAGAAAAAAAGATGCTTGTCTTCTATGTGTCATGCCTCTCTTACTTCTCTTCCCATTAGCCAACTTCTCCTCCCTCCTGAGCTCCACCCTAATCCTACATATAATCCTACCAGGAAGGAAATTATGTCATTCCCTTTCCTGGGAGAGGTAAAGAAGAATCCAACAGAATGACCCCTGCCTATGCTGTAACACAACTGATTGGCTCCTTGTGCTGCTTCTCCTTCTTCCAGTTTTAGCTCTGTTATACTGCAAGAGGCTGATACCAGGTCAGGCACTTCCACTGTTTACATTTAAATATATATTTATTTATGTAATAATGAAAACAGATATACACTAAGGCTGGCAATAAAGTATACCATTTTTTTGTACAATTTTCCTTTAGAATTACCAAAACCACATAATAACCTAAACACTTTGAACTTGTATGCAATCAGGCAGGCTCTTGCAGTACATAGTTGAAGGTAAATTTATTTATTTTATTTATTATAGGTACTTATATAGCGCTGTCAATTTTACGCAGCGCTTCACATATATATTGTGCATTCACATCAGTCCCTAACCCTCAAGGGGCGCACAATCTAAGGTCCCTAACTCACATTCATACATACACATACTAGGGACAATTTAGACAGAAGCCAATTAACCTACCAGCATGTCTTTGGAGTGTGGGAGGAAACCCACGCAGGCATAGGGAGAATATGCAAACTCCAGGCAGGTGGTGCCATGGTTAAATCTAAAAGAAATTGAATAAGAAAATTGTATAATGTATCGCCAGCTTAATTTATCTGTGTTTATACCTGAATGGAGTTTAGCTTTAAACTTTCCTGCTCTCTACAATGGAATTGCACAGAGTGGCCCTGAATCTTCTCTTCTCAGGCCCCCCTGCCGTCACTCATGGCTCATCCTCTCTGTCCAGTGCCCCCATGGGAAGCCACTTCGCCTGCTCTTGAACCCCATTTCTGCATCCATTGACTTGGCCGTGCCCCTGGGGGGCTTTGATTGACAGCAGCGGGAGCCAACGGCTCCTGGTGCCCCAGCAAAGCCAGTGAGACTTGGAAGTGAGGGGAGAGAAGAGCTGCAGACATGCACAGTGCCGAATGGAATGAGTGCTCAGGTAAGGGGGGGGGGGTGAGGAGCCAAAACAGGTGCTTAAATATTTTTTACCTTAATGCAAGGAATGAATTAAGGTAAAAAATGTTTAGGCTTTAGAACCACTTTAGGCCAACACCTACACTAGCCTTAGCCCCCCCCCCCCAAAACCACACTCATCTTATTAGGGAACCAAAATATCAAACTTGAATACATGCGGTCCTACAGTGAACACCAAAACCAAATGCTCTGCTATTCAACAATTTCACTGAGAACAAATAATGTAATTACATTACTGTAATACACACCTTTGTTTGTATCATTTACTTTGTAAAGGACAAGAAGAGATGATAACATTAGTATAAAATAATAATTATGAACAGCAACTAAGTCTGTGTAGCACAGACGCATCAGTTTATATTGCAAACTGAGTTTTTCAGGGATATTTTACATAGTATAAGCTTGTCTGTCTCAGGCCTCAAGGCCCATTGACCTGACATAGCTGAAGAATTCCTTTAATTAAAGGGACTCCATCTATTACATGCTCTGTAACATAAGGCAAAGTATTTTCACTATTTATGGCCCTGAAAACCAAGCTTCACAAGCTGTTTCTACAGCAAGAAGGCAGTGTGTTCAAAAGCCATTATTATTATTATAATTCTTCTTATTATTATTTTATTAATATTATTATTATTATCCATCCGCACATAGTTTCTGCCTGTACTGTATTTCCTGTTGAGGCCACATTTAATTTCTGTGCTATCCATGTTATTTCATTGAACCATTGATGACCACAGATCTTTGTGGTCAAAGTTTTTCTCTTATTATAAGATAACTAAGATTATTGTAATTAAAATATAACTAAAGGCAATTTTTAATCATACTTTAGAACCATTGTCAGGTTTTTTATTTGCTGAAGAAGACAACAGAAACATCAAGCCTAAAGCGTCATCCCCAAACAGGTATCCCTCTGGAGACCATTTGCACATGCACAGAAACAGAGCCATGCAAGCGCAGTCGCTGCATTGCCACACATTGGCAATCACCTCCAGTACACATTGCCAAGCAACCCTTCTGCCTTTAAACCCCAAGTGCCCATTGTAAAAATCCAGATAACCTCCCTACTCAAAAGTAAAGTTTCCCAGGTACACCCTATAAGGTTTGATAGAACACTGTTGTATTTCTCTGCATTTTGTATATTACCTACCTTGTTCTTTGCATTTTTACACTGATTGTGAAGGGGTTATGATGTAATTATCATGTCATTTTGGTTGGTGGGATCATGATTGCTGTGGGTTACTGCTTGCTATTTAAGTTGCTTGTTATTGTGTGATAATTGTCACTGAGTTGATTTTGGATGCCAGTGGTAATGGTTGTTAAGTAATCCTTTAATTTTTGAAAAATTATCTTTGTCTTCCAGTTTGTGGTTTTACTTGTAACTTTTATTCCTAAATGCTAACCCTAACCTTTAAATCTTACTCCATAAACCTGGACCCTACAGTCCAGAAATCATGGTTCTGAAAATAAAGGGCCTGTGGTTTTTCAGAGAGTGAGAACTCACAGGGTTTGGGTGCTGGAAACTATGTATATTTTCTGTAGGAACTAAGTTTGAGTTATAATTTTAATTTTACCCGAACCAACAATTTACCATGATTATCAGAAAAGCTTTAAATATTTTATATACAATGGTTATAGAACCTACTGCAGTGCTTTATGCACAGTTTACGTCTTTTAAGCAATTTTTTTTAAGCTTGGAATATGACCAAGATGACAACTTTTGTAATTTTTTGTCTTTAATGCTATAGTTTTATATTAGTGAATGCTAAGGAGTCCAAACAAGTTCACAAGGCTCACAAGAGTGCAGTAAATTTTAAATGCCCTATCCTCTGATGCTGTGCTTTTACATTTATCAGAGTTTGATACATTACTTGCTTTAAATTAGAATGCCATATTTCACATAGAACCCTAATCCTTTGCAAAAATACATGTTTGTAAATGAGGCTTTTACAAAAATCCAGTCCAGGATCTCCTTATCTCCATAACTTCCTGCACAGGTGGGAAGTTATCATCTCACAAGATTTCTGGCAAATCTGACAAGAAATGTTTGCACTTGTCGAATAGATATGATAGAACACTTTCAACAGTTCTATGGTTAAGCAGACCAAAAAGGGGCAAATAAGAAAAGTTTGTTGGGGTTTTTAAACCCTTTAGGAATGCTGCTTTGACCATTAGATTCAAGATATCATCATAGTGCTTACCCCCTAAGGAGCCACTGGAATATTTAGGGCTTCCTAGCCTTACTTTTGCTGCGCCGGCTTACTGCTGTCTCATCAAAATGGCTGACCCATCAGTGGTGACTGAATGAATGACACCCACTCCATCAATCTCTTCTTGTGGGTTTTATTGCCCAGTGTCCTGGGGAGTGAGGCAGAGAAATACAGGATGCTTAAAAAATAGCAAAATAGTTTTGCCTCAATTCAAAAGTATGACTGTAACCCCTCTCACAGACTGGTGGTGTGTGTTTAAGCCAAGACCCACAATATTCATTTGTGTGCCTTTAAGCTGAGACCAGCAATAGACTGTTGTTCATAACAATTTATCTTCTTTTTTAGGTCTACTCCTTAACACACCCCAAAAACAGGTAGAAGTAAGGAAATGTCTTAAGCCTGGTACACACATTAAGATTATTGGATGAAAAGGTTGGATGCATAGATTACTAGAGTTATGAAAGTGCTCATGAGACAGAATACAGCTTCCCGATGATATAATGTATTGTATTGTACTGTAATGTATTCTTTCATTTTTGAGCATGCGCGGTCTTAGTCACTCAATATTTTATGGACGAATACTGTACTGAATAAACTAAAATTGTTAATTCTGTTTTCTTATAAGAACAGTTTTTGTGCTTGTTTCTTCGGATAATTTTGCATGAGCTGTCGTAATCAGCTCTCGAAAGCTGTGTACTAACTATCAAATTATCAGACAATTGCTCCAAAATTTTTTTTTTCGTCTGAATTTCTCATCATGTTTATTAGTCATTAGGCTTAGGGAAAACTTAAAGAATGCATAAAAGATAAACAGATTAAAGCTTAGGTTGACAACTTCCAAGCGGCAACACTAAATTTACCTGGGAGAACTCCTACTTTGGCAGGGGTGCTACAGTACTTCTGTGGTTGCCAGTCTTAAAGAATTATTTTGGGCAGGAGAATTGGGTTATTATTGTAAACATCTATCACAGCTCTAAAGGTCATGCCACATCTTAAGCAACTTATTTATACAACCAGTTAAATCTAGTTAGCCTTTTGTGGACCTTTGTCTGCATGCAGATACTGTATGTCAAACTCAGAAAGGATCTGCATTAGTTTTGGCAGTTGGCATTATTTGACATTTTTTTACACAAATGGAAAAAATTCTTAATTCTCAAAAAAGAGAGTAAAACGAACAAGCTACCATTTTTTCAGTTACCCACTTGAAAAGATTCCTGCCCTGCTATTTAAGGAGCGAAAAACATGACGCGACATCTCCACTCCTAGTTTTAACAGCTGAATGGAAGAAAACGAAGCAAAAATTCCAGCCTTTCATAATCAGACAAGCTATTAGTGAACAAATATGCTGAGATGTGTTTACACATTCCTGAGCTATTGCCCTTCCCCGTCTGCCAAATCTTTATTCACCTTCTTGTCTCATTCTCTTCCTCTCTACTACAGCTCCCACTCTATTTACAGTATGTCCTACCATCAGAATAACATAGCACAGCAATAGTTCCTTTAATGCAGTCATGCTGACTACCCAAATGAATGATGTTATTCATCGCAATGGATATGTTGTTAGAGTGCAGATACACAGTACATTATTTACATAAACGATAATGCATAAATAACTCCAAAAAGCCCCGCATGCACATAAATGACCCGGCAGCATCAAACTGCATTCTCTTAACAATATCTGTTTCTGTGAAAAAATTCTCAATTTTTGGGATCCTCATTATCATACAAGATTGCAAGAAAAAAAAATAAATGGGGCATGAATAAATTAAATGATATGATCCTCCAGGATCTGAAGATTAATTAGCTGATTGTATGGATGTACTAAACTGCATATTGGGATGATGGGATGATTGAATCATTGGCTGCAATGCTCAACACTCTCATTAAATATGCAGTATAGGGTTCCATAGGAGTAGAGGTTTACTAAATAGGTTAGAGGTTAGTAATTGGGGTAAAGCTGCATTCACCTTGAATACCCAATCTTCTGCAGGGGAACTGATAAAAACAGGATTTTTGTTTGCGTATGATTGGATCATTGACTTGAACACAGCTTCCCCTCATTCATTATGCCATGTTAAGACTGACTAAATGTATCTCCTAGATTGTAAGCTCTAAGGAGCAGGGCCCTCCTATTCCTCTTGTATTGAACTGTATTGTCTCCCTTTATACTGTAAAGCGCTGAGCAAACTATTGGCGCTATATAAATCCTGTATAATAATAATATAAAATTAACATGCTCTATTCATTTAGACTACTAGATTTGACAGAAGCTAGCTTTATTTTTAATAATCATCCATTTCACATTCCTTAGACAACATGATCCATTGCTTTTCCTATTTCCTTGTACTTATTTGAACTGTAAAAACGTTACCGGTAAACCCAATGGAAAATGTATGTTTTTAATTTCCTCTGGACAACTGCCCTAAAACTGCATAGTCTACGTTTTTATTAGGGATACATCACTGCAACACTGATAAGTTTCCCACTTGTAATTTTGTCAGTCTTCCTCTATAAGTAACAACTTACTAATTATATTACAACATGCAACTGTTTTATGTGTTTGTGGTTGGGAACGTTGATATCAGACTGAAGACAGTGTAATAGGTCAACAGCTCCCCACTATGCAGAAGTGTACCAGCAAACACAGTATTGATCCTGTCATTAGAGTCAAATCATTAAGGTGCACAAACCCTGTAAAGATGACCACCTGTCCAGTAGGAGGTAACTCCAATTTCCATTCTGGTAGAGCAATGGCCCCCAATACCATGTCATGGCAGGACACAGTAGTGACATATGTGTTGGCAGATGGAACAATAGCACTCAACAGGGAAGAAGCTATCCAACACACCAGGAAGTATTGAATGTCAGTGATGGCCTTATATTTTTCAATACTTTTCCATTTTTAGTATTAAAAAAGGGTTTGTTATACAAAGCTTATTTACAGCCAAGCTTTTATTTGTTTTTATTTTTGTCTGTAACCCTACTGGGGAGACTTTCCTTGGCTTACTGTCCCTGTGACACCCATATAAGAAATACAGAGTTCGGTTGTCCCTGGGAGAGGAAGGCATTTCCCATCACTTTCTTTCCTGACCGGTAATTCAAAGAAATCTTCCCAATAGTGAAATGGTTGGGAAAAAAACCTGACAGGAGCTCCAACCCTTCACTGCTCTGTTCTAAATTAAAAATGTTTTGGCTGCAGTTCTGCTTTAAGCCCCAATTAACTAATTAACTATAATTGGCCATATTTAACTTTTTATGTCTGTTTCTTTTCTTAGCTAGTTTTTTTTATGCCAAAAAAAAATACCATTCAGAGTATCCCTTACATTTTTGTTCTTCCATTGTTTTTTTATTGTAGTTGTTTTTTCAAAAAGTGTCAGGATTTATTAAAAACTTTCAAATCATTTGCAAAAAAATTAATCATTGCTTGTCCCTAAAAAATAATATAGGCATTACTTTGTTATAATGAGCACCCTTGCTGGTAAGTCAGTAGGCCCATGGCTGACTACAAAATTGGTTCATTAGGAATAAACATCAAATGAGGTAGTTAAACTAGTGCCAGGACAAGATAATCCAGTGCCCAGGTCAAAGATGCCAATTCCCCCATACCTCCCCCTCTATTTATTACCCATGAGTAATTATTTATTTATTTATGGTACTTATATAGCGCTGTCAATTTACGCAACGCTTTACATATATATTGTACATTCATATCAGTTCCTATCCCTCACGGGGCATACAATCTAAGGTCCCTAACTCACATTCATATACAGGGGCCAGTTTTAGACCAGATCCAATTAACTTACCAGCATGTCTTTGGAGTGTGGGAGGAAACTGGAGTACCTGGAGGAAACCCCACAGGCACAGGGAGAACATGCATACTCCAGGCAGGAGGTGCCATGGCTGGGATTTGAACCAACGACCCTAGTACTGCCAGGTGGAAGTGCTAACCATTTAGCCACTGTGCTACCCCTAATTGGGTAATTGTATCTTCTACAGTTGGAATCCCACTCCTAGCTGTCACTGTGTTTGTCTCAGTGTCACTGTGCAGCTCTAGGTCTGCCATTCAGGTTTCACCTAGACCCAAAAGTGCACAGTAAATTTGTGGGACCTTCCATCTGTGTTTTCAATGCCTTGTCACTGATTGTGGTTAGTGCTGAACCAAACAGAGGCAAAATGAGAAGCAGGGCAAAAATGTTTGGAGGGTGCAGCTCACCAAGTAATACCCCCCCCCCCCCACATAAAAACACTGTGTTTGTGAGCAGTTTTTAATTCTGCCTCCCTTCATCCAGGCCCTGCTGGAAACAAGACCCAAGGGAATGCCAAACACATTAGCTTGTCAAAAGTGTGGCCCTTTCACCTTCTAAAGCTACCTGGTCAGTGGTCCCCTGGCATCCAGATTGGCTCGGTGGAATATTGACAGAATTTGTGTCCTGTATTTCCTTTCTGGAACCTCCACCCTTATACCTGACCTAGGGGCCACAAATTAACCCCTGTTTTTAACCTGATAGCGAGGTGTTCCAGCAGCGAGAAACAGGGCAGCAGGCAGGGAACTGTCCCATTGTCACTCTCCTACTTTACTACTCAACCTCATTTGCACTGACTACATAGAAAGTATTCAGCTATTAAATTGGCAACTGCAGTCACTCCACTTCTGCCTGGGTGCCATTGCTGCTTTGGCTCAATGTCAGCCTGCCTCTCTCTCCTTCCTTCATGGTTGAAGGCTTGTGACATCACCACTGCACACCACTGCCTCCCTCCTGCCATCTGTCAAGTCTGAACTGCGATGTCACTTGGAGAAGGAGGAACAGGGGAAGGAGTTCGATGAGAGGTGCCTGTCACATATCGTGAATGTATCTGTGTTGTGAATGTGCGCATCTCTGTGCTTGTGGATGGGTCAAGGTGCTCAGTGCCTGGAAACGTGTTCAATAGGAGGCTGAAGGCGCTGCTCTCTAACATTGCTTACACTAATTCCCATGCCCCCACTTGAAGTCACAGTGCCCCTCCTGCCCCTACATCGTCATCTCACTTACTCCTGCCCTTAGTTTATATACTAAGGTGGTTTTGTAGGCAGGCTGCCTATGGTACTCAGCTAGTATGGCTGCCCTAGCGGGATGGAAAGGGTTAATCCTTGACCCTCTTTTCCTGTGGCATTATAAAACGTACAGAGGTCCGGATCACCATGTGCGCGGGGCTTTCCTGTTCTTTTCCTTGACCAAGTCAGCCGCTGAAGACTCCAACATCTGTATTGTGCCATCATAGATTCTGCCAAGAATGCACTCTTACCTGTGCAGGTAGGCCGGGGCAGCCACAGTTGTAGGTTCAGTTAAGAAAAACAGTTTGCTCTATGGATCTGTATTTGCTGTGTTTCTTTAGTAAAGAGCTGAAACCTGTTTCAGTACCAACTTTAAGATGGGAATTCTTATCACTTTGTCAAGATTTCCTCTTACTTCCTGTTGTGTCTCTGGGACAGAAAGTAAAAGAAAATACCCCAATGGGACAAAAACAGTAATAAAAAAAGCAAAAACACAAGGGTATGCTTCTACAATATGCTGAAGAAGATGGAAGTGTGGATGGAAGATTCATTCTCTTGAATACAAACCGCCACATCTGACAGTAATGATGAGGGAGCATGACCCTATGCTGCTCAGCTGGAGACATGGAAAACTGCCATAATGCCCTAATATTCTGGAAAATCTCTCAAGAAACCTTCTTCCAAGAATTCAGGAATGCAATTAAAACTAACAAAACCTACATGTGTGCAGTGGCTGTAAATAACAAGCCTCTTCACTAACAGCTTTGTGGGGTTTTTTCTCTGGGTTTGAGCACGTTGGATGTTTTGATTGGTGTTTGGTAAAAATTAGTATAGCAAAAATATTTTTTTTTCTGCAGAGAAAAAACATAAATTGCACATTTTGGAGTATAACTGACCCAAAGCAATTTCAAGAATTTGTAAGCCTAATCACCAAATTATCCTTTAAGCTTTAAAGACTAAATCTAGTTAAAGTGGTTGTAAAGGCTAAAGGTTTTTTTTCTTTTACCTTAATGCAATCTCTGCATTAAGGTAAAAAATCTTCAATGACCAGCTCCCACCCTGCATACCCCCACACACACATAAATACATACATGAGCCTGATCTCGGTCCAGCACTGTGCCTGAGGACAGCAGTGCTGCTCTCTCTTCTCACAGGACTCAAAGGTAGTATCAGAAGCCATTGGTTCTTGCTGCTGTCAGTCAAATCCTGTGGGGAGGAAGCAGAGAGCAGGGTCGAGCTGCACTGTGTATGTCAATAGACTTACATAGCCCAGTTTGGGATTGAGCCCTCATGAGTTCCCCCATAGCGAGCGGCTTGCTATGGTGGCACTCAGAAGGGAGGAGGAGCCAAGAGCGCCAGTGGGGAACCCCAGAAGAGGAGGTTCGGGGCCGCTCAGTGCAATACCATTGCACAGAGCATGAAGGTATAACATTTTTATTATTTATAAAAATGAACCTTTGCAACCACTTGTCCCTTGTGTTAATTTTTTAATTTGAAATTTTCCTTCTCTAACACCCCCCCCCCCCAATCCCCACTGTAATGTTCTGGTTTGGAGGGGGTATTAGAGCTGATGGAGATGAGGGTGGACTATGCCCGCCCTTTCCATCCACCTTCTCCATTCATGGAAGCTGTACTATTGGTGGATAAATTAAAGGTCTTCCTCCTCCATTCATAGATTTATTCATAGAAACTATGGCGCAGATCCTTTGAATGGAGGAGGTGAACGGAAAGAGCAGGCATAGTTAGCACTCTTAATAAGTGCCTATCACAGCTCTCTCAGCTCTATTACTCACCACCACACTTGAAGATTGCAGTCGTGGGGGTAGCAAAGGGAGATCAGAAGAGGAAGTTTTCATATAAACTAGGAGATAGCAGCACAAGGGACACATCACATTGATAGTAAGTCATGTCCCTTGTGCTTTTTTTTCATAAATTAGACTTAGGCTTTAACATATATAGTTACATAGTTAGTCTGGCTGAAAAGAGACAAAAATCAATCCAGTTCAACCATTAAAAAAAAAAAAGTTAGAATCCTACACCCACCATTGATCCAGAGGAAGGCAAAAAAAAAAAAAAAACAGCAAAGCATAATCAACTTTGCTCTTGCAAGGGAAAAATTCCTTCCTGATCCCCTGAGAGACAATCAGATATTCCCTGGATCAACTTTACATACAGTTGTGACCAAAATTATTCAACCCCCAATGCTGTAAAGGGGTTTAGGGACTATAGTGTACATTTGGAATTGTATTCAGAATCAAATCCTACAAGGACGTTGTAACTACCCAAATGCAACTAAAATGACATCAATTGTTTATGTAATACAGTAGTAAATGGTTCTTATGTGGTTTCTTCATTGCCACAATTATTCAACCCCTTAAAGACTACCACTCTGAAGAACAGAGGTTCATACAGGTGCTTTCCATCAGGTATTGAAAACACCTGTGGATGTCACCGAGCAGCAATCAAGCATAATAAGCACCAATTAGGCAGCTTTAAAATGACTGTGATACTCAGCTCCTTCTAGACATTTACTGGTGTGGTTACAAACATGGTGAAGGCAAGAGAATGGTCCAGGAAGACAAGAGAAGAGGTGATTTCTCTTCACAGGAAGGGCAATGGCTATAAGAAGATTGCAAAGATGTTAAACATACCAAGAGACACCTTAGGAAGCATCATTCGCAAATTCAAGGCAAAGGGCACTGTTGAAACGCTACCTGGTCGTGGCAGAAAGAAGATGCTGACTTCGACTGCTGTGCGCTACCTGAAGCGTAGAGTGGAGAGAAGTCCCCGTGTGACTGCTGAGGAACTGAGAAAAGATTTGTCAGATGTGGGTACAGAAGTTTCAGCCCAGACAATAAGACGCACACTGCGTAATGAAGGCCTCCGTGCCAGAACTCCCAGGCGTACCCCCTTGCTGTCTCCAAAGAATAAGAAGAGTCGACTGCAGTATGCCAAAAGCCATGTGGACAAACCACAAAAGTTGTGGGATAGTGTTCTGTGGACTGATGAAACAAAATTAGAACTGTTTGGGCCCATGGATCAACGCTATGTTTGGAGGAGGAAGAACAAGGCCTATGATGAAAAGAACACCTTGCCTACTGTGAAGCATGGTGGAGGGTCAATCATGCTTTGGGGCTGTTTTGCTTCTGCAGGTACAGGGAAGCTTCAGCGTGTGCAAGGTACCATGAATTCTCTTCAGTACCAGGAGATATTGGATGGAAACGTGATGCAGTCCGTCACACACCTGAGGCTTGGGAGACGTTGGACCTTTCAACAGGACAATGATCCCAAGCATACCTCCAAGTCCACTAGAGCATGGTTGCAGAGGAAAGGCTGGAACATTTTGGAGTGGCCATCGCAGTCACCAGACTTAAATCCGATTGAGAACCTCTGGTGGGACTTAAAGAAAGCAGTTGCAGTGCGCAAGCCTAAGAATGTGACTGAACTGGAGGCCTTTGCCCATGAAGAATGGGCGAAGATACCCGTAGATCGCTGCAAGACACTTGTGTCAAGCTATGCTTCACGTTTAAAAGCTGTTATAACTGTAAAAGGATGCTGTACTAAGTACTAAGATTGAATGTCACTTGGGGGTTGAATAAAACTGATAATGCTGTGAGCACAGAAAAGACATTTGTGGTTATTTCATTATAACTGTTATGTTATATTTGTCTGACCTACAAGTGCCTCTTTAATGTAAATGTAAGCAAGATGACTGAATGATCAAAAGCAATGTCAAACTGGCCAAAACACTCAATTTCAGTGGGGGTTGAATAATTTTGGTCACAACTGTATAAATGTTAGTATCCAGTTATATTCTGTGCATCTACAAAAGAGTTCAGGCCTTTTTTAAAGCAATCCACGGAGCTGGCCAGAACCAACTCTTGAATATATTCTACATTTTCACTGCTCTTACTGTGATGAAACCTTTCCGTATTTGGAGATTAAATCTCTTTTCCTTCAGACATAAAGAGTGCCCCCTCATCCTCTGTGATGACCTCAGAGTGAACAACTCTACACTATATGAACCACTGATGTATTTATTCATGTTGATCATACCCCCCCTTAATCTCCTCTTCTCAAGAGAGAATAAATCCAGTTCCTCTAATCTTTCCTGATAGCTGAGCTCCTCCATGCCTCTTATCAGTTTGGTTGCCCTTCTCTGTACTTTCTCCAGTTCCTCAATGTTCTTTTTGTGAATTGGTGCCCAAAATTTAACTGCATATTCCAGATGAGGTCTTACTAATGATTTGTACAGGGGTAATATGATATCTCTCTCTGGAGTCTATACCTCTTTTAATACAAGAGAGGATTTTGCTTGCTTTAGAAACCGCAGTTGGCATTGCATGCCATTATTAAGCTTGTGATCTACCAGAACTCCCAGATCCTTCTCCACCATTGATTCCCCCAGTTGTACCCCCCCTAGTCTGTATGCTGCATGCATATTCTTAGCCCCCAAGTGCATAACCTTACATTGATCAACATTAAACCTCATTTGCCACATAGTTGTCCAATTAAACAGTGCGTTGAGGTCGACTTGAAAGTTGGAGACCTCCTGTAAGGATGTTATTCCACTGCAAAGCTTGGTGTCATCTGCAAAGACTGAAACTGTATTTTTAATCCCAAACCCTATATCATTTATCCATATATTAAAAAGTAAGGGTCCCAACACTGAACCCTGGGGTACACCACTAACAACCCTAGACCATTCAGAGTATGAATCATTAACCATTATTTTCTGAATACGATCTTTTAGCCAGTTTTCTATCCATTTTCATAAACAGATTTTTCCAAGCCCGTAGACTTTACCTTACACATTAGCCGTGTGTGGGGAACTGTGTCAAATGCTTTTGCGAAATCCAAGTATACCACGTCCACCGCCACCCCTCTATCGAAAGGTTTACTCATCTCCTCATAAAAAGAAATCAGATTTGTTTGACAACTTCTGTCTTTCATGAATCCATGCTGTCTGTTGCTTAAAATAGTTTTTTCCAGCAAGACAGCAAGAACTCATGTATGTGGTATTTTAATTAAACTCCCCAATCTTCCCAATTATAGAAGTTAAACAGGTCTATAATTACTTGGTAAAGATTTTGATCCCTTTTTAAATATAGGCACCACATTGGCCTTACGCCAATCCAGTGGTACTATGCCAGTCATTAGAGAGTCCCTAAAAATTAAAAACAATGGCTTTGAAATGACAGAGCTCAACTCTTTAAGGACTCGTGGGTGTATGCCATCCGGTCCAGGTGCTTTATTCACCTTTTTTCTGTCTAAATATTTCTGGATCATATCAGTTGTAAGCCAATGTGGATCATCTGGAGCTGTGTCAATACCATGCCCATTATGGACAACAGCTCCCCCATGCTCCTTTGAATACACAGAGCTGAAGAAGGTATTTAATAAATCTGCCTTCTCTTTGTCCCCATTCACCCACTCTAGATTATTTTGTAAAGGGCCTACATGCTCAGACCGGACCTTTTTACTATTAATATATTTGAATAATTTTTGGGGGTTTGTTCTGATCTTTTGCAATCTGTCGTTCGTTTTCAATTTTGTGGCCTTGATTTCCTTTCTACATATTCTGTTACAGTTGTGACCAAAATTATTCAACCCCCACTGAAATTGAGTGTTTTGGCCAGTTTGACATTGCTTTTGATCATTCAGTCATCTTGCTTACATTTACATTAAAGAGGCACTTGTAGGTCAGACAAATATAACATAACAGTTATAATGAAATAACCACAAATGTCTTTTCTGTGCTCACAGCATTATCAGTTTTATTCAACCCCCAAGTGACATTCAATCTTAGTACTTAGTACAGCATCCTTTTACAGTTATAACAGCTTTTAAACGTGAAGCATAGCTTGACACAAGTGTCTTGCAGCGATCTACGGGTATCTTCGCCCATTCTTCATGGGCAAAGGCCTCCAGTTCAGTCACATTCTTAGGCTTGCGCACTGCAACTGCTTTCTTTAAGTCCCACCAGAGGTTCTCAATCGGATTTAAGTCTGGTGACTGCGATGGCCACTCCAAAATGTTCCAGCCTTTCCTCTGCAACCATGCTCTAGTGGACTTGGAGGTATGCTTGGGATCATTGTCCTGTTGAAAGGTCCAACGTCTCCCAAGCCTCAGGTGTGTGACGGACTGCATCACGTTTCCATCCAATATCTCCTGGTACTGAAGAGAATTCATGGTACCTTGCACACGCTGAAGCTTCCCTGTACCTGCAGAAGCAAAACAGCCCCAAAGCATGATTGACCCTCCACCATGCTTCACAGTAGGCAAGGTGTTCTTTTCATCATAGGCCTTGTTCTTCCTCCTCCAAACATAGCGTTGATCCATGGGCCCAAACAGTTCTAATTTTGTTTCATCAGTCCACAGAACACTATCCCACAACTTTTGTGGTTTGTCCACATGGCTTTTGGCATACTGCAGTCGACTCTTCTTATTCTTTGGAGACAGCAAGGGGGTACGCCTGGGAGTTCTGGCACGGAGGCCTTCATTACGCAGTGTGCGTCTTATTGTCTGGGCTGAAACTTCTGTACCCACATCTGACAAATCTTTTCTCAGTTCCTCAGCAGTCACACGGGGACTTCTCTCCACTCTACGCTTCAGGTAGCGCACAGCAGTCGAAGTCAGCATCTTCTTTCTGCCACGACCAGGTAGCGTTTCAACAGTGCCCTTTGCCTTGAATTTGCGAATGATGCTTCCTAAGGTGTCTCTTGGTATGTTTAACATCTTTGCAATCTTCTTATAGCCATTGCCCTTCCTGTGAAGAGAAATCACCTCTTCTCTTGTCTTCCTGGACCATTCTCTTGCCTTCACCATGTTTGTAACCACACCAGTAAATGTCTAGAAGGAGCTGAGTATCACAGTCATTTTAAAGCTGCCTAATTGGTGCTTATTATGCTTGATTGCTGCTCGGTGACATCCACAGGTGTTTTCAATACCTGATGGAAAGCACCTGTATGAACCTCTGTTCTTCAGAGTGGTAGTCTTTAAGGGGTTGAATAATTGTGGCAATGAAGAAACCACATAAGAACCATTTACTACTGTATTACATAAACAATTGATGTCATTTTAGTTGCATTTGGGTAGTTACAACGTCCTTGTAGGATTTGATTCTGAATACAATTCCAAATGTACACTATAGTCCCTAAACCCCTTTACAGCATTGGGGGTTGAATAATTTTGGTCACAACTGTATATTCTTTGTAATGTTTAAATGATGATAGCATTCCTTTATTTTTATATTTAATAAAAGCTCTTTACTTATTACCTATAGCTTTTTTTAACTTTGGCAGTATGCCACGTAGGTTTGATTTTTAGCCTTTTAAACTTGCCCATGGGAATATATTTTGCAGAGTGTTCACATACAGTCTTTTTGAAGAACTCCCATTTCTGTGTTGTGTTCATTGATGCCAATATTCCCTCCCAGTGTAATTCTTGGAGAGCAGCTCTCAGCTTTGGAAAATTATCTCTCTTAAAGTTGACCGTTTTTATTTTTCCCTTGTATGCTTGTCGTTTACAGCTAACAATAAATTAAATCAGGTTATGGTCACTAGTATCCAGATGTTCTCTGCATGGTTTGAGATTACCAGGTTCAGCAGAGCATCATTCCTAGTTGGGGCCTCTATGAACTGTACCATAAAATTGTCTTGTAGGTTTATAATTTTTTGCCCTTTCACTGTTCCTGCAGTGCCATTACTCCAGTTAATTTCTGGGTAGTTAAAATCCCCCATTATTATCACTGTCCCAACCCTTGCAGCCCTTTCGATCTGTGCAAGGAGCTGAGTCTCCACCTCCTCATTAACACTGGGTGGCATTTAGCAAACTCCAATGATAACCTTTGTAGTACGCATCCCCGTGTGCAGTTCCACCCATAATGCTTTAGCCTCATCACACTCTCCATCAACTAGGTCCTCTTTCACACTCTCTCTGAGATAACTTCTCAATAGAGACAGACACTGTAGCAATTGTACGTACAAATATGGATGCCAACATCCATTTTGCCAAAGACCCTCCATCTTGTATCACTTTTCACTCCAAATCAGCTCCCCCCTCCCTCTCTGTTGAGTGACACGTGGTCTCTGTGTGCTGGGTTCAGGAGTGCACAGGACACAGTTGGATATCCTTCATGGTTGTAAATCCAATTAGCTGATGCCAGGGTGTCACGAATGGACTGGCCAGCAATGGTGGGACTCACCTGCCTTTTGATCTGCAGTACCAGGGCTGGCCAGCGGGTGCTCCCAGCAATCAGAGACTCAACCTTTCAGCCAGCTAACACCTGGAACTGATGATGCTGGGGTATTTAATTGATGGCCAGACCCACAGACTCTGCCTTGGTGTTGTGTTTGTCCTGGGCCCTGTATCTGTCCTGCATCCTGTTTCTGTCCCTTTGCTGACCCTGCCTGATCTGAACTGCTGCTGACTTCTCCTGCTCTGATCCCTGGCTTGTGACCCTGACCATCCCTCTGCCTGACCCTCTGTACTACGCTGCTTGCTACCTGTTTTGATCCCTGGCTTGTGACCCTGACCATTCTCTGCTTGCTCCCCCTGTACCTACCTGCCCAATTGATATTGACCCGGCCTGCCTGACGACGCTTGCTTGTATGTACTGTTATCTGTGGGTGGTTGGTTGGGTTTGTTTGCACTGTATTATGTTTAGTATTGCACTGCGTTTATGTTTGTATGGTTAGTGTTAATAAATTATATTGTTTATCACATATCTGAAGTCTGCGTTTCCCTGCATCAGTCACACACCTCTGGTCATACCTGGGAGCCCTGACACAGGGTGTCTGGCAAACTCTTGCTCTGAAGCTGATCATAAAGCCATAAACCCGTCAGTCACTGGACTTCAAAAGTATTCCGGGATAGCAGTAAAACATATCTCATTTAGAGACCACTTTTTTATACACGTTCCTAATTTCTCGTAGGAAATACATACAATAACGCAAAACATATATTCAGATTGGTCATTTTAATACAAGTCACCTGATAACTTACACCCCTAGTTTACGTTTAACCGAGAGCAGAAAGCGATATCTCCTTAACCGTCCCAAGCAGATATGTCATATCTGGTATCTGGACGTTCAGAATATCATTCTGCAGATTATCCTACCCGCGGGTAGAATGCTACCTAGGGAAGGTTATTGACCCTGGTATAACTTGGGAGGGATTTTGGTCATAGCCTGAGTTTCCCGCCTAAACACCCCTCCCCAAATGAGGCGATTGGTTCTCTGCTGTAAGGAGACACCCTGCTGGGTTCCTACAAAATAGGCTGTCAGGCCTGAGAGAGGTAAGATGAAGAATTCTCCCTTTTAACATCAGGAAACAACTTGGGAGAATGGTACCCTTTTGTTCAGGACCTTGATCTGCTTAAACCAAGGCTGACGGAAAGTACTCTACCTCTCTAAACTTCTTTCTGTTATCTCTCTATTGTGGTATTGCTCTCTGTATTTATATATATATATTGGCTACATCTTTTTCTGTAAATATTTTTACTGCACCATTTTGACCTTTTTAGTAATAAATCCTATTATCTAAAAAGTGTTGAACTGTTTCTAAAGCTCTTTAATGCAAACCAAGAATCCCTGTCTTTGGAAAGCACTACTGTGTTTTTTAAACTTCTGCATACATCTGCCTGTGGTGACAGTGTGTATGGCAGACGCTTATTCAACATCATAGTGTTACTGCTAAGATTGGCGAGTCTCCTCCTCCGTACAAAATGGCAGTGTGAAGGGTTAATTGCGTAATTAACCTGACCCGGTAACATTCGCTCTCAGGCTGCAGTATATAGATTGTGGTCCACTAGCTGGAAAATCTTCGTGCAGGGTGCAGCTAAGCATGGCATTATTACGCACGTGACAGCGCGGTTTTAGATTGGCTAGTCCTTTGGTCATGAGTTGGTGAGAAGGGCTGGGGGTCTGACGCCGCGACTTTCACAGACACCACCACCTTTCCTTTTTACCCTTTTGGCAGGAATATTAACCACTTGCCTACTGGGCACTTATACCCCCTTCCTTACCAGGCCAATTTTCAGCTTTCAGCGCTGTTGCACTTTGAATGACAATTGAGCGATCATGCAACATTGTACCCATATGAAATTTTTATCTTTTTTTTCACATAAATAGAGCTTTCTCTTGTGGTATTTTCTCGCCACTGGGTGTTTTATTTTTTTGTGCTATAAAAAAAAAAAGAGCAAGAAATTTGAAAAAAAAAAGTTTTTCTTTGTTTCTATTATAAAATTTAGCAAACAGGTAATTTTTCTCCTTTACTGATGTGTGTTGATGAGGCAGCTCTGATAGGCAGCACTGCTGGGCACTAATAGGTGGCACTGATGGGCACTGATAGGCGGCACTGATGAGGTGGCACGGATAGGCGGCACTGATGGGCACTGATAGGCAGCACTGATAGGTGGCACTGATGAGCTGGCACTGATGATGGGCACTGATAGGCAGCACTGATGGGCACTGACTGATGGCACTGACTGGTGGCACTGCTGGGTGGCACTGATGGATGGCACTGCTGGGCTGCACTGATGGACACTGGTGGGTGGCAATGGTGGGCACAGGTGGGTGGCACTGCTGGGCACTGATGAGCACAGGTGGGTGGCACTGCTGGGCACTTGTGGGCAGCACTGGAGGGTGGCAATGCTGGGCCGGTGCCGATCCCTCCTCTGACAACTGCCGGTTCTCGACAGTACTTTCCTCACGCTGTGACAGCATAAGGAAAGTGCAGCCGATAACCAGCAATTGCATTTTCCGGTGATCAATGTGTCATTGGAAACGGCTGATCACATGGTAAAAGGCCGCTGTGATTGGCCTTTTACCATATTGTGTGATCAGCTGTGTCCAAAGGGCACAGCGATCATGGAGATCACTGGGTGAGCGCTCCCAAGGGCACGCAGGAGAGCGCGTTCTGAGAGGACGTAATATGCTGTCCACCCAGAACTGGCCGGCCGCAGTGAAGCCATCATTAGGCTATCTGTGGTCGGTCAGTGGTTCATGTGAAGAATGAAGCCAAGATTCAGCAACACCAATTAAATCTTAGTTCTCTTCATACACCAAAGCTTCCAGCTCGGCATTGGTGAACAAACTCTTTAATTCATTGACACCTTTGCACACATATTTTGTATATTTTTTTTTTGTACAAATGGTACCAATTCCAATGGCTGTTTGTAACATGGGCACCTTCTTATCACCTGCCATAGCCCTCCCCCCATTTTTCCCCATTCCACCCACCAATAAGGACTGACCCCTGTCTGATCTGTCTGCCCCAATATAATCTAATTCTCCCTCCCTCCTTGATCCTAGTTTAAATACTCCTCCAGCCTTCCCATAAACCTCTCCCCCAGCACAGCAGACCCCCTTCCATTTAGGTGCAAACCATCACTAGCATATAAGTTGCACCCCAATATAAAGTCAGCCCAGTGTTCTAGAAACCCAAGTGTTTAGCTATGCATTGAGTTCTCTAATTTCCCCCTGTCTTTCCTGAGTTGCGCATTGCACAGGTAATATTTCAGAGAATATCACCTTGGAGGTCCTTCCCTTCAACTTGCAGCCTAGTTCAACATGTTCATGTACAGTTGTTGTGAGGGACCGCCGAGCGGCACCACTAGCACTCCACTGGTCAGGCGTGCCCAGAGCGCGGAGTCTAAGCCCCAGGGTACTTGTTCACCAGGGCCCCTGATGGTGGGGATGGACTTGTAGTACCCCGAGACCAGGTCGCCACTACTGAGCACACCTGTCAGTGGTAGAGGTGTTCGCCAGGGGCTCCAACCAGGGAGAGCCAGATGTGAGGAGGTCGGGTGACCCCGATGGGATGGATGGATGGATGGCTGAGCAAGTGCGAAGTCAGACAGGCCGAGTTGGTAACGTAGAGGACGGTAAGGTACAAGGGAGCAGGCAGAGAATCGTCGGGTCACACGCCAGGTCAGCAACAGGAGGTCAGATCTAATGAGGGGCATCCAGGGAGAGAGGTCAGGCAAGCAAGGGTCTGGGCAGGAGAAATCAGCAGGTCAAGAACAATCCGGGTCAATAAACTTACAAGGCACAGGTACAGAATCACAGGAAGCAGGTAAGACCAGAAGGCAACGAAATGACAGCTCAGGGACCTTTAAATATCCCGCCCTGCGCTGCCATTGGTGCCCAGCGGGCGGCCGCGGCTTCTACTGCGCATGCGCGAACTCGAACGCCGCGGCCGGCCCGGACCTAGTGCCCGTGTACAGGGCGGAGCAGTGCGCCTGCGCCGGGACCATCGCGGCAGGGATCGAGGGGATCTCTGACAGTTGTGTTCAAAATAATAGCAGTGTGTTGAAAAAAGTGAATAAAGCTCAAATCCTTCTAATAGCTTTTATTTCCATACACACAAATGCATTGGGAACACTACACATTCTATTCCAAATCAAAACATGAAGAAAAATATATCAAATTTGTGTTGTTCCTCTAAAAAAATTAAAGAAAAGTGAATATTTGACTGTTCAAAAAAATAGCAGTGTTTGTGTTCTTCTTTACAAACTCAAACATTCACTATATAAACTGAAAAATGTTTGAAGATTTTGCTTTCCTTTGAATAACTTA
Source organism: Staurois parvus (assembly GCF_062004578.1). Classification (NCBI taxonomy): domain Eukaryota; kingdom Metazoa; phylum Chordata; class Amphibia; order Anura; family Ranidae; genus Staurois; species Staurois parvus. The sequence continues at coordinate 2,252,152 of NW_028317898.1, read as the reverse complement.
ATTAATATTTAGTTGTATAAGCACTGTTTCTGAGAACTGCTGTACATCTGTGTTGCATGGAGTCAACCAACTTCTGGCACCTGTGAACAGGTATTCCAGACCAGGATGATTGGACTACATTCCACAATTCTCTATTTCTTGGTTTTGACTCAAACTGCATTTTTTATGTCACCCCACAAGTTTTCTATTGGATTAAGATCCGGGGATTGGGCTGGCCACTCCATAACATCAATCTTGGAACCAAGATGTTGCACGTTTACTGGTGTGTTTGGGGTCGTTGTCTTGTTGGAACATCTATTTCAAGGGCATTTCCTCTTCAACATAAGGCAGCATGACCTCTTCAAGTATTCTGATGTATTCAAACTGATCCATGATCCCTGGTATGCGATAAATAGGCCCAACACCGTTGTATGAGAAACATCCCCATATCATGATGATTGCGCAATCATGCTTCACTGTCTTCACAGTGTACTGTGGTTGAATTCAGTGGTTGGGGGTCGTCTGACAAACTCTCCGGCCACTAGACCCAAAAAGAACAATCTTACTTTTATCAGTCCACAAAATGTTGCGCCATTTCTCTTTAAGCCAGTCAATGTGCTCTTTGGCAAATTGTAACCTCTTCAGCACATGTCTTTTTTTCAACAGTGGGACTTTGCGGGGGCTTCTTGCAGATAGCTTGGCTTCACATAGGCATCTTCTAATTGTAACAGTACTCACAGGTAACTTTACACCTTCTTTGATCTTCCTGGAGCTGATTGTTGGCTGAGTCCTTGCCATTTTGGCTATTCTTCTATCCATTTGAATGGTAGTTTTTCTCTTTCTTCCACGCCTTTCAGGTTTTGGTTGCCATTTTAAAGCATTTGCAATCATTTTAGCTGAGCAGCCTATAATTTTCTGCACTTCTTTATATGTTTTCCCCTCTCCAATCAACTTTTTAATCAAGGTACGCTATTCTTCTGAACAATGTCTGGAACGACCCATTTTCCTCAGAATTTCAGAGAGAAATGCACTGTAACCAGCATGTACAACATTTGCTGCCTTCCTTCCTTAAATAAGGGCAATAATTGCCACCTGTTTTTCAAAGAATGAATGACCTCACTAATAGAACTCCACACTGCTAATATTTTGAACATGCCCCTTTCAATTAGTGATTCAATTACACAGAATCAGCAGCATGCATGTCATGACTGTTGGGTCTGTTGGATTTCTATTACTCTACTACACCTGCTAGTAAATTATTTGCCATGTAGAAATATAATTTCTACCAAAAACAGTGATTGATCAGGTTAGTGATGTCTGACTGCTATTATTTTGAACACAACTGTAAATTCAAAAGTAATATTTAATATTTTAAGTCTGTAGGTCTCATGTACATTTATGTTCCCATTGAAGAGATCTCCCTTACTTCCTTTGCTGGTGTCCACAGAAAAAATGAGTGGAAATTTCTAAAATGAAGACACAGAAAGCAGTAAAACCTTGTCAGAGATTTTAATTCCTTCCCACTGCATGCAGTACAAAAAAAGGTTTTAGTTATTTTCTAAAATTAAAGGGCTGGAGAATAACGATAAAATAAGTAATGAGCAAACGGCTGTGCAGCTTGTCTGTACATAGTGACACCCCTTTGGCAGAAATCACTGTCTCCAAATGTTTCTTGTACCCAGCTTACAGTCTTTCTATTCTTGATTTAGGAATTTTTTTTATAGGCAAATGCTTTTAGACCAGCCATATTCTTAGGTTGTCTTGCATTTCTTGCATGCCCTGCATTTTTTAGATCTACCTAAAGATTTTAGGCTGTTTGTATGTCTGGAGATTGAACAGGCAATCCAAAATCTTAAAAGGAATGCATAGTGGTTTAATACAGGTTTTTTTCAGCTAAATATATAATATTATTTAATGATATTTAAAAAGGTCCTTATCCAGGCAACAGGTGGGGCTCTAGTCTGCTTTTCACATGTGAAGACTTGTATCACTTACCTGCACTGAAAGAAAGCCATGGCTTACAGTAATCAGTAAGCCATCAGAACAATGATTCATTACTTATAGGACCAAGTCTGGGGTTTTAGTCAAATGGTGCCTCAAAGCAAGCTTCATCTGCTGTTCTATTTAGCTAACGCTTGTGCTCTGAGAATCCTTTGCTGTGTATTAAATGATTACCTGGAAAAGAAATAATGTACATACAGTAAAACAGATATAAAACATCAGTTTAATGTGTAACTTAAAAAAAGCATCTAAAAGAAAACTGACCCAAAACCATTAGAGCTTCCCTAGAGCAGTTTAGTATTGACTTTCAGGAGTGCTTTTGATCACTGGCTTTGTTAAAATATCAAGCCTCTTTAGCTCCAGCTTCTTCACTGACTGTGAACCATGAGTACCAGGATTTGTTGACACTTATTAAAGTCCATTCTATTCTACTATAGCGACTTTTGTCAGAGTTGCAAATAAGGTTTTTTTTATGATGACTCTTCCATATAGATTATACCTGTACTGACAACCCAGCAGAATAGACATGTGCACCACTACTTTCATGATATATAAACCCCTTTTGCAGTAATGTAGGGGTTTTGCATACCTGACCAGTTCACCACTTGTTCCAGCAGAGTTAGTCTTCCAGGTTTTGACTTGACTCTAGCAGTTCCCATCAACGTCTATTTCATGATAACATTTAGAATAGTATAAATTTGCTAATGAGTTTAGCTATATATTGATAACCTTTCACTGCTTTGTAAGAGTTAGTTATCTTGATGTCTGGATCCTTACTTGGCTACTCAGAGAAGCCCTTGGTCACTGGGTATAAGCATGGGTATCAAAAAGTCATTAGCCGGTTTGCAGCGTCTCATGGCTGACAGAGCAAGTACAATACATACCAACTGTAGGCTGAGACATGAGATGCCATTCACAGCACTGCTGTGACTCCAATAACCCCTCATCTGCCACACTGGTAATGCTGTCCTGTGGAGCTCCCCTCCTTGTAGGCCCAGCACTGATAACACTAACCTGTGGATGGGAGGGGTGACATGCGCAGACACCCCAGAAGGGTTACGTTTACCTGCGTGAAACCCCTGGCAAAAAGTCTGAGATCCTGGGGAACCCCTGAAATAGTGTTCACATCTACAGCTCACACAGCCTTGGTAAGAACATCGAGCTGTTGATGATAACAATTATAACATATGAGGAAGAGAGGAGGGGCTTTCGTGGAACAGCGTGCCACTGGAGGACTGTAGAAAGCCGCCTCTGAAGCTGGGTAAAAGAAAAAATAAGCCGGTACAGTAGTGTGCCCAGCTGTGTCCCCCACCCCACACTGTGCTCAATAGTCTCTCCCACACAATGGGACAGGGCACATTACATGGGACAGGGCACTTTATATGGGACATAATACATTACATCCTATTATATTTGAATCCCCTGTTTGTAGGCTATTAAAATGGAATTTAACTGTATCTGAGCACCACAAACTGAAAACACTATTTGTTTAATTTTTAATATTCAAAGAAAACTCACCCATCTATCCATGTTTCTATGCTATATTGGAGAATTGAGAAATCACTTTGAAAGACACCCCCTAGTATTTCTAGTCATGGCCATCCTCAGTAAGGGCAGATGATTCATGTAACATTTAATTTCTGGAATCCATCTCTCCTTACTTCAGGCATGTAGACAGGAGGATGTTCTTAGTTTAGAAAGGCGCTTCTCCACTGCACCAGGTGAAAGAAAAAAAATACCCATAAAGACTCCTGGGATGTGTGACATCATTTTGGCCATAAACCAGGAAGCCTGGGGTATACGTACAGTCCCATTCTGCAGGGTGCCCATGCAGTCCCTGTACATCTGGAAAGGAGGCGAGGCAGGGGCAGCATAAAAGGGAACTGATCCCCTCCATTTTCCTCCTGAAGCCTTTCAGCAGCTGCAGGAGGAAAATGGAGGGGATCAGTTCCTCTACTTGCCACCCTGCCTCCCCTCCTATCCACCTCTTGCTGTGATCAAGCTCCCCTGGCCCCCACATCCCCAGCGATGCCGGGTTCCCCCTTTCCTCTTCCGATGGCTGCTGCAGGGGATGCTTTTAGGATGGGTAGCGGGGAAGTGGCCAGTAAATGTGTCATTTACTGGCTCCTTCCTTGTCTTAATGAATAGAGTCAGTGATCCGTACTGAGAAGCATAGCAAACACAGTAAACTGTGTTTACTATGCTTCAGTTTGTGACTGAATGGGAAGCTCTGTACAGGGCTATTCCTGTCCACTCATTTTGTGCAACTGAGGCTGCAGAGATAGAGATTGAGGGCTGTGTCCTCAGACTCCTTTCTTTGTCTCAAAGGTCAAACATCAGAGTTCTGTTTAGACACCTGATATTTCACCAAAGCCTCCTAACGGGGCTCCTGAAAAAATAATAAAAAAGAAAACTGTAAAAAAATTAAAAATAACATGATAAAAAAATACTAAAATATTAGAATAACAAAAATTAAAAACTACTGACACCAACGGCAGAGCTACTAGGGTCGCAAAGGTCACACTTGAGACTGAGCCCTGGTGTTTCGTTACCTTGGGGGACACCGGCCGGGGGTCAAGGGTCCCTTTATGGTTTCTTGAACCGGGGCCCTGAAACTTCTAGTTACACCCCTGCAAGAATCAATTGAGGGCATTGTTTTAAAAGTTTAACCGCTTCTCGTCCACCCTATAGCAGAAATACTGCTATAGGGCAGCATTGGTGCGCAAAATCACTTATTTATATGTGATTTTGCATTTCCAGGTAGGGGGGCACGATCCCTACCCGCGCTGCCATTCCCGGCCACGGCTGTCAATCACCGGTTCCCGGACGGTTATTGCTCACCGGCGCCTGGTGATTGCCAAGCATCTCTGACAGGGGGGAGAACTGTTTGTAAACAAAACAATTCTCCTCCCTGTCAGCTTGAGCACACTGCTTTTCAAAGCAGTGTGCTTACAGTGAAGCACACATACACAGCCCAAAGTAAAACAGCACACAGTTAACACTTTGATCGCCCCAGATGTTAATCCCTTCCTGCCCAGTGCCATTAGTACAGTGTCAGTGCTTTTTATTAGCACTGATCACTGTATTGGTGTCACTCAGGATATCAGTGACACTGAGTCAGTTCCCCCCCAGTGTCAGAATGCCCCGTCAGTCCTGCTATAAGTTGCTGATCGCCGCCATTACTAGCAAACAAAAAAATCCCAGTATATATACTGACATTTGCAAACACTATAACTTTCATGTAAACCAATTATTTTACACATATTGGGATTTTTTTTAGCAAAGATATGTAGCAGAATACATTTTGGCCTAAATTTATGATGAAATTTGATTTTTTTTAATTTTTTTACCTCATGTATTGTTTTGTTACTGTATTGTCTCATGTTCTGTTCCCCAACTATAATGTACAGCGCTGAGCAAACCTTTTGGCGCTATATAAATACTGTATAATAATAATAATACTGGACGTTTAATAGCAAAAAGTCAAAAATATTGTTTTTTTCCCAAAATTGTCATTTTTTTTTCAAAGCACAAAAAATAAAAAAACGCACAGGCAATCAAATACCACCAAAAGAATGCTCAATTTGTGAGAAAAAAAGGACGTAAATTTAATATGGATGCAGTGTTGTATGACCGCGCAATTGTCAGTTAACGCAGCGCCAAAATGCAAAAAATGGCCTGGTCAGGAAGGGGGGTAAATCCTCTGGAGGGCAAGTGGTTAAAACAAGTAAATATAATATCCCGTCTTATCTACTAATGCTAGCAGCATACAGATTAAATATAGTTAATGTTCATTGAGAGAGTTAAGTTCCACTTTAAGAAATATGCCTTCAGCAGCTTTGTGATACAGTGACCAGTCTGACAAGAACTGCATTGGCCCCTGTATCAATAACATTTCTATGTATATATGTACCGTATGTATCTTTGTATGTTTCTATCTATTGAAGAAACCTCAGCTTAGGATGCGTATCTTTCAATAATTATACCAGATGCATTATTTACATGCTGTCATCACAAAATCATGTATTGAGAAAACTACTGCATTAATAGAGTAGTGTTCATAATTTTTATCTATTATAGGAATGAGAGCAGTGGTGTTGTTTCTGTACTGGGCTGTATGTTCAGTACTCAGGCTGTGGTGAAAGAAGGAAGGTTTTATCTTTATAGCTGTGCAGGTATTTATTCCCCTTGTTTGTCTACATTCCACAGCTAACGCAATTAAAATACCAAGCCTCAAACTAGCTAAACATTCCTAGGATATCAGCGACAATCACATAAACAGGTAGAAAGTATACCAAACTAAATAAATAAAACATAACAATGTAATATAACTCACACTAATCAGAATAAATGCATAATCCAGTTTGGGAACTGAATTTGTCAGAAAATAAATGATACATTTTCTAGTTTGTTAAAAGAGCAAATAAGTAGCAGCTTCTTGTGATATGGTGTCACCTCTCAAAAGCACCTGTTATATTGCAAAAACAAATAGTGTACTTCTTGGTCAGGGGCGGACTGACAACTCATGTGGCCCCTGGGCAATAGGGGATCATGGGGCCCCTGTGTCCTTGCCCAAACTCAAAAAAGCCTATGAAAAAGGTACCAGGGACATCTCATGGGGCCCCCTACCGACCCCGGGCCCTCGGGCAGTGCCTGAGTTTCCAAATGGTCAGTCTGCCCCTGTTCTTGGTATGTGAGGGAGCCTAGGCAACTCTTGTGCCTATAGGCGCATAGCTGTATACCTACAGTGTAAGATCTAAGGTACTGCTGCCTCTGACTGCTAATCCAAGGGATTGAAAGTGAGATTTAGTGATATCACTTCTGTGCTCTCCTCCTTGCTGGCAGGAGGCTCTGACATATGGGGAATCAAAACCCTGCCTCTACTAAAATGGCCTCCTCCACACAGAGACACAGTGCAGAGCAATGCATGGTAAGTCTGTAAGGCTGATGTTACACAAGAGTTTACAGCAAATTGCCCCCCCCCCCTTTTTTTATATTTTTGGATTTATTGCTAAGGAATTCATACTGTTTTTCTATGGGATCACCAAATTTTCGCTCTGTCACTCACTGATCAAGATTCAGCAGCATTTCATATTGGTGGCAAACTCACCAGTGACAAACGCTCTACATTCACTCCTATGGCTTAGCTATGAATCGCTGAAGGAGAGTGATTTCTAGCAGAGCACAACCAAATGCTGCAGCACTATTGCCAGTGAATTCAGTAATCAAATTGCTAGCTTCAAATTATTGTTAATCAATGGTGTTAGTAAAGATATGATATCACCCTAATGGGGAAAATATCAGGAACACCACAGGCATTACTGGTGGATAACCTTTGTTCTCTTTGAGAGTTCAGATCTATTGGCTTCACCTCCCAGTTTGAAGAAACCCTGCCTGCTTATACTAGCTATGCCACACTCAAGGCAAACTCTACAATTATCCATACAACATTTGCAAAGAGGCTAGATTTTGGTAGAGTAAAAAACCATGAAGGTACATACTTTAGAAGCTTTTTCAAATACGATGCCCAGTAAGAGTGCCTCTGTGGCCAATAATGTTGCTGTCATTAGACTGGATCATAGCAACTGTCTGGTCTTAGCCAATACCCTTTGGTAAAAAGGAGAGGAGCACAGAAAGCACAGACATTAAATGCTTTCTTATCCCTTGCCCATACCATGTGATCTGTTAATAAGAATAAGGACTGTAGGATTAGCATGTGAACTCTAAATTTAATACCTGCATTTGCTGAACCATATGGTTACAGTACATGGGAAGGGCTCAGCGTGCCTGGAAAGCATGATATTTGTTCACATTTGGCTATCCTATTTACAAGCCATTAGATTATGGGTGGGCAGCCAGTTTCATCTTTGAAGTCTCAAATGCTGCCCAAAACTGTTCTTAAAGCAAAATTCTACAGCTTACAAATGCAATAAACCTCCTTTTGCATATTATATAACCATAGCAGCTTGCACATATTCTCAATTATTTTCTAGAATACACCGGAAGTCCTGAACAGTAGGGTACTCTATTATACAAATTCATGGACTTAGGACACCCCTCCTGCCACGCAGACTTCATTGTTTCAGTGTGATAAATGTCTTCATCAACCAGTAGTGGGTGGGATGACCAGAGCTTATTGGAGTTTTCCAGGTTTCAGGGCTCCAGGAGCATTCTATAAAATAACCAAGGGTATGTACATGCTCTTGAAAGTACTATAACATCCCTGAGATAGTTTACTAAATGTGCAGCCACTGTAGATATATTCTAAAGGTTTCATATGGTATTATTTCTAATGTTAAGTATCTATAAAAGAAATAAGAACAAGTATTGCATAGTGTGATTAGTGATTAATTTGCAGTTGATCTAGAACAGAGGTAGGCAACCTGCGGCTCTCTAGCTGTTGTGGAACTACATTTCCCATGGGGCATTGCAAAGATGACAAAACTGACAGTTACAGCTATGACTTGCAGAGGCATGATGGAACTTGTAGTCCTGCGGCTCTCAGGTTGCCTACCCCTGATCTAGAACATACAGTATGTTGGATTATAAGCACCTGTACCAATGATCTTCTCCAAATGTGCCCAGTAGCTATATCCAAGAAATATGTTTGATGCAGTACTGTTAACAGATTTGGCTTTCATTTTCACTCATAAAAACCTATGGGTGAAGGAAGAAAATGTAAACTATTCTTTAAGAAATTACTTTTGCTTCAACAATGTCATGAGGTCCAACAAGGTACCGCTAGAAAGCCATCTATAGCTCCTAGTCCAGAAACTGAACCACTACAGCCAACATAATTACATAGTTAGTCAGGCTGAAAAAATACAAAAGTCCATCTAGTTCAACCACAAAAAAAAACAGTTATAATCCTTTACTCAGTTTATCCAGAGGAAGGAAAACAAAAACCAGCAAAGCTTGATCCAATTTGCTCCTGCAACCAATATATTTTTCTGGCTCATTTGCTGTAATAATCTTGCCATGTTTGACAATTTTTTTTGTTAAAGTTACTAATACAACATACTCTTCAAAACCACTAAATTCCTCTTCAAGGCTAACCAGACCAGGTGTACTTGTCACCGCACAATGACCGGTGTGTGAGCAGTTAAGATTTATCAGCGCACTTTGTTATTATTATTACCCCCAGTGGCCCATTCATGCCACAAGACATTGACTTCTTTTCTTGTCTTGTTTGCTGCAGCTTTAACAGTTTCATGTTTAATGAGGACTTTGTTACTTTTTTTGGTGAAAACCAAATATTTGCAAAATAACAATTTTTGTTCCGCCCTAAGGGGAAGCTACCTACATTGTTTCCCTATAAGTGATGGAGCACTGGCTGCAAGGCATACATACTACAAACATTCTTTCACTGTGTAATGAATAGAGAAAATTCATAGGAGGGAATGAGACCAGCTTGAGCGGGAGATCAGTGACAAGGGTCAAACTGAAAATATGTCTCAAAGGGTCAGTTCATCCAAAACTTATATTTTTCCAACGAGTGGTCTCTGGTGAGCTGTAGCACCTTCTAGACATGCTGAAGCAGTTTTATTCTCAAAAACATAAAATACATTTAAAACTCAATGTATTGTAACTGCACTGTCTGCCTTCATTTTGTAAAGCACTGCACAAACTGTTGAAGTTATATAAATCCTCAATAATAATATTATAACATAAGACTGTGACGATCGCGGTGTCAGACCCCAGCCCTTCTCACCAAACTCGTGACCAAAGGACTAGCCAATCTAAAACCATGCTGTCACGTGCGTAACAATGCCACGCCCAGCTGCACCCTGTACACAGATTTTCCAGCTAATTGGACCACAATCTATGTACCGGTAGCCTGGGAGCGATTGTTACTGGGTCAGGTTAATTACGCAATTAACCCTTCACACTGCCACCACCTCCTTTTTGTACAGAGAAAGAGGAAACTCAGCAATATTAGCAATACACTATGATGTCTGAATAATTGTCGGTATACCACTGTCACCGCAGGCAGAGATATATCGAAGTTTAAAACACACACACAGTGGCGCTCTTTAGAGGCAGGAATTTATAGTTTTCATTAAAGGCGTTAGAAACAGTTCAACACTTTCAGAAAGTAAGATTTATTACTAAAAGGTCAAAAGGGTGCAATAAAAATATTTACAGAAAAAGATGTAGCCAATATATATATATAAATACACAGAGAACAATAGCACAGCAAAGAGATAACAGAGAGAAGTTAAAGGGTTAAAGTACTTGCCAAATGTCCTGGGTTAAGCAGCTTCCAAGTTTCAGAGCCAAAAGGATGCTTTGATCTCCCACTGTTAGTTTCGATGTTAAAGGGAGAATCTTCAACTCTCACACACAGCTCAACTCCAAGCATAACAGCCTTTTTCTAGGATCTCAGCAGGGTGTCTGATTACAGTAGAGAACCAATTGCCTCATTTGGGGAGGGGTGTTGAGGCGGAGACACAAGCAAGAACAAACATCCCTTATATTGTGGCCCATAACTTTTCCTAGGTACATGTAACATTCCGCCCACGGGTAGATTAATACGCAGAATCGTCTGCTGAATGTCTACATATGAAATATGACATACCTGCTGGGATGGTTAAGGAGATATTATTTTCTGCTCTCCTGTTGATCTCAGCTAGGGGATGTAATATACCAAACAATTTGTATTAAAGTGAGCCATCCGAATATGTGCTCCATGTTTGTGCAATTACATCCTATGCGAAGATAACAACTTATATGAAAAAGTGAGTTTTTAAAAGTAAGTCTGTTTTTATGACGCCTTGGAAGGTCTTTGAATTCAGAGAAGGACTCGGTTTACGCTTTTATGATCCTTTTCCAAGCAAGAGTTTCTTAGACAGAGGGGCACCTACCTAGTGAGGTTTTATAGCTAGGACGCCCTCCCACTGAGCTTGTTGCCTGTGATCTCTGCAAACACACACCGACCACATGTCACTCAACAGAGAGGGAGGGGCATGAGGAAAGAGGGAGACAGAGACAATTATACAAGATGGACAGTCCGTTGCCAAAATGGAGGTTCCCATCCATCTCTGTGTGCATGATTGCTACAAAGACCACTTATAATAGGCAACAGGCTGGCCTAGGAGTTAGGGTGCAGAGATATTGTCCCTGAATTTTTTAAAATGCAGCAACATATAAGAGGTATTTTTGGAGCACATCTTCCTCCCATGCCACATCTTCCTCCCTTAGGCAAACTCTATGATTCTTTACAACTTCTCTCCTTTCCCAATCCCTGAAAAGTGGCTATTCCACTTTTCAGAAATTGGTATCTAAATGTAATTTACCCAACTGGATGTTGTGATATTTCCAACTATGCCATGCTGCTCAGTTTCAGTTTCCACATCCACCTGTCCTCCAAGCTGATCCAATATGTCATTGTATGCCTCCTTTTGCTATGCAGACTCACCTAAAACTGAAGACTGGCATTCCCAGTGTAGACAGAGAGGGTTGGTTGCTTTGAAAACTGCTCCAAACTGATCATTTCTTCTAGCAACAAACTGATTCAAACAACATTTGTACATACAATATACACTCACCAGCCACTTTATTAGGTACACCTGTTCAATTGTTTGGTAATACAAATTGCTAATCAGCCAAGCACATGTCAGCAACTCAATACATTTTGGCATCTAGACATGGTAAAGACAACTTACTTAAGTTCAAACCGAGCATCAGAATGTGGAAGAATGGGGATTTATGTGACTTTGAACATGGCATGGTTGTTGGTGTCAGATGGGCTGGTCTGAGTATTTCAAAAACTGCTGATTTACTGGGATTTTTGCACACAACTATTTCTAGGGTTTACAGAGAATGGTCCAAAAAAGAGAAAATATTCAGTGAGCGGCAGTTGTGTGGACAAAAATGCGTTGTTGATGTCAGAGGTCAAAGGAGAATGGGCATTCAATTACAGCTGCAATGTTCAGATGGTAGGGTCAGAATTTGGTGTAAACAACATTAAAGCATGGATCTATTCTGCCTTGTATTAACGGTTCACGCTGGTGGTGGTGGTGTAATGGTGTAGGGGATATTTTCTTGTCTAGTAAGGTGTACCTAATAAAGTGACCGGTGAATGTACAACCCCAATTCCGAAAAAGTTGGGACACTATGTAAAATATACATAAAACAGAAGGCAATGTTTTGCAAATCTCATAAACCCATTTTTTATTTAAAATAGAAAATAAAGCGCATATCAAATGTTTAAATTGAAAAAATATAACGTTAAAAAAAATAAGGTAATTTTGAAATTGATGGAAGCAACACATCTCAAAAAAGTTGGGACAGAGCAACAAAAAGCTGTCAAAGTAAGTGTTACTAAAAAAGAAGGAGCTGGAAGAACATTTGCAATTAATTATTAATTGGCAACAGGTCAGTAACATGAGTGGGTCTCAGGAATAAAGATGGGCAGAGGTTGACCAATGTACGAAAAGGTGCACCTAAAAATTGTCAATAAAGTTCAGAATAATTTTCCTCAATGTAAAATTGCAAAGACTTTAAATATAACATTGTCTACAGTCCATGATATGATCAAAAGATTTAGAGAAAATCTCTCTTAAGGGACAAGGCCAAAACGCAATATTGGATGCCCATGATATTCGGGCCCTCAGACAGCACTGCATCAATAACCTGCATGATTCTGTGATGGACATCACAGGAATACTTACAAAAATCACTGTCTGTGAACACAGTTCACCATGCCATGCAAAATTACAAGGTAAAGCTCTATCATGCAAAGAAGAAGCCATATCTGAACATGATCCAAAAGCACAGTCGACTTCCCTGGGCCAAAGCTCATTTAAAATGGTCTGTTGCAAAGTGGTTCTGTGGTCAACTGAATCGAAATTTGAAATTTTTTTGGCAGCAATGGCAGTTCTCCGAACTAAACAGGAGAGGGGCCCTCCGGTTTGTTATCAGTGCTCAGTTCAAAAGCCTGCTTCTCTGATGGTATAAGGGGGCATTAGTGCGCATGGAGTGGGCAGCTTCCACATCTGGAGAGGCAACATCAATGCTGAAAGATACAGTATATCCACATTTTAGAACAACATATGCTCAATGAAAAATGGAACAACATTCCTCTCCCAAAACTCCGGCAACTTGTCTCTTCAGTTCCCAGATGTTTACAGACTGTTGGTAAAAGAAGAGGGGATGCTACACCATGGTAAACATGGTCCTGTCCTAAATATTTTGGAATTGAGGTTGTACTTTGTTTCCCTTTCCCAATTTTTTTGAGACGCGTTGCTGCTAGAGATGAGCGAATCGAACTTGGCGAAGTAGAATTCGTTTCGAATATTAGGAAAAATTCGATTCGCATCGAATCCGAATTTTAGCAAACTTCGGATGCACGAATCGAATTTTCCCCGATCAGCCGGCAAAAGTGTCACTGCAGAGAGCTCCGCTATTTCTGACAGTTCTCTGACAGTTCTGACAGTTCATTTACAGCGGTTGAAACATTGTATCTATTTGTTTCCATTTAGGATACAGATGTTTTTATTCGGAAATAAATAGATACAATGTTTCAACCGCTGTAAATGAACTGTCAGAACTGTCAGAGAACTGTCAGAAATAGCGGAGCTCTCTGCAGATACACTTTTTGCTGTACTGGAATTCTTCTTCTTTTCATTCTTCTTCTTCTTTTCATTCTTCTTCTTCTTCTTCTTTTCATTCTTCTTTTCATTCTTCTTCTTCTTCTTTTCATTCTTCTTCTTTTCATTCTTCTTTTCATTCTTCTTCTTCTTCTTTTCATTCTTCTTTTCATTCTTCTTCTTCTTCTTTTCATTCTTCTTCTTCTTTTCATTCTTCTTTTCATTCTTCTTCTTCTTCTTCTTTTCATTCTTCTTTTCATTCTTCTTCTTCTTCTTTTCATTCTTCTTCTTCTTCTTTTCATTCTTCTTCTTCTTTTCATTCTTCTTTTCATTCTTCTTCTTCTTCTTCTTTTCATTCTTCTTCTTTTCATTCTTCTTTTCATTCTTCTTCTTCTTCTTTTCATTCTTCTTCTTCTTCTTCTTTTCATTCTTCTTCTTCTTTTCATTCTTCTTTTCATTCTTCTTCTTCTTCTTCTTTTCATTCTTCTTTTCATTCTTCTTCTTCTTCTTTTCATTCTTCTTCTTCTTCTTTTCATTCTTCTTCTTCTTCTTTTCATTCTTCTTTTCATTCTTCTTCTTCTTCTTTTCATTCTTCTTCTTCTTCTTCTTTTCATTCTTCTTTTTCTTCTTTTCATTCTTCTTTTCATTCTTCTTCTTCTTCTTTTCATTCTTCTTCTTTTTCTTTTCATTCTTCTTTTCATTCTTCTTCTTCTTCTTCTTTTCATTCTTCTTCTTCTTCTTTTCATTCTTCTTCTTCTTCTTTTCATTCTTCTTTTCATTCTTCTTCTCATTCTTCTTTTCATTCTTCTTCTTCTTTTCATTCTTCTTCTTTTCATTCTTCTTCTTTTCATTCTTCTTCTTCTTCTTTTCATTCTTCTTCTTTTCATTCTTCTTCTTTTCATTCTTCTTCTTTTCATTCTTCTTTTCATTCTTCTCATTCTTCTTTTCATTCTTCTCATTCTTCTTTTCATTCTTCTTTTCATTCTTCTTCTCATTCTTCTTTTCATTCTTCTTCTTCTTCTTTTCATTCTTCTTCTTCTTTTCATTCTTCTTCTTCTTCTTTTCATTCTTCTTTTCATTCTTCTTCTTCTTCTTTTCATTCTTCTTCTTCTTCTTCTTTTCATTCTTCTTCTTCTTCTTTTCATTCTTCTTCTTCTTCTTTTCATTCTTCTTTTCATTCTTCTTCTCATTCTTCTTTTCATTCTTCTTCTTCTTTTCATTCTTCTTCTTTTCATTCTTCTTCTTTTCATTCTTCTTCTTCTTCTTTTCATTCTTCTTCTTTTCATTCTTCTTCTTTTCATTCTTCTTCTTTTCATTCTTCTTTTCATTCTTCTTCTTCTTCTTTTCATTCTTCTTCTTCTTCTTTTCATTCTTCTTCTTCTTTTCATTCTTCTTCTTCTTCTTTTCATTCTTCTTCTTCTTCTTTTCATTCTTCTTTTCATTCTTCTTCTTCTTCTTTTCATTCTTCTTCTTCTTCTTTTCATTCTTCTTTTCATTCTTCTTCTTCTTCTTCTTTTCATTCTTCTTCTTCTTCTTTTCATTCTTCTTTTCATTCTTCTTCTTCTTCTTTTCATTCTTCTTTTCATTCTTCTTCTTCTTCTTTTCATTCTTCTTTTCATTCTTCTCATTCTTCTTTTCATTCTTCTCATTCTTCTTTTCATTCTTCTTTTCATTCTTCTTCTCATTCTTCTTTTCATTCTTCTTCTTCTTCTTTTCATTCTTCTTCTTCTTTTCATTCTTCTTCTTCTTCTTTTCATTCTTCTTTTCATTCTTCTTCTTCTTCTTTTCATTCTTCTTCTTCTTCTTTTCATTCTTCTTTTCATTCTTCTTCTTCTTCTTTTCATTCTTCTTCTTTTCATTCTTCTACTTCTTCTTTTCATTCTTCTTTTCATTCTTCTTCTTCTTCTTTTCATTCTTCTTTTCATTCTTCTTCTTCTTCTTTTCATTCTTCTTCTTTTCATTCTTCTTTTCATTCTTCTCATTCTTCTTTTCATTCTTCTTTTCATTCTTCTTCTCATTCTTCTTTTCATTCTTCTTCTTCTTCTTTTCATTCTTCTTTTCATTCTTCTCATTCTTCTTTTCATTCTTCTTTTCATTCTTCTTCTCATTCTTCTTTTCATTCTTCTTCTTCTTCTTTTCATTCTTCTTCTTCTTTTCATTCTTCTTTTCATTCTTCTTCTTCTTCTTTTCATTCTTCTTCTTCTTCTTTTCATTCTTCTTTTCATTCTTCTTCTTCTTCTTCTTCTTCGTCGTGCCCCGTGACTGCCCAAATGAGTGAAGTGTGCGGTGATTCTAAGATCGACGGCACTCATCTGCATGTCATACTGACTGACAGTATTATTTCTCTTCCCCAGCAGACTCCAAGGGCATTTAAATTAAAGGTACAGTGTTCTGCACTAATATAAAGGCTCTCTGAAGCCTAGAAACCCTTTTAATAAGTTAAATTTGCGGCGAATAAATTCGCATCGAATCGAATTTCTCCCGCAAATTCGGCGAATCAGCCGAATCGAATTTTTGAATAATTCGCTCATCTCTAGTTGCTGCCATCAATTTCAAAATGACCTTATTTTTTTCTTGTACATTTAAACATTTCATATGTTTTCTATTGTGAATAAAATATGGGTTAATGAGATTTGCAAATCATTGCATTCTGTTTTAGGCAGATTTTACCCAGCTTTAGAACTTTGTGAAATTTGGGTTTTATGATTACTCCACAAAGACATCAAAGGATTTATCCCCAAACACTCTCCCTGTTCCTCCTTCTTAATGCAGCTTGGTACATATTCGCATACACCAGTCAGCCATAACATTATGACCACCCACCATAACATGACCACCCACCTAATATTGAGTGGGTCCTCCTTTTGTCACCAAAACAGCAACTGCCCCATCAAGGCATGGCTTCCACTAGACCTCTAAAGGTATTCTTTGGTATGTGGCACCAAGCCATCAGTAGCAGATCTTTTAAAGTGATACTAAAGCTACAAACATTTTTTACTTTAATGCATTCCTTACATTAAGGTAAAAAAAAGTTTTAAGGTAAAAAAACGTTTTCTATTTCTCTGTTCCCCCCCCCCCCCTTCCATGTGTGAAGGATAATTGAGGTGAGAATAGATCCAGTGTTGTGCATGGCTGCATCTATTCTCCCCTCTTCCTTTTCACACAGCACTTGAGCAGCCAATGGCTCCTGATGCTGTCAATCAAATGCAGTGAGGAGAAAGTGGGGTGGGGGGCCAAGTCAGAGGCAAAGCACGGCTCCATAGACACAAAACTCGGGAGCACACAGACACTGTGTGCCCCCATAGCAAATGGCTTGCTATGGGGACACACTAAGAAGAGGAGGAGCCAAGATGGCCCGGGGGACCCAAGAAGAGGAGGATCGGGGCCGCTCTGTGCAATAACATTACACAGAGCAGGTGAGTATAACATGTTTTTTTTTTGGTAATAAAAAAAAAATGTTTTGACTTTAGTAACACTTTTAGTTTGATAAGTTTCGAGGTAGGGCCTCCATGAATTGGACTTGTTTTTGAGCACATCACTGTGATACTCAATAGGAATGAGATCTTAAAAATTTGGAAAAGTCAACACCTCAAAGACATCCTCTTCTGTTGCTCTGTGGTCCAGTTCTGATGCTCATGTGCCCATTGTAGACACTTTTGGCTGTGGACAAGGACCAACATGGGCACCCTGACCAGTCAAGCCTTTCTATCATGACCCACATTAACTTTTTTAGTAATTAGAGCTACAGTAGCTCTTCTATTGCATTGGACTACACAAGCCAGCCTTTGCTTCCTGCCTCAATGAGCCTTGGTCACCCATGACCCTGTTGCTGGTTCACCTGTTTTCCTACCCTGAATAACTTTGGTAGGTCCTGACCATTGCAAACCGAAACATCCCACAAGAGCCACAGTTTTGAAGTTGTCTCACCTAGTCATCTAGCCATTAGAAATTGACAAAGTTGCTTATATGCTTTTGCATTTAAGTATATGTATATGCTTGCCCATTTTTTCTGCCTTCAACATACAACACATCAACTTCAGGGACAACATGTTCACTTTCTGCCTAATACATCCCATCCACTTTCAGGTGCCATTGAAACGAGACAATCAGTGCTGATTCACACATGTGTGGTACGGATTGAAGCTCAGGTTTCACAGCTAATTGACATAGTAGCTGTTCACCGGTTCAGGCTAGGTTTACTTCAGGTTCGGGACAGGATCAGCTCTGGATTTTATCCTGTTCACACATGTCAGGTATAGAAATGGTTCCCATAGAAGTCAATAGCCTGTAATCTGCACCAGAACCGGACCACACTGCTCAGGAATCGGACATGACTCTTTTTTAAACCACACTGAATCCACGTTGAATCTGCACCAGAAATATTTGAATAGGCACCATAGGAAGCAATGTTATTCACATGTCATGCGGTTTGGATGCAGTTCAAACCACATCCGTATACATGTGAATGGGCAACTATCAGTGATCATAATGCTATGGGTAATTGTTGTATATTCTGGACATGTACAAAAAAAAAGTTACTGGACAGAGGATTTCAATATCATTAACACCTGCCTGCAAATGTCCATACGGCCATCCCCTGCATTTGCCCTATTGGGTATAACTGAAGCTATACAAAGTCCTTATCACACAAAGCTGTTCATTTCATGCCTAATATACCATGTTAAGAAAATCTATGCCACTGGAAATCTTCCCTGCCACCTACAGTGTTCTCCTGGGAATGTTGTTCTACCTATGTATAAACTGACCTATATGAGTTTGTGGGCTGGTGCAGTCCGTTTTCTCCACTGTAGGTGGTGCTCAACCCAATCGGCCTGGAGATGAAGTCAGGAGAAATCTGGTTTCTTCATGGTGTTATGGTTGGCTACGCTGCATTCAGGTGACCCATAGTGGCCCTCTTGGGTCAGCAGAGGGTTTATAAGACTCTGCCCCCAGGTTTTTGTGTGCTTTAGCGGGTGGTTAGAGTAAGGAAAGAACACCCGTCTGTCAGGGAAAGTGATAGCGGCAGGGAAAGGTTTCTGATGGGTAGGGACACGCAATTCTGCTATGGAAGCCTCCCCTTTGGGACTGGACCAGCTAGGCCACATTCTACCATCTGACGACAGACGCTGCCAATGCATCTTCACCCACTGTATCTCTGCATGGTACAGAACTGTGAGTTTTACCCAAAGCGGCACCCCCCCACTGGGGTTGTTTGTAGTTAAGAATATTCTGCAGCAGGGGCAGACTGACAACTCATGGGGCCCCCAGGCAATAGGGGATCATGGGGCCCCTGTGTCCTTGCCCACACTCAAATCACACCCAAAAAAGCATATGAAAGGTACCAGGGGCATCTCATGGGGCCCCCTACTGACCCTGGGCCCTCGGGCAGTGCCTGAGTGCCAGAATGGTCAGTCCGTCCATGCTCTGCAGTACAAGTTTTGAGTTATCTACAACTGGACACTGCACCTCCATACAAGCAAGAGTTGCCCAAAGAAATTTGATTAGATCTGGTTGCCATACAGGGGTCAGTAAAATCACAGACCCTATTTCCTCTGGTAATTTAGGTTCCCATCCTCTCATTCTCTTCCCCTCTCTCTCCTCATTATTTTACGGTCCCACTCTAATTTCCTCCTCCCCCTGCTTTTCTTCACTTCTGCCCATTTGTCCCACCCTTCTGCATTAATGCCCCCCATGGTATTAGTTCTGATTACTGATTTGTCTGGCTTGAAACAACTAAGGCTGGGTACAGACAGATTGAAATTTGGCTGGTTCAGCAGGGACCGGCTGAATTTGGATCTCTGTGTAACTCTTCCTCTTCAACAGAAGTCAATCATTAGATCGATGTCTGTTGAACAATCACATTGGAAAACTCTGCTGATCAGTGTATTCTGACAGTGGAGAATCAGTGTGCTGGCAATGGGGAATTCCTTCATCCACCTTGCTTGTGTGGATGAATGAATCCGTTCGGTTTTTGTGGTTTTTTTTCATTTGGTTGTCGGCTGAACGAAAAAAAAAAAACTAACTATAACCAGCCTGGGTCTACTGGAACAATAACATTAGCAAAGTAGGTATGTTACCCTGTCATTGTAATAGTACCATCACTCTTGCTTGGTTAAATTTTTGTATATGCCATATGACAGTAAAGGAAACATTACTTAAATAAATATATATCTATATATATATATATATCTATATATCTATATATATATACATATACAGTTGTGCTCAAAAGTTTACATACCCTGGCAGAAATTGTGAAATTTTGGCATTGATATTGAAAATATGTCTGATCATGCCAAAAAATGCTCTTTTATTGAAGGATGATGATCATATGAAGCCGTTTATTATCAAATAGTTGTTTGGCTCCTTTTTAAATCATAATGATAACAGAAATCACCCAAATGGCCCTGATCAAAAGTTTACATACCCTGTAATGTTTGGCCTTGGTACAGACACACAAGGTGACACACACAGGTTAAAATGTCAGTTAGAGGTTAATGTCCCACATCTGCGGCTTTTTAAATTGCAATTAGTGTCAGTGTATAAATAGTCAATGAGTTTGTTAGCTCTAACGTGGAAGCACTGACTAGGCTAGATACTGAGCCATGGGGATCAGAAAAGAACTGTCAAAAGTCCTGCATAACAAGGTAATGGAACTTTATAAAGATGGAAAAGGACATAAAAAGATGTCCAAAGCCTTGAATATGCCAATCAGTACTGTTAAATCACCTATTAAGAAGTGGAAAGTTCAGGGATCTCTTGATAACAAATCAAGGTCAGGTAAACCAAGAAAGATTGCAGCCACAACTGCCAGAAGAATTGTTTGGGATACGAATTGTTTTCCATCTTTATAAAGTTCCATTAAATATATATATATATATATACACACACACTCTATTGCCAAAAGTATTGGGTGTTCCAACCACCTCCATGGCCACAGATGTATAAAATCAAGCACCTAGGCATGCAGACTGCTTCTACAAACATATGTGAAAGAATGGGTCTCTCTCAGGAGCTCAGTGAATTCAAGCGTGGTACCGTGATAGGTTGCCACCTGTGCAATAAATCCATTCGTGAAATTTCCTCACTACTAAATATTCCACGGTCAACTGTATAGTGGTAATATAACAAAGTGGAAGCAACTGGGAACAACAGCAACTGCCAAGAAATGGTAGGACACGTAAAATGACACAGCAGAGTCTGTGCATGCTGAAGCGCACAGTGCGCACAAGTCATCAACTGTCTGCAGAGTCAATAGCTATAGATCTCCAAACTTCGTGTGGCCTTCATATTAGCACAACAAGAGTGTGTAGAGAGCTTCATGGAATGGGTTTCCATGGCCGAGCAGCTGCATCCAAGCCTTACATCACCAAGAGCAATGCAAAGAGTCCAATGCAGTGGTGTAAAGCATGCCACCACTGGACTCTAGAGCAGTGGAGATCTGTTCTCTGGAGTGATTAAACACGCTTCTCTGTCTGGCAATCCGATAGACGTGTCTGGGTTTGGCATTTGCCAGGAGAATGGTACTGACTGTATTGTGTCAAGTGTTAAGTTTGGTGGAAGGAGGATTATGGTGTGGGGTTGCTTTTCAGGGATTGGGCTTGGCCCCTTACATCCAGTGAAGGGAACTCTTAAAGTTTTACTAAACCCACAACAGTGAAATCAGTCAGTATATGAAGTAAAGCATGCTTGTTATACTCACTGTGGAACCTAAGGGGTTAATCCTCCGCATTGTGTAAAAAGGCTGTCTGATCCTCTCTTCTCTGATCCTCCCCTTCTTTGCAGTTCCAAATCCATTTGCTGATAATACAGAGCTCTAGGAGTCACTTTGCATATGCTCAGTTTAGTATGTATTGGTAGAGAGTTTTTTTTTCTTTGGGAGGGTGCATGTGATCAGCACAGGGTCAATCAGTGCTGTCCAGACAGAGGGTCATCCTCAAAGGACAGTCAGAGGAGAATGAAAACTCCTCCTACAAGATTAATCAGTGCTCTGCTGGACATTGATAGAAGTCACAGGACTGCTATATTCTGCTGATGAGAAGAGATATTTAGCAGTTTATATTTACTAAAATAGTTGCATTTCCTTGTTCTGTGTACTGTTGGAGACCAGATATAGTGAATGCAGGGTCCTTGGTTTAGTAACACTTTAAGAAGAATACCAAACATTCTGGACAATTTCATGCTCCTAACTTTGTGGGAACAGTTTGGGGATGGCCCCTTCCTGTTCCAACATGACTGCACACCAGTGCACAAAGCAAGGTCCATAAAGACATGGATGAGCAAGTTTGGGGTGGAGGAACTTGACTGGCCTGCACAGAGTCCTGACCTCAACCCAATAGAACACCTTTGGAATGAATTAGAGTGGAGACTGCGAGCCAGGCCTTGTTCAACATCAGTGTCTGGCCTCACAAATGTGCTTCTATAAGAATGGTCAAACATTTCCATAGACACATTCCTAAACCTTGTGGACAGCCTTCCCAGAAGAGTTAAAGTTGTTATAGCTGCAAAAGGTGGGCCAACTCAATATTGAATCCTACGGACTAAGGCCGGGATGCCATTAAAGGTCATGTGCATGTAAAGGCAGGCGTCCCAATACTATTGGCAATATATTGTGTGTGTATGTATATATATATATATATATATATTATGTGGGGTTAGCGCAGGTGGGGGATCTCCTTCCCTGGGACAAAGGTAGACCGCACAGCAGGCTTTCGTCAAAATCTGACTGGATGTCAGTTTTTATTAAAAAGGTTTGCAAGAAAATATCAAAATAAACAAAACATCAAAATAAACCCTTGCCATCCAGGCACTAACTAAACAGCAGATGATTCCTCTCTCAGAGGTGAAGGGCTTCTCCCTGTCACCAAAACAAAATAACAGCAAACCTTTTCTTGCAGGTATAGTCCATACACACAGCTCTCTCAGAATACCTCTCTGAGTCCCAGGCCACGAGCAACTCCTTGCTCCAGCCCTGCCTTATTTATACCACCTGTTGGTGGTCATCAGTGGAGCCCAAACTCTGGTCCGGACCCACCTGCTTAACTGTGGCCCCGAAAACCCGGAGTGGACTCCACCTAAACGGTCAGGTATGAGCATATGCGAGGTGACACATAGCGTCCCTCTATCACCTCGCCGTTCATCCTGTCACAATATATATATATATATATATATATTAAATGTTAAAGGGTGTGGGGTTTTTTTCCAACAAAATTGGAGGCTCACACTTTGTGAAAATTTGCTATGTAGCTAGGTGCTGGGCTACAGCAATATGCCTTTTATCCTTCTTTCCTTCTACTGAGATACTGATGTTACGCTGCAACAGGGGGAGTGATAAAGCCAAGCAAGCCCATAGACTTCCATGCAGAGCCCTGAGAATCCTGGGCGTTGTAAGATGAGAAAGCAGCCATATACTGTAATGGGAAGAATAGACTCCTTACACAACAGATCCCAATAGGCACTGTGCAATAGGAGTAGAGAGATGATTTTTATTAAACTACCCGGGAAAGCTCTTCTTCTTGGCACAGAGAAAATTAGAGAGAGACCACTTCTGTCTGGATATTCGCCTGCCAGCAGGAAACCTTTCCAGTAGTGATTCAAACCAGCAGAAGAACAACTCAAAGAATTGCCCCTCTCATAATAATTATTCTGCAAGCCACCTTTGTTCCCCTGTTCCCTACCATCCTCTTTTTCTTTTGGACAGCGAATAACCAGTCGGTCTAGGACTAGCGTCGCCACCATAATTGGCAGTAATCGGGCAATATAGTTTCAGCACTTAATAGATTAAACTTTACTACTGCTCACTGTCTGACACCAAAAGTCATCTTACGCCTAGTCATTACTGTTAATCACTTTGTATGCTAAATTGTGCTATTGCCATTGTTAATCCATTTTATGCTTTCCTAGTTACCAACCATATTGGGTGAAAATATATTAGGTTTGCCTTTACTACCTGGTTTGGCACCTGTTTTCTTTCATATAGCGCTATTACTGGGTACAAAGTATTACCTTCAGTGATTTTGTATGTTTGTACACTCAACCTGGTGTGTCAGAGGTGCTGAGGTTCTTAAGAAGGTTGAGGCAAAGTACCCATCCTATCCAGTGGCTCCTAAAGGGTAGCACCATAGCTATTTTATTGCATTCCTATATATCTAATATATATATATATATACACATTACTTTAAATTTGAATTCTTATTTGTAGGGAGTATAACAATAATGATGAAACACCAATGATGCAGGGTCAAGGGTCAATTGTGCTGCCAATTAACATGATACATTGGAGTGGGCAGCACAAACAAACATATTATAAAACAGCTGGGCACGGCTATGACTTAATATATTCCTTGGTCTGCTATTTAAAAAGAAAAATACTGGTACAAGTGTTAACTGAATATATTATTATTATTATACAGGATTTATATAGCACCAACAGTTTGCTCAGCGCTTTACAATATAACAGGAGACAATACAGCAACAATACAGTTCAATACAAGAGGGATAGAAGGGCCCTGCTCCTTGGATATATTTACATATTCCGGCATATCCTCAGTTTAAAACACTCACCATATTGCAAATTAGACTGGATGACTCATTAACAACATAGATTTAGAAAAAAAGGAATTGTACATCAAAATGTAGTGAACTGTGGTTAGAGGGCAGGGCAATTTTAATAACAGTAAACAAGGACATTGGCCACCAAGGCAGGGGCCCACCATTGAGGGTTCAGGTAATGGAGCCTGGTTAGGTGGAGCTTTAAAAGAGCTCATATCTCATCTCAACCTAGGTGGCCAAAGAACACAAGAGATTCCTTGTTCTCCTGTGAAAAGGTGAATGACAGGTATGCCTAGCCACAGAAAAAAAAACAGTACAGTTATTTAGGTCTTGCATCAATGCATTCTTCCTCTCACTGTGTACAGGAGAACCTCAATTAAATAAGCGATTGGGATGAGAAAGGTGAGAACATTCTCCCTGGTAGTGATGAGCCAAACTACTCTGGGTTTGTTTCGAGCAGGACCTGACACATGTCAAAGAAGTTCAGATGCCTAACCCCTCTGCAATCAATGATCGCCAAATCTGTCAAGTTAAAGATGCCCATTTTCTGGGTTAATGGACAAGGGGGTGTCAAAGACAGCAGGGCTGGAGCAGTGTCAATCACAAATGAAAAGAAAGAGTTTTAAAATGGCTGCAAATTACATCTCCCTCCTGGCTTCTTTTTTTTAATATATATATATAGTATATAATAGACCCCTAATGGTTTGTTATGTATTGTGGGAGACATGTGCAAGGGTCGGGATGCTGTTTTTGTTTAAGAAGCTGGCAAAAAAGTGTTATTTGCTGGCAATTTAAACTGTGGAATTTTTTTTCTTTGTACATATCACTTTAGTTGTAGCACATCCCACCGCAAGAATGTAAGAAAATTATTTGTTTGCAATCCCCCCTTATTGCCTATCAAACACTTGATTTACTAAAATCTGCAATATCTGGTGGAGCTCTGCATAGAAACCAATCAGCTTCCAAGTTTTTTGGTTAATGCTTAATTGAACAAGCTAAAGTTAGAAGCTGATTGGCTACCATGCGCAGCTGCACCAGATTTTGCACTCTCCAGTTCTAGTAAATCAACCCCTTTAGCTCTTGTAGAGATTTTAAAGGTTACTCCACACCATAAAACAAAAAAATGTGTGATGTCCCCCAAAAATCTATACCAGCCCCAAAATCCAAAAGATGTCACCTAGAATTAAAGTGACCCAAGCATTTGACGCCATTCAGAGAATTCTGAATAAATACAAAGTGTTCTCTGATCGGACGAGGTGGAGAGCATAATGTCCAAGCTGGATAAAAAAAATACCATGTCTGGAATTCTTCTTTTAAAAAGCTGAAATATTACTACATCATTGAACCTGAAATTAAAGTGGCAAAATGAACATGATGTGTCAGATGGAAGCAATATGTCTGTGAATGGAATACGATTCCAGGTTTAGATTGCACAACAACAGCAAAAATCTCACTAACTTTAGCTATCGAATGTATTTGTGACTTTCTGTTTTTAAATACATATGATAAAGTCCTTATGATTTTCGTTCAGCTGTTCTGTTTCTAGGAAAGTAAAACCAAGCAACTGATGTCTTTGGAAGTCATACTGGTGCTTAAAAGGATGGGTGCAGGGGCGGACTGACAACTCATGGGGCCCCCAGGCAATAGGGGATCATGGGGCCCCTGTGTCCTTGCCCAAACTCAAAAAAGCCTATGAAAAAGGTACCAGGGGCATCTCATGGGGCCCCCTACTGACCCCAAGCCCTCAGGCAGTGCCCGAGTTTCCAAATGGTCAGTCCGCCCCTGGACAGGTGATGATGGTGATTTTCCCAGTCTGGTAAAGGGGTTATGGGAACATTTAGGGGACATGCTGGGTGATCCATTGGGGGTCTGTAATTGTTAAAAGATTAAAAACTACTGTTAGTATGTTAGGTCTGTAACATATATATTTTACAGTTCAACAAATTATGTTTCTGTAGGTAATCAAAAGGATGAGCCTCATTTAATAATGGAGTGAACTGGCTACTCATTTGTCATAGGAGAAATAGGTGCAGCTAGCTAGTCTTCCAATAGGTGGCTCCAGTTACAGAGAATAATGTCATCAAGTGCTAGGTCCCTTTTAGTGAGAGCCCTGTAGTGATGTAATGGGTGAGTCAGTGCCCACATATCAGCCATGTTGTGGCCTATGGAGGTGGGGATAGAGTGGGTTGTAAAAGACTTTTCAGGCCAGGCCAAGTGTTCCCTGGACCCAGGAGAGATGAATGCAGTGATCCCACCTTTAAACTACCTGTGGGGAGCAGTTAGTGGACACAGACAGCCTAACGCAACCAGTACCTCTGAGTGAGTACTAATTACCCCAGGTGGGAGGAAACTGAGCTAGAGAAAATGACTTACCAAAATTTCTACATGATGATTTCACATGTGACTACTGTGGACCGTCCAATAAATGTACTGTCAAGTGACCCCCAATAGTATGTCAATGTGATGTGACTGTGCTATCTTCCAAGTTTCATCAGTAAAGTGCAGCAACCCTGTCTTTGTATGGACATTCCTTCCTTTGAGGATATAAAGGTTAATGGCCAGGAATGTTGGAAGGAGGCCTCTGGCATGGAGTGGGCACAAGATGGTGGAGGGTTAAAGCCTCAAGCAGGAGGGTTACTGTTCTGGCAGGAGAGGAATCTGGGCAGGGACTTGTACTCTTGACACCTAATTCTAGCAATTCGCAAACCCCCTTACATTTGCACTTCACAATTCTAATTTTGTGATCGTTGTTTAATGTAACTTTAATCATACCATTGATATGTCTGTGAAGGTTCTCATTTATCCAGGTCATCAGGCCAGGACTGGCCATAAGGCACTCCAGACATTTGTCCGGTGGGCTGGGGCCACCTGGATAGGAGGGGCGGCTGGGCGGCACATAGAGGACTATGCATTTCTTGGTTCCTCTACGTTCTGCCCAGCTGCCCCTCCTATCCATCTCCTGCATGCCGTGAGCTCCCCTCATGGCCACCCCCCTCATCTCCTGCACCGCTGCATGGGATCTGTCAGCATATTCTGTTCCCAGTGCTGATAGTTCCCCGGAAAACACAGATAGGGGAGGAGAGTGAAAGCTACCCCTCCTCCTCCTGCCCACTCCTCCTCTGCCCCACCCACACTCCCCTCTAGGCTTGTGTCTTCTCTTCCTCTTCCTTTCTTTCCTTCTTTCCTTCTCTCTCTCCCTCTGTCTTCTGTTTCCCTCCTTCTTTCTTTCCATCTTTCATTCTTTCGTTCTTACCCACCTTCTGTCTTACCCTCCATCTTTCTTTCTTTCTTTCTTTCTTAAAAACCTAAAATATAAAATTGTAAAAAATGAACTAAAAATAAAAACCTACTGACACCAGTGGCGGAACTACCAGGGTCGCAAAGGTCACTCCTGTTACCGGGCCCTGGCGTTCCGCCACCGAGCTCCGAGGAAAGGGTCCCCGGACTTTGGGCTGCTCAGTCCAAAATGCTGGGTCTATTTTTTGTCCCAGTCCGGGCTGCAGGTCATACTACATCTAGCAGTAGTCAGCAGCATTCAAATTAACTTGTTCTGTAATGTTGAAGACATTTTGTAGTTTATCAAAACCACTTCTTAAGTTCTATTGAGTGTCAGGAAAATACCCCAGCATTTATATACACAATTAGCACCAACACCTTGATCCGGTTACCATGGAACGGCAAATGTTATTTTCTAAGGGCAGGATAGGAGGTGTGAAAATCGTGAAACCATGGCAAATGGATCTCGGTCTTGGTGCTACGCTATTATTATTAGTATTATTTTTCAGGATTTATTTAGCACCAACAGTTTGTGCAGAGCTTTACAAAATGGAGAGAAACAGTACAGTTACAATACAATTCAATACAAGAAGAATATTTAATATAAGAAGAATCAGGGAATCCTGCTTGTTACAGCTTCAATTCTATAAGTAAGCGTCAAGTGATACAAAAGGCCATAACTGTGGGAGATGAACTAATGTAGAAAGTAAGAGTTCAGTTTATTAGTTAGAAGCAGGGCCTATCTGAAGTGATGGGTTTTCAGGGATTAGCTAGGGTAGATAGAGCAATGCTGTCTTAACAGCATTATAGGCTCCTAGGCAAAGTAATGCACTGGGGCCCCTACCAACCTGCCCTAAACCTACTCTCAAGAATTAAAGTATAAACAGTTGACTTTGAACAAAATAGATTTTAAACAATAGGAAAACACGCCATAAATCAAATACTAATCAACACAAAGGCACAGTATGGGAGATGGGGGAGGCAGAAGGACACAGTATGGGGAAGGGGGGTCAGGAGGGCACAATACTGGGATCAGGTGTACACAGTACAGGTTCCAGGGTGCTGACCAGGAAACGGCCATCTCGGGATAGCTTAGTAAAAGAAAATCTGGGACAGTTGGCAAGTATGATGTAATGCAAGATTATCATGGGGGCTCCATATACCTGGGGCCCCTGGACAGCGCCCAGGGGTGCCCATGCATTAGGACAGCCCTGCGATAGAGTAAGAGATAGTGTACAGATGGGGTAAGGAGATGCACAGTATGGGAGAGACTCTGGAGAAATCCTGGAGGTGAGCATGGGAGGAGATGAAAAGGGAGCTAAAGAGCAGGAGGTTTTAGGAGGAGCAAATAGAACGGTTTTGGTTGGTATTTTAAGATGAGGTTGGTGATGTAGCTGGGGGCAGAGTTGTGGATAGCTTTGTATGTTGCTAGTCGTTTGAACTTTAATCGTTGGGTGAGTGGAAGCCAGTGGAGGGACTGGCAGAGAGGGGTAGCAGACACCAAATTGGTTGGTAAGGTGGATGAATCTGTGAGTGGAGCTTACTGCACCTGAGTGTGGGACCCGGAGTGAGCTCTCCCTAGTGCTCTCAGAGGTGGGCTGAAGCTGGCTTTCACTCTGATGCAAAGTTAAGGTGACACTCTATGTTAAAAGTGAGGCTCCTCTGCTAAATGCGGTTAACACTTTGTGATCCATGGCCAACTTCTGTAACACCTGACATAGTTCCTCATTACACTTCAGAACACTTATCTCACTTAGGTTTGTGTTGCATTTCTGAACAGGTACCACAGAGCTTCTACTGTACCAACCCAGTAGCTTGTCACCTCACTCCCAGTGACATTAATCCATATGTTTAACTTGGATACTAGGAAACCCACTTGTACCCGTGCTTATTTTTTTCCCAAGGCCTCATTACATCTCCTGTGACTCCCAGGCTAGGTCCCTTGGATGCTTTGTGTCCCGAAATGTGGGGAGCCGGTCACCAGGGAAGGAGCCTAAACACCAAGCTCCCTCACTGCCAGGGTCTCAGTCACCTTTGGCTTGTCACCCACTTCCTGACTGGCTGGTTGCTTATGAACATGACACTAGTTCTGTAGTCATTAGCAACAGAAATATAGCCTCCACCACACAGGTTCTCTGTTCGTTAGACCATGTATTGTATCTTCACTAACTCATCTCAATTTCTTGTCAAGCCCTGTTCTTTGGATATACCATGCATGCATTCCTTTAGTGACTTCAAACCAGACAATTTAACCTCCCTAGTGGTATGATTATGTCCATATTTCTGTGCTAAAAGCGGTACTTTTTTTGCATGGAAATATGTTTTTTTTTATTGTAGGCCTGTAATTTTTAGGAATAACTCACTGAAATCTGTCCGAACAAGAGTCTAGTAAACATCCCGGGTAGGATAAAAAATGAAACATGAAATCATAAATTATAATTTAATAAATAATCATAAAAAATAATAATATAATAATAATAAAATTCAATAATATAATCAAACCAAAAACACTGAAATTTGAAATATAGCGCCAAGTTCGCACATCACTGAGCAAAGTTGCAAAACCGTTTTCAGTGTCTGATGACGAATTTCCCCACGAATCATTATCACTCAATTCTGCAAGTAGTTCTAATTTACTATCGCTGTTCTCTAGCCGGTCTAAAACCACTTTTGACCTAAAGGGACGCTTTTTGGACGCCATGGACGTTTCTCAGTTTCCAGGCAGAAAGAACAGTAAAAATGCAGGCAGTGCACAGGACAAATCACTGGAGACAAAATGTATGTGAAATGGTTTGATACAGTAATGTTTTACTATGCGATTTTAGTGAATGTCACTTTTTGTCATTTTCAAATTTCCCGCCGTTCTGTCCCCCGTACGTCCCAACGCTCGCAGGGAACAGAACCCAGATGACAGATGCCGGCATCCGCCAGATTACATTGCTGGGGACACTGCAGGAGGGACATCGCAGGAGCGCAGGACAAGGTAAGTGATCGAGGGATCGCGGAGCAGCGCCGCATGGTAAGCCCGAGTGTAGTTTGGGGTTACCCCTTGTGGTACTGAAACTTTACCCTGAGCTACACTCGGGAATACCTCCATGGAGGTTAAGTAAGGGCTCATTCACACTTGACTGTTTTACCAACGCTTGCCAAATGCCCCTATAGCGTTTGGCAAGCGTTGGTCCGGCGTTTGCGGAGCGTTTTTTAACGCTCCGCAAATGCTGCGATTTAGCGGTGGTTGCTAGGCGTTTGCCAAGCGTTAAAAACACCCCACTAATGCCTATAATGAAGTTTAAATGGTGTTACCGCGTCGCAACCGCACCGCAAACGCCGGTCCGGGCGTTTGCGGAGCGGCACCATGGACTAGAATAGGAGGCTTCAACGCCTCCTGACTCGACCAGAGGTGTCCGTTTTGCCGCGACGCGACGCTAATGCTCCCGTTAGAACAGCACCATGTGCTGCAATGTGCAGAATTGTCTGAGGCATTTGGGAAGCGGTAAAAACGCTTCCCAAACGCCTCTCTGCCGCCTGCACACAAAGCTAGTGTGAACGTAGCCTAACAGCAAAGCTTTTTGTTACTTAAGTAGTAAAGTGTAACAGATTATCTGCTCTCAAAGACATCTTCCATACACATTCCTGTACAAAGTCCTAGCAGTGCCCTTTAGTTAAAGAGGGCCTGGTTGGGGGGAGTAATTATTGTGTTCTGTTTTGAATAGATTGAGTTTGAAGCTGTGGGACATCCATACTGATATGTCCGTTAGTAAATTAGCGATTCATGAGGAGATTGATGGGTGAGTTGAGGGGTAGGAAGATAGATTTTGGTGTTGTCAGCATAGAAATCCATGTTTGGGTTTTGATGCTGGGGTATTTTAGAACTCATTAGAACTAAAGAAGTGGCTTGGACAAGCTATTAAACATCTTCAACATTACAGAACAAGTCCAATTGAATGGCACTAGCTATTACTAAATACTTACTATTGATAGTTAAAAACTGAGGAGAAAACACCACACAGACATGTGATCCTAACAACGTGATTCATTAAGCACTGAATTCCATAAATAATTCTCTACCTCCCCCATTCCTTTCTGTACTCTGTCTAGAGCGGCTGAACTTTAACCTCCTCCTAGCCACAGCAGAAACCAACAAAATGTTTTAAGGAGAATAGCCGCTGGAAATAGAGCATGATATGAAGATATTGGAATTACTAGGGACACACAAATAGCTCTCACAATGAACAGTGAAGGGCTACAAGTTATTTTGGTCAGTGGCTGCAATGGCTCCATTTCAGAATGTACTACAGTGTTTGTCAATAGCTGCCCACTCAATATAGTAAGCATTTGCTGTTACTATTGATGCACTGTGGATTAGATATTTCTTATTCTGGGTGATAAGGAAAAAATCAGTAAGAATGTAAGAAACACAAGAGCCCTTCTGAAGTAAAAAGCTCAGTTTACCCTAATCTGAGTTTTCTATAATCTGCGGCAGCCACAGCTGGGATTTTACAATGTATCTGGCTGGCACTGAAGTAACGTCACTGTGTTGAGGATTACATAGGCTGATGTTTTTGTACATGGGAGCACTTGCCCTACATAATATTCAAGGTCATTTAGAAAACAGGGAATAAAAAGGGAACCCCATAAAAAATGCCAATAGTTTCCCATTTCTAGTTTAGAGCAGTGTATACCAAATGTAGACCATCAACATGCAACCATCTGATAGTCTGCAACAGTCCTACATAGGACTTTGAACGATCCAAAAAGCCCATTTGTTGTCAGGTTACAGTGGTCTGCGGAGCTCAATATACGAAGTCCAGGTACAAAATTTTGGCTTTGTTTCATATCCGCCTTGAAATAGTGATACTAATTAAGACATCTTTGTAACAAACCTCAGTGGTGCCCCTGACTGGCTGCTCTTGGGAGCAGTAAGGGCAGTACTTCTTCTTACATGATCCTACCTGGGGGGGGCTTGGGGAGCAGCGGATGCATATGTCCCTTGTTTCTTTTTGAAAATAACATCATTTGATGCAGGATCTCTTGTCAGGGTCTCTCTTCTGAAGATGAGATTGTTTGATACAGGTTTATGTGCCTTTAAAATCCCATTAAAATAAGAGGGATTTTTTTCTCTTTCAAAGTAAACCCACTCTTGTACAGTGGTAATGACTAGTATTCCAGCATTTCTTCCCCATGCAGCTAATGTGACCCCAGCACTGACAGAGAGGGTCATGGGGTTCAAACAAGGATGCTGTGCTGGTGCCCAGTGTCCTCATTATCAACCAATGATGTCAATGGTTGCTAGGATGCTGGCAGTTGGCCTGCACAGTGTAATTTTGCACAATGAAAACTGCTGGCTTCTACACAATTTTTGGACAATTTAGAGCAATTTTTTGGCATTTTGCCAAGGCACCTCTGCAGAACCCAGAAGGCACCCTGGTTGAAAAAGGCTGGTTTACGGTATGTAGTACTTAGTTTATGTATAGAAACTAGACAGTTGCCACTGGTTGCACCTTCTTATCCAACCACCCTTTATTTTTTAACCTCCCTAGCAGTATGATTATTTCAGATTTTTGGTGCTGAAAGCGGTACCATTATTTTGCATGGAAATATGTAGTTTTTTTATTGTAGGCTGTAATATTTAGGAATAACTCACTGAAATCTGTCCGAATAAGAGTCTATTAAACATCCCGGGTATGATAAAATTTGAAACACAAAATCATAAATTATAATTTAATAAATAATCATAAAAAATAATAATATAATAATATTAAATTTAATTCAATAATATAATCAAACTGAAAACACTGAAATTTGAAATATAGTGCCAAGTTCGCACATCGCTGTGCAAAGTCGCAAAATCGTTTTCAGTGTCTGATGACGAATTTCTCCAGGAATCATTATCACTCAATTCTGCAAGTGGTTCTGATTTACTATCGCTGTTCTCTAGCTGATCTAAACCCGCTTTTGACCTTTTTGGACACCATGGACTTTTCTAAGTTTCCAGACAGAGAGAATATTCAAAATGCAGATAGGGGACAGGACAGAGCACTAGGGACAATATGTATGTGAAATGGGTTGAAACAGCAATGTTTTACTATGTAAAATCGTTTGGAAAAAAATAATTTTTTTTTAAATTTTCAAATTTCCCGCCGCCGGCGGCGCCTGTACGTCCCGACATCACAGGGACCGGAGCACAGGAGCCGGATGCCGGCATCAGCCGGAGGAGATGGCCGGGGATGCTGCAGAGGACACATCGCGGGAGCGAAGGACAAGGTAAGTGCTGCAGGGACTCCCTATGCAGCGCCGCATGGTAAGCCCGAGTGTAGCTCGGGGTTACTGCTTTTGGTATAGACATTTTACCCCGAACTACACTCGGGAATACCGTTAGGAAGGTTAATCGCTGTGTTTGACAAGATGATGAGCTACAATATCACTAGGACTGGTGAGCTGCTGCTGTAGGAATGTACTATCTGCTGCTAGAGGGACTGAACCCTTCAGCAACTGACCATACAGCCATCTTGCAGCCTTATTGCTGCCTGCAGGCTTGACTGGAGCTATTCTCACATGCACCAATGGTACAACTGAATACCAATTCTAGCCAGCTGAAGAGTTAGAACTAAAGACTGTCCATTCACAGCTGCTACCCAGAGACCTTCACCTATTGCTTATGCTAAGAGCTACCTCTCAGAAGGCATTGCACCATTTCCTAGCCATTCTCCTACAGCGTACTCTAAACTAGTTATAGTAATATTATGCACTTTGCAGTGAATGCTTATATGCACTGTTTATTGCTGACTTTTCTGATTCATGAGTTGATGCTAGTCTAGTGGTACAGAACTCTATTCTAAGTATAAGGTATAAGGTTCAGACTTTGTCTGAACCTACTTTCTTTGTGTTCATTTATACCCAAACCATCATTTATTCTAACCTGTACCAATACACTGAGTTCTTTTACCACTAAACGGTCTTCTTTCCCAGAGCTAATTCACAGCCGAGATAAAGCTTTCAATTCTTGTGTTCTTATACGTGCAGTAACTTTCATTCAACCAGGAGTTGCAGAGGGGTTCAGAGTGTTTTTGGAGTGGAGGCACAGAACAGAGAACCCAAATTGCCAAGTGGCTCCTTGTGGCAGTAGCACTACATATTTCCATACGTTTGTCGTGAATTTGAGGCATGTTTATGGTGGGTTTTTTTTTTTTTTGAGCAATTTATTTTTTTTACCGAGTTGCATTTACATGAGTTTGTGGTGCATTCACATGTGTTCTGGTATGTAAAAATGCAGCATGTTGTATTTTTTTTAAACGCATGTGAAAGCACTGCTGTCCTGTTTCACATGACTGTCATATTGACTGCCATACGGCTTTAAGTGTTTCTATATTTTGTTTCTGCTCCTCCCTTCCTTTGGTTTAGTTAATGCTGTATAGATAGCCCTCCCCCTTTCCCAGAAATGCATTTCCGCTCTAGCCTCATGGCATGGAGCAGAAACATTATGATCTTTTGACCTATTGAATGTTCATTGTTGTAAGATTCTCTCAGTTTATGGAATAAACTTAAGATCTACAAGATGTTTTATCGATTGAGTCACTGACTGTGGTATCCAACTGAGGTTGAAGTTATCACTATCTCATCACAACCAGAGATTACAACCATCACAACCAGTTACAGAGATCACACTATCAATGCTTAGATTGGAGAGACAGAACAACTGCAATGGTGTATACTAGGCTTGAACATGCATTTGTATTGTATTTAGAAATGCATTCGACTGCATATGGTATAAACGAGCCCTTAGGTTTACAAAAAATAGGGGAAGTCACAGGCAGTTATAATTTTTCCCTACCCTAATCTGTCCCACTATCTCCTACTTTGTCTACTTTTAGGCGATCCCTTCATCTAAAATGTGAACTTTTTATTTTCCATCAGCTCATCCCTCTCACAGTTATTACCTTTTGTACCACTTGACCCTTCTTTTTAGATTGCAAGCTCTAGTGAGCAGGGCCCCCTGATCCCGCGTGTATTGAATTATATTTTAACTGTCTCACTCCATTTTGTAAAGTTCAGTGCAAACTGTTGGCACTCTGTAAATCCTGTATAATAATAATAAAAATGTAGCACCAACACCTAGACCAAATTATCATGGTTCCATTCGATTTTAAGCTCTCACGAGCAGGGCCCTCCCAACCAATTGTATTGTAACTGTACTGTCTGCCTTTACTCTGTAAAGCACCGTGCAAACTGTTGCCACTATATAAATCCTGTATAATAATAATAATGTACAATCCATAAAGACATCGCCAATGCTCAATCTACCTCCCCACCTAGCCTCCCTCCCACAATAACCCCCTCAACTCTCCCCTCCCCTGACCTCGCAACCGCCCTGCCCCCCACCACACCTAGCATCCCGCACACTATAACCTCCCCAACACTCCACTCCTTCAGCCTTGCTACCACTGAGGAGGTCACTAAGGTCTTCTCAGAAGCCCGCCTCACCACTTGCCCCCTTGACCCTGTCCCCACACAACTCCTCCGGTCACCCTCCTCCATCCTACGCTCCCTCACCCACATCCTCAATCTCTCCCTCTCTACTGGCGCATTCCCCTCCCCCCTAAAGCACGTGCACATCACCCCCATACTCAAAAAACTCTCCCTGGACCCCACCGACCTGAACAACCTTAGGCCCATCTCCCTGCTGCCATTTACATCCAAGCTCCTTAAGGGCTTAGCCTACAATCGCATAAGCTCCCACCTCACTGACAACAACCTCCTCAATCCACTACAGTCTGGCTTCCGTCCCCTACACTCCACTGAAACCGCCCTACTCAAAATCACTAATGACCTGCTAACCTCCAAAGCTAATAGCCACTACTCAGTCCTCCTACTCCTCGACCTCTACGCGGCCTTCGACACAGTTGACCACCCCCTCCTCCTTAATAAACTACACTCCCTTGACATCAGAGACTCCGCTCTCTCCTGGCTCTCCTCACATCTATCCCAAAGCTCCTTCAGCATTACCTATAACACTACCACCTCCCCCTCTATCCCCCTCTCTGTTGGGGTCCCCCAAGGCTCTGTCCTTGGGCCCCTTCTCTTCTCCATCTACACCTCCTCCCTCGGCAAACTGATACACTCCCACAGCTTCAACTATCACCTCTACTCCGATGACACGCAAATTTACCTCCACCCCTCACCCCCTCAGTCTCCGCCTGTATCACCCACCTACTGAACGACATATCAGACTGGATGTCACTCCATTTCCTCAAATTGAACCTTTCCAAAACCGAGCTACTAATTTCCCCCCCCCTGCCCGCGCCCCCCCCCCTCCCCATCCTCTCCATCACGACCAACAACGCCATCATCAGTCCCACCCCGCAAGCCAAAGTCCGAGGTGTCACTCTAGACTCAAACTGGTCCTTCCAACCCCATGTCCAATCGCTGGCAAACTCATGCAGGCTCCACCTCCGCAACATCTCCAAAATACGTACGTTCCTAACCCCAGACACTACTAAACAACTCGTTCACTCCCTTATTATCTCACGACTCGACTACTGCAACTCCCTTCTCATCGGCCTACCCCAACACAGGCTATCTCCGCTTCAGTCTATCCTGAACTCAGCGGCCAGACTCATCCACCTTACCAACCGCTCCGCTTCTGCCACCCCCTCTGTCATTCCCTCTACTGGCTTCCGATTGCCCAACGCATTAGATTCAAATTACTAACATTGACATACAAAGCCATTCATAATGCTGCCCCAAACTACCTCACCGACCTCATACCCAAATACCACCCAACCCGTAATCTTCGCTCCTCACAAGACCTCCTACTTTCTAGCTCCCTGGTCTCCTCCTCCCACGCCCGACTACAGGACTTCTCCAGGACTTCCCCCATCCTCTGGAACTCACTACCCCAATCCATCAGACTGTCACCTACCCTCCTCACCATTAGGCACACCCTGAAAACCCATCTCTTCAGGGAAGCCTACCCCACTCTCACCTAACAGCCGATCTCCTCCACTCCTCCCACCACTCCATCCCCCACAGCCACTTCCTCCTGTACCACTATCCCCTCCCTCCTAGATTGTAAGCTGGAAATAGCAGGGCCCTCGAACCCCTTGTGTATTGTTTTGTTACTGTATTGTCTCATGTATTGTCCCCCACTATAATGTACAGCGAGTGGCAAACCTTTTGGTGCTATATAAATACTGTATAATA
This sequence comes from Staurois parvus, assembly GCF_062004578.1. NCBI lineage: Eukaryota > Metazoa > Chordata > Amphibia > Anura > Ranidae > Staurois > Staurois parvus. The sequence continues at coordinate 2,214,554 of NW_028317898.1, read as the reverse complement.
ATAATAATGTACAACCAATACTTAGATTCAATGGCCATAGTTCCATTAGACTGTAAGCTTTCATGAGCGAAGCTCTCCTAACCAACTGAAATGTAACTGTACTGTCCCCCTTTACAATGTAAAGCACTGTGCAAATTATTGGTGCTGTATAATAATATTATTAATAATAATAATATAAGGACACAAGTAAACAATCCATTTAGTTTGTTTCAGATTAAGCAGGCTATTGCCCTAGTTGATCACAGATCCAAAGAAAGATGTATAATCTGACTGTATATGTATGATCACCTTTAGGCGTAGATGCTGTAAATCATTTTGTCATATTTTAGACCAAATCACAGAGGATCTTAAAGCTGAAGTTTAGTTTGATTGTATTCAAACTTCCCTATTTCCTCCCGCCCCCTTCATTAACATGCTAATAACATTTATAATATAACCTCTCCATTTTTACTACATACCTTTTTTTAGCCCCAGCAGTGTCATTACTGGGTCTCTGTGCTTCTTTATGCAATGCAGGTAGATTATGGCTGTGCATGAAAACAAAACAACACCCTTTCTTAGTACTTCTCTCAAGAACTCTCAGCCCTGATACAAGCAGTAAGCTGGCTCTTGGGAGGAGTCATACAAATTTTAAAATGCCCTGATGGGTGGGTTGTCAGTCTGGGGGGAATTATTTATTTATTTATTACAGGTACTTATATAGTGCTGTCAATTTACGCAGTGCTTTACATATATATTGTACATTGCACATAATCTGGAGAAGCAGGGCATGACAGCTAATCAGCTTTTATCATATGATGCCCAAGATGGCAACTGGAGCAGCCGCCTGATCGCCAGCTCCAGCGCCCCACGGTGAATCCACCGCCATCTGGGCAGTAGCGGGCTCCAGAGCAGCTACCGGAGGTCCTGTGGCCCCTGCTTGACACTCGAGGAGGGGTGCTGGGTGCTTTTTTTGCTCTGGCGGAGCTCCGGCGGTTTGCGGCCTACTGCGGCCTATGAAGCCACGGTCTTTCCTGCTGCCGCGACCGGAGCGAGGCGCCGCCGCTCCGCCCCCTGTCCCCCTGCCATCGGGCCCGCTCCTGGGGCGGTCTGTGTGTGGCCCCTTGGCCTCCCCATTGGCTCCGGGATCACGCCAGGCCTGGAGGCCTAGCGTAGTGGAAGAGTGGCCCCGACAGGCCTGGAGGTCTACCCCATCTGCCCCCTTTCTATAGGGGGAGAACTGGTGGCCCCTGTGCCCCTCTTGCAGGCCTCCATTGCGGGCCTTCATCGCTGCCGTCCGCCTGGCCTGGCTGTCGTGGACCCGCACGCCCCACCTGTTGCTGAGATCCAGGGGCTTATGCCCGCTCTGCCTGGGACTTCATCACCCTAAAGACCAGAAGCGAGCCTGCTTCCATGCCGCTGAACCCAGCAGATGACCTCAGCCTGGTGAGGCCTTCCATCGCCCTCCATGACACAACCCTGCCCGGACCTGCTGAGCCCAATGGACGATCTCGACTTGGTGAGGCCTACCCCGGCACAACCCTGCCCCGACCCGAAGCCCATCCGATGACCCCCGGAAACACCTCCATTGCGGACGTCCACCCCGCATCTCCTCAAGCCCAACGGACGATCTCGACCTGATGTGTCTGCCTACAGCACACAATCCGGGCACCCACCTGCCGCCCCAATCAACAGAGGGACCAGAAGTGACCCTACTTTCATGCCGCCGATCCCAGCGGACGACCCCAGCCTGGTGAGGCCTACCACCGCCCTCCACGTCGCAACCCTGCCTGGACCTGCCGAGCCCAGTGGATGATCTCGACCTGGTGAGGCCTACCATCGCCTACCCCGGCACAACCCTGCCCTGACCCACAGCCCATTTGACGCTTGACTACCCTTGACCACAACTGGCTGAACAGAACTCTACCCTTCCTGATCCTAAGCACGAGAACTCTTGTCACAGAAAGGTACAGCTACGGGATACGCCACTACACGCCAACTATCTACAACCAAGCGCCCTGAGAGACTTTCCACCTCACTTGTCCGCCTCTTCGTCTACCTCCCTAAAATGCCACCTGTACTTCTCCTCATACTCTTCTCCTCTATCCCCAAAATCTTTTTCTCTCTATCCCCCCGCTCCTCCCAAACAACTATACATCACGCCCTCACTGCTTCCTTCTCCCCTCTACGGCTCTCACCACCTCCTCCTGCTGCTCCACTCTCCCCTGCCCCGAACGCCACCAATGGTAGAATCACACGCTCTTGTATATCCCGCTCCCATGCCACCTTTCTTACCCTTCTTCTCCTCCTAACCTCGGGGGACATCTCCCCAAACCCTGGTCGTCCTCCAACTCACTCACCCACAAGGCACCTACCTACTTCCATGAACTCTCTCAACCTAATACCGGCCCCCCTGCTCCCCAAAACCACCCCCTGTTTTCGTGTGCACTCCTAAACGCCCGTTCGGTTTGCAAAAAACTTAACGCCATCCACGACCTCTTTGTCCGCCGCTCCCTCAACCTCCTGGCGATCACCGAAACCTGGATCCAAACCACCGACTCTACCTCCCCTGCAGCACTCTCCTATGGAGGTCTCACCTGGACCCACTCACCCAGACCCAGCGGGCGAAAAGGTGGTGGGGTTGGTATGCTCCTGTCACCGCAGAGCACCTTCCAAGTCCTCCCAAACCCTCCCTCTCTATCCTTCTCCTCATTTGAGGCCCACTGCATCCGACTGTTCTCTCCAATCCCCCTGAGGATCGCAGTAATCTATCGGCCTCCTGGACCCGTATCCTGCTTCCTCGATGACTTCTCTGCCTGGTTACCCTTCTTTTTCTCCTCCGAGCTGTCCACCATCATCCTTGGGGACTTCAACATCCCTACCAACATCAATAGCCTGGTCACATCCCAACTCCTCCACCCAACCTCTTCTTTCACACTTGCACAGTGCATACAGTCCTCCACCCACTCTGACGGGAACACCCTGGACCTTGTGTTCTCTCATCTCTGCACCCCCCACAACCTCACAAACACCCCTTTTCCCCTCTCTGACCACAACCTCATCACCTTCTCCATCTCCTCGTCCTCTTACACCTACCCCTCCAAACGTCAAACCATCACCAGCCGAAACCTCCGCAACCTGGACCCTGCCCCCTTACACTCTGCGGCTGACCAACTTTACGACAGTATCTTTCCCCTGTCCTGCCCTGACCTGGCCACTACTGTCTATAACAACTCGCTGTCAGCCGCTCTTGACTCCTTAGCACCCCTAACCACACGAAACATTAGACCCCGACCGCTTCAACCCTGGCAGAATGACCACACCAAAAACCTCAAGCGACGCAGAGCGACTATGGCACAAAACCAGATGCCAGCAAGCGTTCACCCGATACAAATCCGCCTTCCTTACCTACACTTCCTCCCTCCATCCTGCTAAGCAAGCCTACTTTGTAACCCTCATCAATACCCTCTCCTCCAGCCCTCGCCGGCTCTTCTCCACCTTCAATTCCCTCCTCTCTCCATCCCCACCTCCACCCAGTACCTCGCTCACCGCCCACGAGATTACTAACACTTCCAAAGCACGATCGACGCAATTCGCAGGGACATCACCACTGCTCAGACTTCTGCCCCACCTAGCATCCCTCACACGAAAACCCCCTCAATACTCCTCTTCTTCGACCTCGCCACTGTCCAGACCTCCACCCCACCTAACATTCCTCAAGCTAAAACACCCTCAACACTCCACTCCTTCGACCCCATTACCACTGAAGAGGTCACTAAGGTCTTCTCTGAAGCTCACCTTACCACCTGCCCCCTTGACCCTGTCCCCACACAACTCCTACGATCACCCTCCACCTCCATTCTACGCTCCCTCACTCACATCTTTAATCTCTCCCTCTCAACTGGCACATTCCCCTCCCCCCTGAAGCAAGCGTACATCACTCCCATACTTAAAAAACCCTCCCTGGATCCCACCGCCCTAAACAACCTTAGACCCATCTACCTGCTGCCATTTTCATCCAAACTCCTAGAGCGCTTAGCCTATAATGTTTGTTGTACTGTGCCATGTATTGTCCCCCCCTATTGTACAGCGCTGAGCAAACCCTTTGGCGCTATATAAACTCGTAGTAATAATAATAATAATAATAATAATCGCCTAAGCTCCCACCTCACCGACAACAACCTCCTTGATCCCCTACAATCTGGCTTCCGCCCAGGGGTGGACTAACCATTTGGAAACTCGGGCACTGCCCAAGGGCCCAGGGTCAGTAGGGGGCCTCATGAGATGCCCCTGGTACCTTTTTCATAGGATTTTGTAAGTTTGGGCAAGGACACAGGGGCCCCATGATCCCCTATTGCCCGGGGGCCCCATGAGTTGTCAGTCTGCCCCTGCTTCCGACCCCTACACTCCACCGAAACCGCCCTACTCAAACTCACCAACGACCTGCTAACCGCCAAAGCCAATGGCCTCTACTCAGTGCTACTACTCCTCGACCTCTCCACACCTTTCAACACGGTCGACCACCCCCTCCTCCTCAAAAAACTACACCCTTTTGGCCTCAGAGACTCCGCTCTCTCCTGGCTCTCTTCCTATCTATCCCAACACTCCTTCAGTGTTACCTATAACACTGCCACCTCCCCCTCACTCCCCCTCTCTGTTGGGGTCCCCCAAGGCTCTGTCCCTGGGCCTCTTCTCTTCTCCATCTATACCTCCTCCCTTGGCCAACTGATACACTTCCATGGCTTCAACTACCATCTCTATGCCGATGACACTCAAATCTATCTCTCTACCCCTCACCTTACCCTTCAGTCTCCGTCCGAATCACTAGCATTCTGAACGACATATCAGACTGGATGTCACTCCACTTCCTCAAATTAAACCTTGCCAAAACCGAGCTCCTAGTTTTCCCACCAGCCCACGCCCCCCCCCGACCTCTCTATCATGACCAACAACGCCACCATCAGCCCCACCACGCAAGCCAGAGTACTAGGTGTCATTCTAGACTCCAATCTGTTTTTGCAGCCCCAGATCCAATCGCTGACAATTTCATGCAGCCTCCACCTCCGCAACATCTCCAAAATACGCACGTTCCTAACTCCAGAAACTACAAAGCAACTCATTCACTCCCTTATCATCTCCCGACTTGACTATTGCAACTCCCTCCTCGCCGGCCTACCCCAACACAGGCTATCCCCGCTTCAGTCTATCCTGAATTCTGCGGCCAGACTCATCCACCTTACCAACCGCTCCGTATCCGCCACCCCCCTCTGCCAATCCCTCCACTGGCTTCCGATTACCCAACGCATAAAATTCAAAATATTAACATTGACGTACAAAGCTGATCATAACACTGCCCCAAACTACATCACCGACCTGATATCCATCTACCACCCAAAACGCACTCTCCGCTCCTCGCAAGCGCACCTTCAGGCGCACCCTGAAAACCCATCTCTTCAGAGAAGCCTACCCCACCCTCACCTAATTTGCTGATCTCCTCCACTCTTCCCACCACTCCATCCCCCACAGCTATTTCCTCCTGTACCACTCTCCCCTCCCTCCTAGATTGAAAGCTCCAAGGAGCAGGGCCCTCGAACTCCTTGTGTATTGTATTGTATTGTATTGTTACTGTACTGTCTCGTGTACTGTCTCCCATTATAATGTACAGCGCTGAGCAAACCGTTGGCGCTATATAAATACTGTATAATAATACATTCACATCTCTCCCTACCCTCAAGGGGTGTACAATCTAAGATCCCTAACTCACATTCATACATACACATACTAGGGACAATTTAGACAGGAGCCAATTCACCTACCAGCATGTCTTTGGAGTGTGGGGGGAAACTGGAGTACCTGGAGGAAACCCACACAGGCACAGGGAGAACATGCAAACTCCAGGCAGGTGGGATTTGAGCCAACGACCCTAGTACTGCCAGGTGGAAGTGCTAACCATTTAGCCACTGTGCTGTCCATGACCTGCATTTACATGTAGGCTGCCCTAGGTATCACCCACATATGATGCTGAGCCTCCATATTTGAAAGAGCTGATAGCCAATGAATGAAAGGGGCAGACTGTAAGGCTGAGGACAAAAGCGAGAGATGATGCAGGATGTCTTCCAGCAGGAAATGAAGTGGGCTTTATCTAACTTGCTGCAGCTTCTAAGTATCACAGTTTGTAGTATATGACACCACAGTATACATCAGGGATGATACGCTTCACACCTCGATATACAGGAAACCCACTGACAGATGCAACTACCTACAATCAGTAGGAAACTTCCTTCTGATAATGATGTCACAAATAATGGAAGCGAACCCTGCAATAAGAAACCCTGCAAACGGTGCAACCAAATCAATCCATCAAAAAGTGTCAGACACTCAAAAGGGATTTTCAGTATCTCCGGATCATACAGCTGCAGCTCTAGTAATGTTGTGTATCTTATCCAGTGCAGAAAATGCAGCAAAGGATCTTATGTTGGCGAAATAGGACAGAAGTTGCATACAAGGATAAATTTGCACAGACATACCATCAAGGAACATAGAGAAGATGACCTCTGCACACCTGTGGGACACCATTTCACACAACCAGACCACACAATGGGAGACCTCAATGTTTTAGTACTTAAAGGAAATTTCAAATCCATTCAGGAAAGAAAAACTTTTGAACTAAGAATGATAATTCTATTTGACACAAGAGATACCATGGGATTCCTCACTCATTATCCAACAGTTTTATGACTATTAGCTGAAGCTTGACTCCCTCTGTGTGAGTGTAGTATCCCCCCCCCCCTTCCCCCCTCGCTTTGACTGCATCTTATCTCTAGCCTCCTTTTTTTTTTTTTTCTTTCATCTCTTCTAACATTCTGCTAACTTTGTGAGTAGTACTGCTTAGACCTTGAAGAAGGGGACATTCCCCGAAAGCTTGTCCTCAAAATTGTATGTTAGTGCAAATAAAAAAAGTATCACGGACAGTACTCAATTGTTTCTGTAGTATATGAAAGTAAGCAATAACAGTACAAGAGAAAATCCTGTACAACTGTGCAAGACTGAAGATAAGGCTGGACTTCAGCTATAACTAAGCTAGGAGCTCAACACCATCCATGAGACTCCTTAGAGTATTCCAATGCTTCCTCTGCTCTAAATAGTAGGGGTAACCCTGTATGACCATTTCTGAACACAAGAATGACCCTCTATCCAGCTGCACAGTGGATTGTAGCATACTACTGATGCTCGCATAGTATCAGACAATAGGTTCACATTTTTTCCTTTTGCCCAGCCTGGCTGTCTGACTCCTGCATTCTCTGGAGTTCTATCTTTTAGCTTTGAATTCCAACTGAATCCTCACGTCTCACACAGATAGGAGTTAGATTTATTTATCCTTATCCTAAAGATATCCCTGGCCTCATAAATTGGGTTGGGCTGATGGGGGGTTGGTGCACTTCTAAGAGAAAATTCCTTAATGTGTGAGCACTCTTTCCTAATTCTGGAGGTAAATATTTAAATGTCCAATAAACTCCAGGTTAATATTCTCCCAATAGCTGCATACAACTGGTAAAATAATATGCTTTAAATGTCTCTTATAAAGCACTGCAAATATGTACCCGGGGAAAACTAATGCTGGTATATTAGTCCCCGGAGCTGACAGCTCAGTGATCAGCATGGAGCTCTTGGTGACAAGATCATGCACACGTCCTGTAGCTACCAAAGTGTCTCTAACACCAACATATCTGCTAGGACTCAAAGTGGAACTACACTGCATCTGAGCGTCTCAAACCAAAAACACTATTGATTAATTTTTTAATAGTTAAAGTGATTCTCTTAGATTGTAAGCTCCCAGGATCAGGCCCTCCTAACCCTCTTGTATTGAACTGTATTGTTGCTGTATTGTCTCCCGTTATATTTTAAAGCGCTGAGCAAACTGTTGGCGCTATATAAATCTTGTATAATAATAATTGTCGATGTATTAGTGCACTTGCAATAGCAGCAATTGAGTACTGTCTGTGATACCATTTTTTTGGGGGTATGTCCCCTTCTTCAAGGTCCAAGCAGTACTCTCTTTGGGGTGTTACAGTATTCACAGACAGATATTCAACAAGAACGATGAATGGTGAGACGCTTGCTTTTCCTCCATGGTACCTGGATCCACTCTGCAGTATTCTGTCTTTTAATATATAAAGCAAACACAAAGTGATTTTTTTTGCTGAGAAATCACTTTGAAAAACACCCTTCTAGTATTTCTGGCCATGTTGACACATGTAGTATTAACTTCCTGGAATCTATCTGCCCTTAGCTCAGGAATGCAGGCAGAAGGGTCTGCTTAGGCAAGAAAGCCCCTCCTGAGGACTTCTGGGATATATGACATCATTTGCCTAGGCCTGGAAACCAGGAAGTAACTGAAGAAATGTAAAAATAAAAAATAAAACAAGTAAATATGGTATACTTTCCTATCTTGTTACTAATGCTAGCAGCATAAGGATTAAAAATAGTTGACGTTGATTGAGAGAGTGAAGTTCTGCTTTAAAGTGGAAGAAAACATTATTCATAACTATTCTTGAAAATATTCCCTCCCCCCTCCTATTTATCCTGCTTAACCAGTATGAAAAAGATCTGTATAGTTACCTATTTTTAATCCGCACTGTTCCATAAAGTGATCCTGAAGTTCTGTGTAAGTGATCGCTCAACAATGGCTTTAAATTTGCTGTGACATCACCCATAGGCTCCCATAGCCCAGTCATTGCCAGCACTCCCCCCTCTAACCTGCAGCAGCTGCTCACTGACATAGGGAAGCCGGAGCTGCAGGATCCGAAGCAGATTAAAAAAAATGTACGTATATAAATCTTTTTTATACAGGTTTGGCAGGATATTCAGTAAAGTCCATATATATTTGGACACAGGCACAATTTTATATTTTTTCAGGTATTTAAACAAAACATATTCACACTATAGTTATATAATGGATATGGGCTGAAAGTGCACACTCTCAGGTTTAATTTGAGGGTATAAAAAATGGCCACTGCCCCAGTCTATAAGTGGCTTTCACAGCAAGGAGCACATGGAAGGGCAATGCATGTCAAACAAAAAGAAAAATTTCCAGCTCAGCTTGCCAACCAGCCTGCAAACAAACCTAATTAACCTGTCTAACAGTGTGAGTTAAAAACAGGGGTTCAGTTAGCACACACTTGCAAATACATGCGTAAGCTACAGAGCCTCGTTACAGCACCCCGATATTCTGTAGTTCCTAACAATTGAATATAATCATAAATAAAATGTTCCTTTTTAATATTTTGTTGAGAATCCTTTACTGGCAATGACTGCCTGAAGTCTGGAATCCATGGACATTACCAAAGACTGTGTTTTCTTCTTTCTGATGCTTTGCCAGGTTCTAACTGCAGATGTCTGCAGTTGTTCCTTGTTTGTGGGTCTTTCTGCATTTATTTTTGCCTTCAGCAAGTGAAATGCATGCTCAATTGGGTTGAGATCAGGTGATTTACTCGGCCAATGCAGAATATTCCACTTCTTTTCCTTCAAAAGCTCTTGGGTTGCTTTTGCAGTGTGTTTTGGATCATTGTCCATCTGCACTGTGAAGCGCCATTCAATCAACTTTGCTGCATTTGGCTGAATCTGGGCTCATAGTATATCTCTAAACACTGCAGAATTAATCCGGCTGCTTCTGTCTTCTGTCACATCATCAATAAACACCAATGACCCAGTGCCACTGGAAGCCATGCTTGCCCATGCCATCACACTGCCTCCACCATGTTTTACAGATGACTTTGTGTGCTTTGGATCATGAGCTGTTCCAAGTCTTCTCTACACTTTTTTCTTCCCGTCATTCTGGTACAGATTAATCTTAGTTTCAGTCATCCAAAGAATGCTTTTCCAGAACAATTCTGTCTATTTAGATGTGTTTTGGCAAAATCTAATCTTGCTTTTCTATTCTTCAGGCTTACTTTAGCTGACAATTGCGCGGTCATGCAACGCTGCACCCAAATTACATTTATGTCCTTTTTTTCCCCACAAATAGAGCTTTGTTTTGGTGGTATGTGATCATATGTGCGTTTTTTTATTTGTTGCGCTAAAAACATAAAAAGACCTACAATTTTGAAAAGAAAACAATATTTTTGACTTTTTGCTATAAAACATATCCAGTAAAAAATTTAAAAAATCGAATTTCTTCATAAATTTAGGCCAAAATGTATTCTGCGACATGTCTTTGCTAAAAAAAAATCCCACTGCATGTAAATTATTTGGTTTATGTGAAAGTTATAGCGTCTACAAATGGCGGTATATATACTGGGATTTTTTTTTTTATATACTAGTAATGGCGATCAGCGACTTATAACGGGACTGCATTCTGACACTGGGGGGGAACTGACTAACTGCCACTGACATCCCAATGACACTAATACTGTAATCAGTGCTAATAAAAAGCATTGATACTGTACTAATGACACTGGGCAAAAAGAGCTTAACATCTGGGGCGATCAAAGGGTTAACTGTGTGCTGTTTTACTGTGTGTGCTGTGTGCTGTTTTACATAGTCTGCTGTGTGTGTTTTATTAGGGAAACATACTGCTGTGTATTTCTCTGCTGTGCATGTTACTGCTGGCAGGAGAGAGACCTGTGTTGTTTACACACAGGTCTCTCCTCTGTCACTGATACTCGGTGATCGCCGAGACCCGGTGATTGACATCTGTAGCCGCCTATGGCGGTGGGGTAGGGCGCCGCATGCACGCACACCCCTTACCTGGAAATGCAAAATCAAATATATATACGTGATTTTGCACAGCCCTGCCACCCTGTAGCAGTACTTCTGCTATAGGGCGGCCGGGAAGTGGTTAAATGAGAAAGATATATATCTACATATACGTTTCTACATACAAAGCCAAATGCTCTTCAATACACCTGCTCTATACAGTATATGGTGCACTGCAGAACCATTCATTGTGGATGGCACCCCAGTGCACTGTACAGCAGAATGCAATGCAGGATGCACCACAGCTCACCACAACATACTGAGAATTATGATGCACTGCATTCCTAAAAAAGTACATTTTTTGATTCATTGTGGTGTTTTGGCAGTTCAGTCATAACTGAATGGATTGCCAAAGTGTGAATCAGCTTTTACAGAAAACGTGACCTGAATGCAGTGGAGAGGTCTTGTTGGAATACAGTATTTGTGTATTTTGCAACTACTTCAGTGTTCAGTAGAGATATATTCTTCAGCCAGTAGATGGCGGTTTTTATAAGTTTGTAACTGCATCTATGATTATACTCTTTTTCCTGAATAAAGTTCCTGTTTCCTGTTAGCAGAGAAGAAGCAGATAAACACATGTGGACTGTACACTTCCTGTTTTGTAGGGCTATATACAGAATCTCTAACATGTTATGGGCCCAGACACCCAATCACAGCCTGCTACAGCAAAAGAAGTGCAAGATACAGCAACAGAAAGAAGATTGCAGCAGAATAGAAGAAAATGGCCAGTAACACAGCTGCAACAAAACTTTAATTTGCAAATCTGACAAAACAGATCTACCAGTCTTGGAAATCCAAGATGAAAATGCTGCTAATAAGAGAAGGTACGTGGAAATGTATAAATAAAGTAAGGTCAGAACACCCTTGAGGTGAGTGGCTAGAGAAAGACCAGAAAGCTCAGAGAGCACAATTTCTCTTAGCATAGAAGATGATCAAATCATACATATATGTAAGTGCAAAACTGCTAAAGAAATGTGGGAAGGATTATAAAAGAAGCAGAGTTATATAAGACATACCTTGGAAATGGTTGAACACCTAAGGGGTAAGAGAGAAAAAGAGAAGATATACTCAGTGGTTTACCCAAATGTTATGAAATGCTTGTCACAGTCTTTGATGCATGTCTAGATGATGAACTGATATTGGAATATGTTAAGGGCAAGGGTCTGGATGAATATAAGTGTAAAATAGAAAGCATTAATACTGATGGTTCTTTTATTGCAGAGTCTGCTTTAAAGAACAAAAATAGGAATAAAAAAAGAAACATGCAACAAGAAACATGTAAATGTTTTGTGTGCAAGAAACAAGGTAATTTAAAAGCAGATTGCAGAATCTGGAAAGCTAAAATGCAAAAATAAACTAAACTACAAAAGGCCAAAAGTTTAAAGGAAGAAACTGATTTTAAGTTCAGATAATGAATATATTTTTCAATCCAAAAGTTGCACCTCATCATTGCAGGCATGGTGTGTGATTCAGGAGCTACGAGTCACTTGAAAAATGACAGAAATGTAATTATTCCCCTTGACCAGAGTAAACCAGAAAAAATCACCACAGCTAATGGGCAAATAATGAAATCAGAAGGAAAAGGAGGCATTTTTCTTTACTGTCCTATTTCCCGGAGTGTCACCAGAAAGATACCTGTGAAAAATGTCCTGTACTATATGTCCCTGGTCTTGAAAGTAATCTTTTGTCAATGAAGCTCACAAAACAAGGCAATGTGGAGACCTTCCAAGGTGACAGTTGTGCCATCACAAAAGGGGATATCTTACTTGCAAAGGCTAAAATTACAGACAAAATTTAAATGTGTTAAAAATTTCATGACCTAACGCAAATGTTTCAAACTGAGGGAAATTCCACATTAGTGTCACATGAAGATAAGAAACAAAATGACACAGAAATAGAAATTAATGAGGAACCAGGCCACAAGAGGCTTCAATCCGGAAATCCACCAGGAGAATTAAAGGCGTCCCAGCCAAATGTCTGTCCTGTGTTTCTCACATTGCATTAAAACCCGAGCCAGATTCATGAGATGAGAAGCACAGACTTCCAATCCATGCAAAACAGAAGTGGATCAGAGCTGCTGATGAAGAGATGACATCTCTTAGTGAACTGCAAACATGGACACTTTCAGAGCTACCTCATGGTACCGTTTAGAAGAAACAAACTTATAGAACTGAGATTCGAAATGGGACTAATATAAGGAATAGTTGTTGAGTGGGGGTGTTGGAATATAGTGTTCATGTATTTTGCAACAACTACTTCCGTGTTCAGTAAAGATATATTCTTCTTGTGCAAATATTTTATTGAAAGGTAACATAACAAAATTGTTGGTTACAGATCTAGAGGTCACAATCACATAGACTCGACAGGAAATAACCGCAGTACAGTAGTAATTCTACATATGCCAGGAGGGCGTTTATGAATGTCGGGGACGCAACCCCTACCAGTGTAAATAAAAGTAATATCAGTTTCCATGAAAGGGTACAAATTAAACAGGTTTAAACATTGGTAAGTATGCAGAGAGCTACGTCGGTTATGGGTTTGGTTAGTGATATTTGCCGGCTGGTATGGTGATTCGATAGTTGGATGCATTGCTGATAAATTTGTTTGCTCGACTGTAGGAGGGATTGAACTGAAGCCATCACAGTTGACATGATTGGGAGTGTGCCAGTAGTGACTAGTATGAGGACAATCATTGTGTGAAGGAAAAATAAACAGAGGGGTAGAGAGGAGAAAGGAAAGAAGATATCGGGGGGGGGGGAGAGGGGAGGTGTGAAGGTAAGGAGGAGCGGGGAAAGAATAGCATAGGTGAGTTGTATGAAGAGGTGGGAAGTGGCGGGAGGGAGGTGTGGTGTGGACAATCAGAGGAGAGGTATGGGGAACAGCGAGGGAGCCCGAGGGGAGGCGAAACCCTGGTACTGGGTATGAACAAAGGGCTAGCATAGATCTTAACATGGGAGAAGTCATGATTCATCAAAGTTGGGTGGAAGGAAGTGTTCCACCCAAGGTTTCCATAACAATTCGTATTTACACATTTTATCTAAAAGGATTTTATCTAAAAGGACTGCTTCAACCTTAGCGTGGATCATGGCTCTGGTAATCCTGTGTTTAACCTCTAAAATTTGCAGGTGGGGAGACTTCCATGCCTTAGCAGTGGTTTGTTTTGCTGCAGTTGTGACCTGCAGAAGGAGTTTGAAGTGTATGCGAGACATGTCTGGGGCTCTTTTATTGAGAAGGGCTGTAGCTGGGTCAGGAAGTAGGGAGTAGGGGAAAAGGGTGGAAAGAACATGGAAAATCTCATTCCAGAAATAGAAGGCCAAGGGGCAATCCCACCATATATGGTAATGAGTGCCTTGGTCGGAGCAGCCCCTAAAACAGGCGGAAGGGTAGAGGGAGAGATATTTATCTATCCGAGCGGGAACAATGTACCATCTCATGAGTACTTTATAATTTGTTTCTAAAGCCACTATGTTTTGGGAAGCAGATTTATTGGTCAGCCAAATATCTTCCCAGTTGGTGGGGTCAAGGTTAAGACCGAGGTCTCTCTCCCATCTGGTGATGTATCATAAGGATGAGGGTGGCGGAGGAGCCAATAGGTGAGAATAGAGTGTGGAAATTAGGCTTCGGGCATGTGGGTCATTCTTGCATGTCCTTTCAAATTTGGTCATTGCTGGTAGGGTGGAATCAGTCCGAAGGTTTGGTGCGAAAAAGTGCTTAATATGCAGGTATCAGAATAGTTCAGACCCTGGAAGGCCATATGTTTCGCATATTAATGGAATGGCTTGAAAGTATCTGAAGTTGTTAATCTATGGGCCCGACTAAGATTGCTAGAGGACCAGTGCTGGAATGCAAAAGGGGATGTCCAAGCTGGTACAAAGTCAGGGCTGTGAAGTAAGGACAGGAGGGGTTTATAGGAAGAATGTAGACTGAAGTGAGTCCTTAGAGAGTCCCAGAGAAATAATCTGTGCTTGGTGACTGGGTTTCGGAGTGTGCAACAGTCTTTCGGGTGAAGCCACAGCAAATTTGCGACTGTTAGTGGGTCACAGTCCACAGCCTCTATAGCTACCCAGAGAGGGGTCTCATGGACCGAGTGGTATTTAGGGAGTTGGGCAAGGTGCGATATATTCTTCAACCAGTAGATGACAGTGTTTATAAGTTTGTAGCTGCATCTGTGGTTGTACTGTCTTTTCTCTATAGTAAAAAGTTCCTGTTTCCTGTTTGTAGAGAAGCAGCAGATAAACACATGTGAACTGTGCACTGTCTGTTCTGTAGGGCTATATACAGAATCTCTAACAGGTCTTAATATAACATTTGCAAAGCAACCATTTACTGAGCCTGTGAATTGGGAAAAAAGGGAATAAAAATGTGAAGGGAGACCCAAGCTGCCATATTCAGTTATTATAAGTTAAGATCTAGTTAGATAAAGAGTAAAAGTGTGTATAACCTCACTGCTTATATTGTCTCTGAACTAGCTGTAGCCTATAGCAACTGATCAGAATTCATGACTGACACATTCCCATGAGTTTACTGTAATTTACAATATGCATCATTTCTCTTTGCATTGTTTTATATAAGCCCTTTTAGTCATCCGATATTCTGGAATGATCTGTACAGGAAATTTTAGTCTCAATGCATATTTCATTCATTCTTTTGTACACCCAAAGAAAAAAAATGCCAGGATGTCCGAAATTAGGGTCAAGTGAATTCCTTTGAAAAAACTGAAACAATGCCAGTTTCATGACGGGAAGGTGAGAATTGCCTGGACAGACTTGTCACCGTCAGCCTCAGAGAAATTCTGTTTTTTTTTCTGTATACTGCTACTACTCATGCGGTTTGTATTGTTATCTGTGCCCCCAATGGAGAGATTCACATTCTCTGTGTCCTGGTGATTACTGCCTCCAGGAGTAAAAGTGAGGAAAAAAATCTAGAACAGGAACAGAAAAAGAGGGAATAGAGGGAAACCTTCCAATGGGGGCATTTGGAAAGAGGGGATCTACCTTATTTTGTAGTGATTTTCTCCTTCTGTTGAGTCTATGGAACCAAACATAAAGTTAATTCTCCTCATTGGGACACTGACAAGAAAAAAAAACCTGAAAGGGGTTTTTAACCAATTCCTACTGTGTCCAAAATTAAAAATATTTTGCTTTAAATATACTTTAAGTTCATTTTGTGGAATTCAGCCAGTGCTGTTTCTATCTTATGTGGCTGCTGGGAAGAAGACTTTCCACATCTGTTGGGGACCCAGTGATAAGATATCCCAGTCAGATATCTTTGTTCCCTAAACTTCCATTGCCATTACAAAGCCAAATGATGGTGTCATAGTCCCCCGATGGATTCATGTTATGAATAAAGAAATAATTATCCAGTTGCCAGAGAGTGACTCCATCACAGCATTGTGGGAAAGGATGGAAACACATTTACTGTAGAGGAATTTTACTAACTCTGAAGAAGCTGATGGACAATTGAACACACAGAGCTTCCTACCTGGAAGGATATTGTAGTGTCATATATGTCAAACATTGTTGGTAAAACATATAAATACTGTATGACAACTGATTTTTTGGGCCAAAAAAAGTTTGGACATGTATATAATTTTATAATTTTGAGCTGCTGTACTTGAATAATTGAACCTAACGTTTTTTTTTGCTAGTGTATTTTATAATAGAAACAAACAGAAAATTGATGTTGCGCTAATCACAATAATGCCACAGACATTCCAAAACAAATAATGAGATGAGAAGACAATAGATAATACACCATAACATAATCAGTAAATGGAAGGAATATGGGAGTCACGTGACGATGAAGTCACGTGACAGTGATGTAACGTGTAGGTCGGAGAGCGTAATGTGGTGACGTCATTTCTGACATGAACGGCCACAACCATATTGGTACACCCAGTACACCCATATCAGCACGTGATTGATGCCTTGTTTGATCTGTTCCCATGTGAAAGGTGAAAGATATATTACCACCGCTGAACAGAATGGTCCACCAGTGAGGGGGATATCATCCCTACATCATCGTTTGGGATTCCACTTAAAGGGCCCCTGCAGTGAGTGTCCTGAAAGCCTTTTGGCCCCTTGGGGTATGGTCATGGAGGTGAGGAGGCATTTTAGCCGGTGTGGGATTCACTAATCCTTTACCTATCCACGTTGTTTTTTTTTTTTGTTCTTTTTTTTGGATGCATTTTTGTTGGACGTGTTTGCACGTGGACTTTATGTCGCATTTATATTTTTTTAGTCACATGTTCTTTATTTACTCATTGTGTTATTGTATTTTACAGTGCACAGTAATAAATTAATTTGGCTTCACTGTGCGTTTGTATTACCATTTTCTGTTTTATACTAGTTGCACTCTATATATGTTTGCCACATTTAATTATGGTATTTATATAGTCACTTATTAGTCGTTTTATGTCACATGGCCTTTTGATGCACATTGTGTTATGACCCTGTAATCTCATGGTCACATTGTTTGTGCGTTGTTATTGTCATTCTTCTGTGATAAGTGGTTTGTCCACTTTTAATATTGAAGCGCTTCATTTTGTATTTTTCACATTTTGCTCCACTTTCCCATTAGTTGTATTCACGTTATTTCATTTATGTTATGACGGACTCATATGTCCCACTATTACTGTGATTTCGTTAATATTTTATTTTTCACTGATCGTTTCTGTGCGTTTTGCCCACGGTCACGATTTATTGTCTGTTACACCTTTTGGTCCTCATTTTGGACCTTTATTATTTCACCTTTTGATTCACTCCCATATTCCTTCCATTTAATGATTGTTATATTATCTATTGTCTTCTCATCTCATTATTTGTTTTGGAATGTCTGTGGCATTATTGTGATTAGAGCAACATCAGTTTTCTGCTTGTTGTTTTTTGCTAGTGGTATAGCCAGGTGTGTGCTGCTGTCCCAATAGTCCCATCTTTTCTACTAGCGGCGCGCAAAGTTTTTTACATATTTTTTATAATAGAAACTCTTGTACTTTAACATGTTTATGCTAAAGCAGTCCATTTATTTGAATGGGCTTCCTAATGCAGTGGTTCGGTGGTTCCCAACCACCGGACCATGGCCCACTGCCAGGCCACAGCCTCCCTCAACTGAGCTGAAGATCCCATAACCTCCTACATTGCCACCCAACCTCCCACAGGGGCCTGCTGTGCCCCTCAAGCTCCCCCAGGCTCCTTGATAGCGCCTGCAGCCTCATACAGTGTTCTCTAGCTTTCTGCACAGTCTCCAGCCCTGCATAGTACCTCCAATCTTCAACAGTGATGCCCACCTGCCCCCTCAACCCTATCCCCTCACAATTCCAACGACCTCCCTCCCCCTCCATCCTACGCTCCCTCACCCACATCTTTAATCTCTCCCTCTCCTCCGGCACTTTCCCCTCCCCACTGAAGCATGCACACATCACCCCCATACTTAAAAAGCCCTCCCTGGACCCCAATGACCCGAACAACCTCAGACCCATCTCCCTGCTCCCACTTACATCTAAACTCCTCGAGCGCCTCGTCTACACCCGCCTATGCTCTCACCTCAACGACAACAACCTCCTCGATCCCCTACAGTCTGGCTTCCGCCCCCTACACTCCACCGAAACCGCCTTACTCAAACTCTCCAACGACCTTCTAACCGCCAAAGCTAATGGCCACTATTCAATGCTCCTACTCCTTGACCTCTCTGCGGCCTTCGACACAGTTGACCACCCCCTCCTCCTCAAAATACTACACTCCCTCGGCCTCAGAGATTCTGCTCTCTCCTGGCTCTCATCCTACCTGTCACAACGCTCTTTCAGCGTTACCTATAATGCTACCACCTCCCCCTCACTCCCCCTCTCTGTTGGGGTCCCTCAAGGCTCTGTCCTTGGGCCCCTTCTCTTCTCCATCTACACCTCCTCCCTCGGCCAACTCATACACTCTCACGGCTTCAACTACCACCTCTATGCCGACGACACACAAATCTATCTCTCAACCCCCCACCTCACCCCCTCGGTCTCTGCCCAAATCACACACCTACTGAGCGACATATCAGATTGGATGTCGCTCCACTTCCTTAAACTGAATCTCTCCAAAACCGAGCTCCTTGTCTTCCCCCCAGCCCGAACCCCACCCCCATTGACTTCTACATCACATCCAACAACGCCAATATCAAACCCGCTCTGCAGGCCAGAGTACTTGGTGTCATTCTGGACTCCAACCTATCCTTCCAGCCCCAAGTCCAATCTTTAACAAACTCGTGCAGACTCCACCTCCGCAACATCGCCAAAATCCGCACGTTCCTAACCCCAGAAACCACTAAACAGCTCATCCACTCCCTCATCATATCACGACTCGACTACTGCAACTCCCTCCTCACTGGCCTGCCTCGCCGCTGGCTATCCCCGCTTCAGTCGATCCTGAATACGGCTGCCAGACTCATTCACCTTTCCAACCGCTCCGTTTCCGCCACCCCCCTCTGCCAATCCCTCCACTGGCTTCCGATTGCGCAACGGATCAAATTTAAAATCCTAACACTGATGTACAAAGCTGTCCACCATACTGCCCCGAACTACATCACTGACCTAATATCCAAGTACCGCCCAGCACGCACACTCCGCTCCTCACAAGACCTCCTTCTCTCTAGTTCCCTGGTCTCCTCCTCCCATGCCCGCCTCCAGGACTTCTCCAGGGTGTCACCCATCCTCTGGAACTCCCTGCCCCAACCCATCAGATTATCACCTACTCTCCTCTCCTTTAGGCGCACCCTGAAAACCCATCTCTTCAGGGAAGCCTACCTCACCCCCTGCTAACTTGCTGACCTCCTCCACTCTTCCTACCACTCCATCCCCCACAGCTATCTCCTCCTGTACCACCATCCCCTCCCTCCTAGATTGTAAGCTCGAAAGAGCAGGGCCCTCGATCCCCTCATGTTTTGCATTGTATTGGTATTGTTCTGTCACATGTTCTGTCCCCCTTTGTAATGTACAGCGCTGAGTGAACTATTGGCGCTTTATAAATACTGTATAATAATAATAATAATAACAGTGTCCCACAGTGCCCCCCCCAACCTCATGCAGTGCCCTCTTGCCCCCTACAGTGCCCCTGCAAAGTCTCCAGCCTCCTAAAGAACTCTCCAGCTCCTTCAGAGATCCCAGCCCCCACAGCACCCTCCAGAAATCTCATCCCCTACAAGGTCACATAGTCTGCGACAGAGTCCACTTGTGCGAGTATAATTTTGTTTTTTTTTTACTGTTGGGGAAAAGATGGTTTTGTAAAAATGTACTGGGCCTTGGTCTCAATGGGGTTGAGAACCACTGGTCTAGCTAACCAAAATGCATTAAATAGGTGCATGTACTCTTTTATGCAACACAAGGCACTACAACACACATTAATTTTGCATAGCACACCTGCTGGGTGTATTGGTCCATTAGGAATGAATGGGACTACAGCACACCAATGCGCAAGACACATGATTTTACATGTTAACACAGCGCCACAGTGTGATCCCATAGTTATACGTGGTTTTGAATTATTCCTTTAATACAGTCCATCTGTTACAATGTATTTATAACACAAAATAAATAGTTATTCTTTCATGTTGCAGCTATCTATGGAATCCTCATTCTTAGGCTTTCATTCAGAGTCTCCAAGCCTTTAAGTGTTCCCTGAACAAGCTTCTCTTCAAGTGCAGCTAGGCTCACTTATCCAAGCTGGTAGTGTGTTTTCACTAACTAATGCTACAGCCTGCTTTGGTATGTTCACTCACTAATGACCATCAATGATGCGCATTGCATATATACTCTGTCCCCTTTGCCTGTAATGTAATGGTTACTCAAAAATTTTGTCTCTATCTCTCATCCACTCTATATTCATTCCTGAACTGGAACAAAGATAGAGGACAGAGTTAGACTTGCATAACTTCAGTATGGAATAATGCAATAACAAGGGTTGGACTGGGAACATTTAGCCTTTTTGTAGTAAATAGAGAATTACGTGGCTTAAGAAAAAGTATCAAGAAAAGTGTACCACGGTATCTCAGTGATTGGTGGGCATGGTAAAAGGTGGGCTTTCCTATGGGCCATTTTCTATTTTGATACCTCTTTTCACACCTTCCAGCATCAGATTTCTTGGTGGCTCTCCGCCTTCAATTACATGACATCTCAGAGCTACAAAGGAAGCTGCAGCTGGAATACTTACCTTTGCAAGGGCTACCTGTGATTGCAGGTTTGAACAGGTCACAGGTGGCTATAAGACGCCCATCAAGCGCCAGTGACTGCAGGTCCAGCTTTCACTGATGTCTGAATAGTTTATCATTACCAGAGGGTGGGATGGGGTTAAAGAAGGCTAATTCTCTGATGCCCCCTCACCCAGTCCTTCTCAGATTATAACAAAGGGGTGCCAGTCCATTGATCTTACAACTTTCTTATGTCTACCCAAGATGAGGAAGGCATTCCCTGAAAAAGTCTGAGAGCCAACCAAGATCCCCTTTAAGAAACAATCCAACTCTTAACACGGCCTTTGTTTTCCGACATGCATAATTTCCCATACAACAATATTCCACACTGTGTTGCCTCTATCTGATAAAAGTAGATTGTGTACCCTAAATTTTCATACTGGGTGTGAACAAAGAAGACAGAAGATCAACCCATGGATTCTTCTGTGTTCAGTTTTAAATATTAAAACAATATTGAGAAAGATGAGTTGCATTTTTATTTAAAGCTGAACACCAGGCAAAAAAGCTAAATACACAGCGGAAGTACAGATATTGGAAATGTTTTACCTGCCAACATATTTTTTGTCTATCCAGTTTTGAGATTTATACAGACAAAGCCAGCCTGGTGACCATGACATTTCTCTGATCTAGTTAAGCAGCACAGATTGGTCACCTTCCTGTTTCCATGCTGTGACTGGGCAGTGAATGAGCAGCAACAGACTGATGAGGTCATTTCTCTTCTCTTTCCTTTTGTCTGCATGTTTCTTCTCAGCACATGCAAATGCAGGACACCTGATAAGCTCCAAGTACTTCCATATTACTGTCATTAATGCTGTACAAGATGCTAAAATCAAGTTCAATTTATATATTTATACTAGTTGCATTTAAAATACTGTACATGTAATGCTTTCTTAGTAAATTCAAAACTGCATTCATTGGTATTTACTATCTTTTTGGAGTTTAGCTTTAAAGCCCAACTTTGGGATGGGGAAAAAAACCTTTGCAAAGGGACCTACCTGCACAGCAAGGGTTAAATGCTTGTTAGGTCTAGGGGGAGATGAATAGGCTGTGCTACTTACCTTAACTGCCTTACACCCTGCTTCGACAGGCTTTGGCATTCTCCTCTTCCCTTCTCCACTCTGGGCGCTCCTTCTGTGTCATCACGTATAATGTAGGTCTTTTAACTCTGCACTGTACATGGAGAGGGCAGGCATGCAACCACGGCAGGGAGTGCCTTCGACAGGAGACTTTATGCGAGCGGTTGTGGGTGAATGGAGGAAGCCTACAGGAGCAAGGAGTATGATAAGTCCTGGACTTAATAAACAACTGCCCCTTGCAGTGTAGGGGGCCCACTGCAAGGGTATTTTTTCTTCTTGTGTCTGGACTTTAAAGATATTTTAAATTGTATTGCTATTGTTTTTTTAACACTTTACTTTCTTTGAAGGTGAACTTGTAAAACTTTAGCTAAAACTAAAATACTTTGTGCAACCTCTGTTTGATCAATAAAATTACATCATCAGATCAGACAATATTGCTTGATATGGCGCTTTTAGCATTCAACATCATATATGCAATTTGATGAATCAGGTCAAATGTTTACTCATGTTTACATGCCTATGAATGGGCAGTAAGGCAGTAAGCTGTCCATTGACACCTTGCCACAGTTGTTCCTTACACAAATCCAGACCTGTTAGTGATACCTTTTTTTGCGTGTTCTCTGGAGCATTTCAGCAACAATAATATTTATGATGGTCAATCCATGGAATGTCTGAGTAGCACCGTCTTATGCAATGATTGCAACATGTGTTAGGTATACATGGCTTTGTACCTGGCATCTAGAAAGAGACATGCAGGGTACATACTTTACAACTGGAAAACACATGTAGCTAGCAGTTTGCCTCTGGTGTCACAGATCATACCATTCCTTCTTCCTCTTCTCCTGCCAGCTCGGGATTCTTAGCATATAAACAGTAAACAGTTCTCTCTTCCCCTCACATACTTCACATATTTGTGGCTATTTCTTTCTCTTTTTTTCTCTTCTCTTCCCAGAATTCAAGAAGGGTCAGATATTCCCTGTAGTTTCTTTCAACTAATTTATTCTATTCTTTCCCATAACCTCGATGACCTTGAATCCTACTGACCAAGGGGAGCAGTGTCCTCTGTCTACTTTTATCTAACATTCCATTGCTGTGATAATGGCTAGCACAATATCTCTTGCCTCTGCTACATTGTGACCCCTCATATACTTGTGAAAGAGTGGCCTCATTTGCAAGTGCAACCTCTACAGCACTCCCACTAGTAGACACTGAGGCTGTATTTACTCTTTGATAATGTGACTTGCAATGTGCACACTGGAATTAAAAAAGATTAGAATACACTGATAAGAATAGAAATAACAAACTTTTTTTGTGAAAAATGAGCTACATTGTATTTATATTCTGCAGATAACTCATCAGCAGGAGGGGTTTCAAGTAGGAAAATTCTTGCTAGTCCACATTAGGCAGGAGGTCCTGGGGTATTTGATGTTCTTGTTGAGAGTTGAAAAGCATTTTAATATAATGGTGTAGTACAGCCTTTCTAAATCTTTTCAACACAGATGATCCCGTGAAATGACATTTTGGTCTCAGGGAACCCCTGCTAAGAATGTTCCTTACACTTGTGGTCATTGAGAAGAATTACCCCCTTATAGATAGCTAAAAATATCAATGGTGTAAGTGGGAACCTATCTGAGAGGCAGATATTGCTTGTTGCTCAAGGAAACCTGTAGCAACCTCTGGAGGAACCCTAGTCGAGAAACCCTGGCGTAGTATGTAGAGGTGAACAAGGAATAATTGATACATATAGTTCTAAAACTATCCCAATATACCAGCAGTCACCAAATGGCGGACCACGGTCCGAGAACGGCCCCAGCAGTGCTCCCTTCTGGACTGCCAGCTCGCCAGCCCTCAATGACAGATCCGCTACTGAGCAGGGCGGTCGTCACAGCAACATGACATCACATGTGCACCCCACCCCTTGCAGCTCACTGTCTCTCCTGCTGCCTGCCTGTACACAAGCATTCTTCAGCAAGGATCCCGGCACAGCTCCTGCCTGCCATCAAGGTAGGGTGTAGTCTTACAGGGGCACTCTGATGGGCACATTTAATGTTAAAGGGTCAGGCTGATGAGCACATTTAATGTTATGGTGCACTCTGATCGGCACAACATAGAATGTGCCCATCAGAGTGCCCCTTAACATAAAATGTGCCCATCAGCATGCCCCTTATTTTATGTTAAGGGGCACTCTGACGGGCATCTTTTATGTTAAGAAGGCACACTGATGGGCCCATTTTATGTTAAGGGGCATTCTGATGGGCACATTTTATGTCAGGGGGCACTCTGATGGGCCCATTTTATGTTAAGGGGCACTCTGATGGGCACATTTTATGTTAGGGGGAACTCTGATGGGCCCATTTTATGTTAAGGGGCACTCTGATGGGCATCTTTTTTCTTAAGGGGGCACTCTAATGAGCACACGTTATGTTAAGGGGGCACAAATGGGCACATACTATGGAAAGGGTCATTCTGATGGGCACATGTGATGGAAAGGGGCAGTCTGATTGGCACATATGATGGAAAGGGGTACTCTGATGGGGAATATGATGTAAAGGGGCACTCTTATGGGGAATTATGATGGAAAGGGGTACGTTGAGTGTAAGGTGGCACTGTGATGCAGATACCTGATGTAAAGGAGCACTTTGATGGGCACACCTGATGTGATGGGAATACATGATGTAAAGTTGCACTCTGATGGCGACACCTAATGTAAGGGGGCACACTGATGGGCACACCCTATTCGGACCTTGGCCAGATGAAAAGTTTAGTGACCGGACCTCCTTGAATTTTAATTCAATACCCCTGCTATATACCATATTAAATGGTTGCCTATTTTGCAGTTTTAAGTGGAACTTACCCCTCCTATTCTTTACATCCAAGGAAGCTGCCATCTTAGCTTCTGTTTTATCTGCAATTTGGCATGGTGCTGCCCATGAATAACATGTATGCTATGACACCATTTAATGTATTGACAGTTTGGTTGAGAGCACAAGCAATTGTTATCATTCACTGCATGCCTTGTATGTAATTGTTTTGGAAACAGTAAAAAGTAGAATTCCAGGCTAGTCTTACAAATACTCCCTCCCCCTTCTAACACCTATGCTGATGAACCAATATAAGAAAGATGTATATACCTACCTACTTTCAGCCCATTCTAGTCCGGTCGTGTGATCCCACCTGTGTTAGCCAGCTGCGGCTGCAGAGGAGAGAGCGTTTGACAATGGCGAGTAAAGCCTGGGCTGGTGACATCATCTATAGGCTTCATTCATTGTCAGTGCTCCCTTCTCTCCCCTGCAACTACCGGTGACTGACACACTAATCATATGAATGAACCTGGAAAAGAATTGAAGAGAGATAGGAAAACCATTGTCAAAATTTGTATATGTTAAGGCTTGTGTCTTTGGGCATTTGTTTGCATTAAGCAAGTTTTTTATTCCAATAAAATTCTATGAAAATGCAAATCCTACTTAAAGCAGCTCAATTGATGCTCAAAATCAGGTCAACTACACATTAGTTGTACCTATCAATAAATTCTGAATGATCTCAGAAGCATCTCAAACCAACATCACAGTAATACCATTGACACAAGCACAAAGCCCATCAACACAGGTCCTTACGCTGCTTCCCTAGGCACAGGCCCACAACTTCCATTATGATAAACTCAGCTCTGAAAGTAAGATGCAGGCTTCATTGATAGACTTTGCACTCACTATTGTCAGGAAAGTATTACTAGGTTCCAAATAGAACAACTAAGGCTGGCCATATACTATAAAATTTCTTTACACATTTCTGTCCAATTTCTGCCCAATTTCCTTTAGATTTACCTTCAACTGTGTAGTGCAAGGGCCTGCCTAGTTGTGTACAATTGAAAGTGTTTAGGTTTGACCTCATATTATATGTTTTTTGGTAAATCTAAAGGAAAAGTGTACAAGAAGATTGTATCATGTATGGCCAGCCTAACATCTATTATTTAGAAAATCTGAAATACATAACCTCTTTAACATGGAGGAAACCTTGATATAACTTTTAGATCTCAGGAAACCCCTGATAATTAATATACTGTATATACATCTCATGAGATATTAGCACGAAGAGGAGGTTGTAGTTGTAGATGTAAGAGTAAATAAAAGGGAAAATAATTTGGCATACCTAGCATATTTGATGCCTAAGCCTGCTCTACATGACCATATTGTTTTCAGTAATAATAATAATGAAACTAGAAAATCTACAATTTCTGGGGAAATTGTGTGAAGTGTTCTTGCCTCCACCAGTACTGTGCAAATGGAGTGGGCGGATTAGTTTTTGTCACTCTGCTGGCTGCTGACACACCTGGGTTCCTATGGCAACTCACTCTACAGCAAGGCAGAGAAGAGCATTTAAAAATAAACTGCTCCAACTTTCTCACTTCTCACAATATTAAAAATGAAGGCACAGTTGCAGTTTAGAAATTGCCCTTCAAATTTCAGGTGTCTAGAGTGGATTTTCGATGAATGTCAGTGGGCGGCGTGAGTTGCAAACAAATGGTCATATTGTGAAAACTATCAGGACTATGGCTTAGCCATGGACATTTGTAGCGGCAACAGGGATAGCTGAAGGTTTTGATATAAGATTTGTGTAGGTGGGCTTCAAAATGAGGGAGTGATGGCAGTTTAGAAATCATGTCCTGATTTTTCATCTCACACTCTAGCTTTTGTCAGCTCCCACTCTAGTTTTGAACATTCCGCCATTCATTCCTATGGGAAAATTTCACCACAAAAATGGCGATATTTTGTGAACCATTTCGTGGAACCAAACGTTCCACAAACTAATAGCACACCAATCGGGAACAATCCGCACGTTTCGGTATATTACTTGTCTATGTAGTGTAAAAACTGTGGGAGGAGTTAGGGTGGTAAATTTGGCTATAATAAGAATAAGAACTAGAAAATCTACAATTTCTGGGGAAATTGTGTGAAGTGTTCTTGCCTGCAGCAGTAGTCTACAACTGGAGTGGGCGGAGTAGCTTTTGTCACTCAGCTGTGTGCTCACACACCTGGGTTCCTATGGCAACTCACTCTACAGCAAGGGCAGAGGATCGGTTAAAAACAAACTGCTCCAACTTGCTCACTTTACTGGGGGTTGCTATCTGTCAGGGCTGGAGCAGTGGAATGATCAGGCAGGCCTTATGGTAAGGTCACGCACCGACTGGCGACAGCCTCCGGTGACCCACAGACCGGAGTCCCTCAGGGCGCGGAGTCTAAGCCCCAGGCTGCCCTTCACCAGGGCCCCTGATGGTGGGGATGGACTTGACGCAGCCTGAGACCAGGTCGTGACCCCCAAATACCCCAGCTGCGGTACAGCTGCCGCCAATGGCGTATAGCGGGTAGGGGCCAGATGGAAAGACGTATAGCGTGGTCGGACAGGCCGGGTCGATAACAGCGGAACAGACAGTACAAGACGGTAGGCAAGAATACTCAGGTCACGGGCCGGGTTCAGCAACGGGAGGTCAGGTAATGGAATAAAGCAGAGAATGGTCAGATCGGCCAAGGGTCAGAGCAAGAGGAGTCTTTGTCAAAGCCGAGTCGGTTTCCAGGAGAGCAACGAGAGCTGAACAAGAGCTTGTTGCAATGCAAGATACAGGACACGAATGCAAAGAACGGCTGCAACCGACAGACTTAAATGTGATAAGCCACACCCTCCTGGGAGGAGCTGCAGAGGACTGAGAGCATAAAGGATCCCACAATGCTTAGCAGACACCCAAGATGGATGCCAGCACATGGAGCCACGCAAACCCTGAGGAAAGGTAGGACCTTGATACTATATTCAAATGGTTGTAGTTTTAAAACAAGAATTACAAGACCCAGACCTACATTTTGATGCATAGTATGTCTCTGAAATATTAAAAATGAAGGCACAGTTGCAGTTTAGATATTGCCCTTAAAATTTCAGGTGTCTATAGTGGAGTTTCAATGAATGTCAATGGGTGGCGTGAGTTGCAAACAAATGGTCATATTGTGAAAACTATAAGGACTGTGACTTAGCCTTGGACATTTTTAGTGGCAGCAGGGATAGCTGAATGTTTTGATATAAGATTTGTGTAGGTGGGCTTGAAAATGAGGGAGTGATGGCAGTTTAGAAATCATGTTCTGATTTTTCAGCTCACACTCTAGCTTTTGTCAGCTCCCACTCTAGTTTTGAACATTCCGCCATTCATTCCTATGGGACCAATTTCACCACAAAAATGGCGATATTTCGTGAACCATTTGGCGAAACGTACCACAAAGTAATAGCACACCAATGGGGAACAATCCGCACGTTTCGGTATATTACTTGTCTATGTAGTGTAAAAACTGTGGGAGGAGTTAGGGTGGTAAATTTGGCTATAATAAGAATAAGAATATATATGTGGGATAACAATAAGTGCTCTTGCCATGCAAGAACACTTAATAAGAATAAGAATATATATGTGAGATATCTATAAGTGCTCTTGCCATGCAAGAACACTTAATGATATGTCAGGAACCATAAACCAGGCAGAGACAGAAAGTGCAGTTAAAATCACACCTTTAATGAAATAACAAATATAACATAGATCAGGAACATAGTCAAAACAGAAGCCAGGTTTTGGATGCCAGAGCGGATAATCAGACGAGCCAGAGTCAGGAAATCAGAAGTCAGGAGCCAAAAATCAGGAACAGGAATCCGAAGAGAAGTCACCCAGACCGAGTTGTACACAGGAACACAGTCAGGAACACACTGGAGATCATAGACCATGCAAGGGCAAGGGGGGAATAAGCTAAGCTGCTAAAATAGCAAAAAGGGCTGGCTGTAGGCTGGACTTATGAGGCAGGTAATGGTATTCAGGGGAGTCACTGTGGAGACAATGAGTGGCTTTTCAATGAAAGAAAAGAGCTGCTCGTTAAGTAGCAGGAGCTCAGTCCTGACATGAAGATAATAATAGGAGCCAGAAAATAAAGCAGGCAGTGAAAATTGGTGGTCATTATAAACATGCTCCCTTACTATGGTAACCAGTGAAGGGCCTTTGTACACTAGTAATCAGTGAAAAGAACTCTCCTTACACTGGTCAGTGGGAAAAATGTTCCCCTTACAGATACCTAAAAAGATCATTGGGGCTAGTGGTAGCTTAGCTAAGTAGCAGAAATTGTTCATTGCTTGAGGAACTCTTAGCAACCTCTGAAGGAACCCTATGGTTGAGAAGGGCTGCACTAGAGCTTAGTTAGATATGGAAAACAATACACATTTTTTTGCCTTTTTCTTTTTTTTGCCTTACAAAGAATACATTAGAATTCTGTCTTTAGTAGAGAATAAATATCCCTTTTCAAATTATGTTTTTTATCATAACAGATTGTTCAAGATTTTAAAAATAGGATGAAAAGATATTTGCATAAATATAATATTCAATCTCTGAGAAGCCTGTCTTCCTCTTTCATACAGGCACAATTTTTGGTCAGCATCTACTGAACTTCACAGTATTTTTTATTTGAAACCAGGGTTTTGGGAAAGAATCAACACAAACAGAATGAGAAATCACCCACATATAGTCCCCAGTAAGAACTGAATCCAGAATCCCAGTGTGGCACAACAAGAATGCTAGCAATTTAGCTACCAAGCTGCCTCAGAACAAGTTTTAGTTTATCTGTACGCACCACAGGAGTAAACTCTCACATAGAAGGGAATGTACAGATCGACTTTCTTGGCACCTTAGGTGATTTTATGGGCCAAGCAGAAGTCCAAAACACATATTTCAACAGAGAGACATCAAAGTGCTGATTGCAGAGACAACAAAAGTTTGTGTGTATAGTACACATACAGGATTGCCATTTTCATATACAATATTGGAATATGAGAGTTGCCCAAAGGGACCTGTCAAAATCCTTTATTATTTTCTACCCAGCACTTGAAAAATGTCAGTTGGATGTCAATTTGTTTTATTGGATAATACAAACTGAATAGAGTATTTTTCCCACTTGAGACCATATGCGCTTTATGAATAAAAAATTTGCCAGCAGGAATTTATTGTCATCCACATCAACTTTCACATATTTCTGCAGTTCAGGTTTGAAAATGGACCGATGCCTCTGTTGATAATGAGATACTCTTAGGTATGCACAGTGAGGACCAGCTCTAAAAAATATGTATTGTCCAGGTTCTAGGGTTAATTAATGATGCAGTGGACAGATCTTTAGAGAGTTGCATGCCATATTGACGAGCCACGTAGAATACTCCTATTTTGTACAGATAAATTATTTATTACAGATATTTATATAGCACCATCAATTTACAAAACATTTTATATAGCATACAGTCAGGTCCATAAATATTGGGACATCGACACAATTCTAACATTTTTGGCTCTATACACCACCACAATGGATTTGAAATGAAATGAACAAGATGCGCTTTAACTGCAGACTGTCAGCTTTAATTTGAGTGTATTTACATAAAAATCAGGTGAACGGTGTAGGAATTGCAACAGTTTGCATATGTGCCTCCCACTTATTAAGGGACCAAAAGTAATGGGACAGAATATTAATCATAAATCAAACTTTCACTTTTTAATAATTGGTTGCAAATCCTTTGCAGTCAATTACAGCCTGAAGTCTGGAACGTATAGACATCACCAGATGCTGGGTTTCATCCCTGGTGATGCTCTGCCAGGCCTCTACTGCAACTGTCTTCAGTTCCTGCTTGTTCTTGGGGCATTTTCCCTTCAGTTTTGTATTCAGCAAGTGAAATGCATGCTCAATCGGATTCAGGTCAGGTGATTGACTTGGCCATTGCATAACATTCCACTTCTTTCCCTTAAAAAACTCTTTGGTTGCTTTTGCAGTATGCTTTGGGTCATTGTCCATCTGCACTGTGAAGCAGCGTCCAATGAGTTGTGAAGCATTTGGCAGAATATGAGCAGATAATATTGCCCGAAACACTTCAGAATTCATCCTGCTGCTTTTGTCAGCAGTCACATCATCAATAAATTCAAGAGAACCAGTTCCATTGGCAGCCATACATGCCCACGCCATGACACTACCACCACCATGCTTCACTGATGAGGTGGTATGCTTAGGATCATGAGCAGTTCCTTTCCTTCTCCATACTCTTCTCTTCCCATCACTCTGGTACAAGTTGATCTTGGTCTCATCTGTCCATAGGATGTTGTTCCAGAACTGTGAAGGCTTTTTTAGATGTCGTTTGGCAAACTCTAATCTGGCCTTCCTGTTTTTGAGGCTCACCAATGGTTTACATCTTGTGGGGAACCCTCTGTATTCACTCTGGTGAAGTGTTCTCTTGATTGTTGACTTTGACACACATACACCTACCTCCTGGAGAGTGTTCTTGATCTGGCCAACTGTTGTGAAGGGTGTTTTTCTTCACCAGGGAAAGAATTCTTCAGTCATCCACCACAGTTGTTTTCCGTGGTCTTTCAGGTCTTTTGGTGTTGCTGAGCTCACCGGTGCGTTTGTTCTTTTTAAGAATGTTCCAAACAGTTGTTTTGGCCATGCCTAATGTTTTTGCTATCTCTCTGATGGGTTTGTTTTGTTTTTTCAGCCTAATGATAGCTTGCTTCACTGATAGTGACAGCTCTTTGGATCTCATCTTGAGAGTTGACAGCAACAGATTCCAAATGCAAATAGCACACTTGAAATTAACTCTGGACCTTTTATCTGCCCATTGTAATTGGGATAATGAGGGAATAACACACACCTGGCCATGGAACAGCTGAGAAGCCAATTGTCCCATTTCTTTTGGCCCCTAACAAGTGGGAGGCACATATGCAAACTGTTGTAATTCCTACACCATTCACCTGATTTGGATGCAAATACCCTCAAATTAAAGCTGACAGTCTGCAGTTAAAGCACATCTTGTTCGTTTCATTTCAAATCCATTGTGGTGGTGTATAGAGCCAAAAATGTTAGAATTGTGTCGATGTCCCAATATTTATGGACCTGACTGTACATTCACATCAGTCCCTGCCCTCAAGAAGATTACAACAAGGTCCCTAGCTCACATACTAGGGTCAATTTAGACATCAGCCAATTAACCTACCGACACCTTGATCCACCTGCCACAATTTTCACACTTCCCACCCTGTTCTTGGTCAATACTAAGTTCTGGGATGATTTCTCACTATTCTCATGATCATTGACACTCCATGAGGTGAGATCTTGCATGGTGCACTAGACCTAGGGAGACTGACAGTTGTTTTGTGTTTGTTCAATTTGCAAATGATTGCACCAAGTATTGTCACCTTCTCACCAAGCTGCTTGGAAATAGTTTTGTAGCCCAGGCCAGCCTTGTGTAGGTCTACAATCTTGTCCTTGATATCCTTGGACAGCTCTTTGGTCTTTGGCATGGTGGAGAGTTTGGAATCTGATTGTTTGATTGCTCCTGTGGACAGGTGTCTTTTATACAGGTAACAAAATGAGATTAGCATCACTCCATTTAAGAGACTACTTCTAATCTCAGCTTGTTACCTGTATGAAAGACACCTGGTAGCCAGAAATCCTGCTGAATGATAGGGGATCAAATACTTATTTCCCTCATGAACATGCAAATCAGTGCATAATTTGTTAGACATTCTTTTCTTTTGGATTTTTTGTTGCTATTCTGTCTCTCTACCATTCAATTTTTAGACTGATCATTTCTTTGTGAGTGGGCAAACATTCAAAATCAGCAGGGGATAAAATACTTATTTCCGTCACTGGTAAAACATCCCAGTGGTGCTTTTAACCACACCACTGTAAATATATCAAACGTTTAGATGTAGCACAATAAAAAAATGTAAAAAACATAGTATGTAGTAATAAACAAACAAAACTGTCCAATCATCAAATGAATATCTCAAGTGTCCATGGATAAATCCTCCACCACTGTGCAGTGATCCTAGAATTTTTTACTTCCATCCAAGTGTTGCATAAGTCACCATGTGTTCATACCACAC
Organism: Staurois parvus; assembly: GCF_062004578.1. Lineage (NCBI taxonomy): Eukaryota > Metazoa > Chordata > Amphibia > Anura > Ranidae > Staurois > Staurois parvus. Next base: position 2,181,590 of record NW_028317898.1, on the reverse strand, counting down.
GCTCACCTTCCTTTATTAACCCCAGTGTCATATTAAGGTCATATAACATGCCCTTGGCCATGCCATGGGCTATTAGCTATCCGCTCTCCTCCAGGCTTTTATCCTCCACCTGCAGTGCTCCACCAGCCCTTTGGTAAAGGTACATGCAGATACAGGACCAGAATAGTGCTTTCCGTATACTCTTATTTATTTGATTCAAATTCCAAATAGATACAATTACATTAAAAAAGCACCCAAAGTGCTATGTTCACAGCATAAAATCGCAGAACTTTGGTAAATACATCCACACCTTCATAATGATTCCTCTCACCAGTGTGGCTCCTGCTCCTATACGTGTTACACTCCTCTCAAGAGCTTGTTCAGTAGGACAGGAGCCTCATCGCCACACTACTGTTATATACCCACTTCCTCACCATCAAATGGAGGATGCTTACCGCGGAAGCAGTTGGGGACACCGGAATTGATGAACTCGGAGGCGTGGCCACTCCTCCGGACCAGAAGTGACACAGCCACTAGAACAAGGTGCGGTGATATGGCCTCTTCTCTCATCAAGCCTCTCCTCTAAGCATTGGAGTCGGGGACATTATATTAGACAGTTAGGTAGGAGAGAATCCTTTTGGATATATGAAACTAAGGTATTATTTTTTGACGGGGACTCAATGTTGAGTTTCATAAGTAATTCTTAAGAGGTCCCCCTGTTCCCACCCTTTCATCAATTTGTAGATTGAAGGTGTCCCTTTGTAATTAGTATTCCTCCCTTGTTCCCATTTATATGTGGTTGGGCTCATTTAAAATAAATGGATGGTATGGGTTTTATTATATACATTTATTATATATTTTAAATGGTTTTATTTATTTTAAGTATTTATTATTTATGCACTCTTTTTATTTGAGATGCACAAATATGTAAAAATAGCAGCATGGGGCCTTACTGTGTCCTCGAATCAGAGATGTGAGTACTATAGATGTTCGGGTCCCTGGAAGTCCGTGTCACTTCTGGTTCCGGGGCACAGGACAGCTCTTGAGTACGTCAGAAGTAGGGGTGCATCACTTCTGGTTTTGGGACAAGGGGAAAGGAAGGTGGATATGGGTTTGGAGGAGTCTATTTTATAGACATGTGGGCCAGAGGGTGGAAAGGTTGTGAGGTGTGGAGGCACATCCTATCTGATGGATAGAGGAGAGGCTTGATATCTCTATATTGCCAGACCGGTGGCGTCACTAGGGTTGGTGTCACCTGGTGCGGTAAAACATGGTGTCACCCCCAACACACACCATGTTTTTCCAAACTGCCGCATCGGAGTGGTTCTCCCCCCAGATCCAGATTTAGCCTGCCCGATGTGGGGGTGCAGTAATAAATGTCAGGGGGCAGAAGATGCAAGGTCAGCAGTGCAGTGCATGAGAGTCGGAAGTGCAGTGTACAAGGGGTCAGCAGGGCAGAGGATAGGGTTGGCAATTTGTAGGGAAGTTTACAGGGGCCATTAGTTTGTAGGGCAGTGTACAGTGGGTTATCAGGGCAGTGGACAGGGGTCAGCAAGGCAGAGGACAGGGGTCAGCAGGGCAGCAGACAGGGGTCAGTGAGGCAATGAACAGAGGGTCAGCAGGGCAGCGGACAGCGGTTATCGGAGCAGTGTTCAGGTAGTCAGCAGGACAGCAGACAGAGATCAGTAGGGCAATGTACAGTACTGTGGTCAGCAGAGAAAAGGACAGGTCGGTGCTGCCAGAGGGCACTTAGCGGATCTCCTCTCCCAGAAATCATGCCTCCTAACACATACCCTTCCCCCATTTTCTCAATCCAACATAACCCCTCCACATTCTTCTCAATCATCCCCCTTCCCCATTGTGTTCCCAGTACAATTCTCCATCCCCCTGCCCCTGAATCTTACAGTACAGAAGTGGCAGTGACTGCTGTTCTCCTGGCAGCAGGAATTGTGGGTAGAGAGTACAGTGGGTACAGTGCACAGTCCGATGTTAGAGTGATCCAGTGTCATCTGCTGTTTGATGAAGGATCGCTGTCATGACAAGAGAACCTGAACTGCTGCCACTTCTCCTGTCCAGAGATTGCTGTCTCCTTTCGTTGACTGTGCTGGCTGCTCTCCCTGTCCCATCCCTGAGTGCGGATGGGACAGGGAGAGTATAGTGAGAGGAGCTCAGCAGGCGTGGTCACAATGTACCGAGGAGGGCTGGCCTTGGGGGCAGGACTGAAAGAACCCCAGCACCCCCTCGATCTTGCAATGCTTTCCCCCCTAGCCTCCCACAGTGTTCTGTCCTGCCACTGCAGAGTGAGAGCAGGACAGCAACCGCCGAACAGTGCATCAACATCACGGATGTGCAGTCTGCACCCCTCCACACCCCCAGACAATTTTGTTTGTTTTTTTTATTTTGATCATTGAGCAACATCTAAATATTTGAAATAGCTAATACTAGCTATTCAGTTGGGATCACTGCAGCCTCTTATTCCATGATTTTGGGCCATGTGACCTTCCTCCCTGAAAACCTAGGAGCAAAACATTCAGCACCTGGGACCAAACTAGCTTGTACTTTTAAAGTGTCAGATCATGGCAACTAAAAAAATAAGTAGACTGCCATTCATGAAGATTTAGCAAGCACTATTTAGCATGTGTATTGTGTTTTCCCTATGTGAACATAAAATTACTTTGGGAATATGCACCCAGCTTTGCTACCTTTGTCCTGGACAGGGGTGGACTGACAACTCATGGGGCCCCCGGGCAATAGGGGATCATGGGGTCCCTGTGTCCTTGCCCAAACTCAAAAAAGCCTATGAAAAAGGTACCAGGGGCATCTCATGGGGCCCCCTACCGACCCCGGGCCCTCAGGCAGTGCCCGAGTTTCCAAATGGTCAGTCCGCCCCTGGTCCCGGAACAAGTATGATGGACAATAGTCATGACTGGGTCACTGGATACTTATTTTTCAAGGTTAGTGACTTCCTAAGTGATGAAACAAGGAAACAAGCTTGCAGCTTATATTTCTACCCTGTTAGGCTCTGCGTTCTTTGGGAAATTAAGTCAGTGAGATCTGTTCTGCCTCCAGCAGGGAAGTTTACTATGCCTGTCCTGCCTGTAGTATTACATTTGGCCACAAGCTGCAGCCCAGAATAAAATTACTGTTTTACAGAAAGTAGAGAATGTTTAGCCTAATAAAAAAGCTCTTTCACCCTGGGAACTCAGACTCCATCCTAAGATCTGAGGGAAAGCAACCAGCCATAATTCTCTGCAGTACATGTCATGGATTGAACTTACATTTCTTATAGGCGGCATCGCTGGTGAGCAGGGACTTATTGCCATCTACAGCCTAATCATTTCATCATTTTTTTGGTATTATTCAAACATTGATTGTATGTAGGGTCAGTGCTAGACTATTTTGCAGCCTAGGCAAGACAAGCTTCTTGCCCCCACCAAAAAAAAAATAAAACTTCACCTGTAGTTCTACTTCACCCTTCCTAGCACACATTCTCTTTTCCCTTAAATTGTCCATCGTAGCACAAATCTTCTCCCGTAAATCCCCCCTCCTAGCATAAATCTCCCCACTCCCGACTCCTAGCACAAATCCCCCTAAATCCCTCCTCCTAGCACAACCCCCTTCAAATTACCCTTCCAAGCACAAATCCCCCCCTCCTAGCACAACCCCTCCCAATCCCCCCTCCTAGCACAATCCCCTTCAAATTACCCTTCCCAGCACAAATCCCCCCCTCCTAGCACAACCCCTCCCAATCCCCCCTCCTAGCACAATCCCCCCCATCACAAATCCAACCTAATCCCCCTCTCCTAGCACAAATTACCCCAATCCCATCGCCCCCTCCAATACTCCCTCCTAGTACAACCCCCCTCCAATCCCCCCTCCTAACACAAATCCCCCCCAATCTTCCCTTCTAGCACAAATTTCCCCCCCCCCCCATTCCTCCACCTAGTACAGATCCCCCCTCCTTCCCAATCATCCCGATTACCCTTCCCAGCACAAATAGCCCCCATCCCTCCTCCTGCTCTCATCTCAGCACAAATGACTCTAACCCCTTGTTTAATTGTCTAAAGTCATCCCCCCCCCCTGGCCTGTAAGCTTTCCCGCTCCCCCCTTCCCCGGGAAACCAGGTAAAGGTGTGGGTTGTGCTGTGCTCTTAATACTGTCAGTGGAGTGATCCTCCATACATCAGATGACACAGAATCACTCTTGGATAGGGCTTTACACAGTTTGATTACCCCACCCCCTATCTCCTCCAATGACCACTCATCTCTTGGCAGCAGGGAACCAGGGAATGAATCAAACTCTGAATATGTTGATGTAAGAGCAAACCTGTGTCCTCTACTTAATGGTTAATGGAGGATTGCTCCACTGACAGGAGAGGAGAGCACAGACCGCACCTCCCAACTCTTTCCTGTTATTTCTCCTTTGCAGGCTTCACTGCTCTCCCCTTGTCCCAGCCACATCCATGGAAAGACTGGCCTGGGGAAGAGGGGGCAACAATTGAAATCTGGGGGGCCGTAACCCACCCCACCACCCCCCTAGATCCAACCATGTTTGAGAATAGCGAAACCAGCAGCCATGGCTGCGCCCTAGGCAGCAGTGCACCTTAGGCAGCTGCCTAGTTTGCCTAGTGGCAATTTTTCTAATTGTTTCACTCACCCTGGTTTGCTAATAAAGCTTCATGATTACTTTCAGTCTGGCGTATTGCATATTAGGACAGTTTAGCTGCATGTGAGTTACACACAGGGAAACATGTAACAAGGACAGAACAAGATCTATTCAGCAAGCTTAGGTACGCCAATGAAAGCAATTAAGATGTAAGAATTGCAATAAATTGGGCCGTTAATCAGAATGCAGCTATTGTCAGTTTATTGCAGTAGATAGTGTTGCTATACTTTACACATTATGCTTTAGTGAAGTCTGAATAATTTTGAGTGAGTTTTTCTATACATTACTAAATGTACTAATTTTGACATTAACATACTAAGTATAGCAATTATCTGCTTCTGTAGAAGCATTCACTGAACGTATGATGGTTGCTATGTACTTGTTTGTAATTACATTTTCAAGTCCTTTGTAAAAGTCAATTATATGTCTTCTTGGTCTCTCCACATTCCCTCAATGCTTTTGCTGTATTAATGGATTCCACAATGATTCACATAACCAGCATCTGGAATTCAGCAGTACAAGCAGACAACAGAGTGACTCAGGATGACAAGGGAGGCTCCTGTCTTGCACCTCATAACCTCATAGTGTCCTGCATTGGCATTATCATGAGGTGTCTTATGATCTAACTTGAGAATGGCCTATATTCTCCTGGAATCCCTGATTCACCTGCTTATGTAATATATCCAGATATTGCATAGCCCTGTCCACATTCACAAATGCACTCAGCAATTAAATACACTGTCATTAGTAAAAGGTGGTATATTATTGCTGGCATAAAATTGTGGTACTGCTGTCCCTGGGTGACATTCTAGATTTTATAACATGTGGCTCCATCTTGACCTGCAATTAAAACATATTAATTGGCCTTAAAGTAGCCGTAAACTGAAGCTAATTGACATTAAAAAGTTTTACCTTATTCACCGTTTGTTTCACCTCAGAAATGCTGATCTCTTGCAGCCTTTTTGCTGTGTACATGTGTAGCAGAGTGCCCATTTACTCACCATGCTCAGATACAAGCACAGGATTCTTTAACTACTTTTTCCCAAATGTCCTGAGTTCCTGGCTGGGGCGGACTGACCATTTGGAAAATGTATAAGGCGTAGATAAGGAGCCTTATTTGAAAGTGAAGGAATCCACACAAAAACTGTACTTGGGACTTAAATTCATACATCATGGATCCAGATAGGAGTGAAAAAATTCTGCATCAAACTTGAGAGACCAGGTCTCACATGTCTGGCTCCAGATATTCAGTGCATTCCAGCAGATCATCAGCCAGTTCTGCAGGCCTTAGAGCGAGAGCAAAAGCAGAAGCAATTCGAGCATTGGCCTTATACTCTCAAAAAAGAAGCTGACTTGATGAGGCAGAAAGCAGAGTTAGAAGCTACTTCCTTGAGGCAAAAAAATATGTTAGAAACCAACTCCTTGAGGCAAAAAGCAGAGCTAAAAGCTAGTATGCATGTGCTGCAGACCCAAAGGGCAGCAACAGCATCTGCAGAAGCTGTGGTATACAAAACTGCAATTGGTTTGGAAGGAGATCCACTCCAAGATCTTGAGTTAATATCAACTCACAATTCAGTGTAAACAACTCAGGAATATGTACAGAACCATGCTCCAGACTAAGTTATGACAAAGTATGCATCTATCAAGCTGATCTGCAACACATTGCCACAGTTTACTGACTTGATATACCGACCGCCCTCTCCAGATATGCCTGTACTGTCTCCTGCTTTGCACATTAACTCTGAAACTGTCCCAGCATCAAGGGTACACGTTAAAGAAAGCAAAGAGGATGTTAACCATCAGCATCCATTGCGCGACATGGGTTATCATGTATACTCCTTCAGAAGTGGCCTGTTAGGATCCTCAGGCATACCTGACCTAGCAAGGCTCCTAATTCGGTGAAAATTATTGAGAACTGGGCTACTAACATTTGATGACCACCTCAAACTATTGAGCATTAAAGACGTATTTCCAAGGCATCATCAGAGATCTCAGTCTTACAGCTAGAGCTAGATCTGCTAACAATGTAGCTCATATCAGAGTAATCTCGAAAAGCCAAGAGAATCAGGTCTGTACACATTCATGATCCAGCTGCTGGGTTTAAAATGGTATGGCAGAGATTAGAAGACTGTTAAGGCAGCCCTGAAGCTATTGAGAACGCTCTGTTGAATCCTAAAATCTCTAACACAGACAACCTAAAGTTAAGAAAACTTGGTGGCATGTTGTTGGAGGTCAATGCAGCCAAGACCGAAGGCCACTTACCAGGATTGGGATAACTGGACATAGCACGTAGAATTAAACGAATAATTGAAAAGCTCCCATACACTCTGCAAGATAAGTAGATTTCTCAAGGCTTTAAGTACAAGGAAGATCATCGTGCTTCCTTCCCACCATTCAGTTTCTTCACCAAGTTTATCATCAACCAGGCAAAAGATTAGAAATGACCCAAGCTTTATATTCTCGGCGTGCAATAACCAGATGCCAGCAAACACAGAGAAGATAGGAGACACGCATGGCAATAGACCATCAATGTCAGTCAGAAAGACAGAGGTGTCAGCTACTGTTGCAGCTTTACATCATAACAACTCTTCATATAGCAAGTGCTCAGTAATTATGGGTGTTAACCCAAGACTAAGGCTGGCGGTGATCCTTTCATGGGGCGAATGTGCGATCTCTTGGGTGGTGCGAGTGGTGGGGGTGTTTTAAACTCTCTCCGCTTACTTGTGGCTCCACTGAGCAGTGGTTCACCCCACTTATTGCAGCTTCAGCATTGGCACTGCATATGCGTCAGATTCTGGTGCTCAGGTGCAGTGTAGTTCTGCTTTAAGTAGCCAGGGCTTGACACGACATGCTTAGGAATTCAGATCTACGTCGTCATGTCATATAGGAAGGTTGGAGCATAATGTAGCGTAAGTCTGTCTCTACCTTTTCCTGTAGTATGCCCGCAGTCTCTGATCTTCTCCTGTAGTATGTCTCCTGTCTCTGACCATCTCCTGTATCATGCCCACAGTCTCTGACCATCTCCTGTAGTATGTTTCCAGTCTATGACCATCTCCTGTATCATATCCGCAATCTCTGACCATCTCTTGTACCATGTCTGCAGTCTCTGACCGTCTCCTGTATAATGTCCGCAGTCTCTGACCGTCTCCTGTATCATGTCTGCAGTCTCTGACCTTCTTCTCTATCATGTCTACAGTCTTTGACGTACTCCTGAGATGGAGCTCTAATAGAAAGAGGTGGGGCCTAAAGAGGAAGGGGTGGGGTTTACAGATGAAAGGGTGGGTCTTAAACAGGAAGGGGTGGGACAAATTTAGATGGGGGTCATATAGTCTTGCCTAGGGCAGCAGAAAACCAAAATACACCACTGCTCTTGCCAGAAAGAAACTCAGTGGAGAACATGAACAGAAGACTTGATTCATCTTGAAGAGTTATGTGCAGCTGTTTTGTCAGTTGAGCTAGCAGAATTGATTGTTGAAGAAATGGACTTTGAGGCCAATATAGTTAAACACTACAGTGACAGCAAAATTGTGTTAGGCTATAGTCACAATACCTCCAGAAGAGTTCATGTGTATATCTCAAACAGGATAATCCACATTAGAAAATCCACTGAGCCAGATCAGTGGCATTATGTTACCACTAATCAGAACCCAACAGATCATGGTACCAGACTAATTCAAGCAGCTGACCTGAAACATACCTACTGGTTCTCAGGCCCAGATTTTTTACATCATGCAGATACAAGAGAGCCACCTAAAGCCGAGGTATTTTACCTTATTGAACCAAATTCTGACAGTAAGATCAGATCTGAAGTTGCAGCCATAATGAATGCTAGGCAGGGGAGGACTGAATACTCACGGGGCCCCCGGGCAATAGGGGATCATGGGGCCCCTGTGTCCTTTACCACACTCAAATCACACCCAAAAAAGCCTATAAAAGGACCAGGGGCATTTTATGGGGCCCCCTACTGACCCGGGCCCTCGGGCAGTGCCCGAGTGCTCGAATGGTCAGTCCACCCCTGATGCTAGGCCATTGGTTTCCAGTTCAACAGACCCTGAGAAACCTAAAATTCTTACACCAGCAATGCTCTCAGAAGGCTTGTGCAGTATTAGCTCCATATAGTGAGATCGTTACAAGTGCCAGTGGAATCAGGTTCAGAACCTTGTTGATACCTTTTGAAAACACTGGAAGCAAGAGTATGTGTCATCCCTCCAAACAAGAAGAAAGTCGAGAAACCAAATGTTCAAGAATGAGACCTTTGTTTTGTTGAAAGACCCTCTAGCAAAGCACAATGTATGACCAATGGGTCTCATTATGAAAGCCATGCGCATTGGTGATTGTAATGTTCACAAAGTAGAGGTTAAAATCATCAATCAGGGGACTGATTGGGGATAAAGTATACCTCCAACCTGTCTCAGATTTTGTAGTCCTCCAGAATAGAGAGTTACCTAGTTGAATGTTACAGTAATTCAAAAATATATAGTAGTGCAGGGGTCTCCAAACTTTTAAAACAAATGGCCAGTTTACTGTTATTCAGACTTTAAGAGGGCCAGATTGTAGTCAATTGGGGTAGAAAATGTGTCGGGCCCAGCATCAGTAAAAATAAACATGGCCTCAAGATTGGTGGTCAGTAGAAGGGAGGAATATTACCCCATCACTGGTATCAGTGGAAGAAATAGTGTCCCATTGTTGTCAGTGGAAGGAATAGTGCCTCAAGGGCTGGATAAAGGCTAGCAAAGGGCTGCATGTAGCCTTCGGCCCTCCGTTTAGAAACCCCTGGAGTAGTGGTATATATTTCTACCAGGCGGGGAGTGTTCTGTATTCACATCATTGTGTTGAGTAGGGAGTCATTTATTGGGCATTCACTGCAATTGCAGTCTATTCTATTCTGAAACAAAAAAATAGGAACTCACACATCAGTACAGTTCCAGTTTAGCTTCCAGAAGGACACAGCAGTAAAGGTTTCCCTTTTCTCTTTGATACACATATGCCTGTAAGTTCTTTCATTGTGTTTGCCAAGTCATATATATATATATATCTAGATCACATTTCAATATATTTAATGTGATTAGTAGGTAGCTGTTTGTAAGAAATGTGTTCATTGTATACCTTTTTGAGAGAGATGTATACAAGCATATTGTAAATTCAGTTTGTGATTTTTTTTTTTGCAGTTTTACAGAACTATTCACAGAAGTAAATTCAGTTTTGTAATGAAACACAACCCTGCTTCTGTCAGTTTTGTTAGCTAGCTGTTGGCTAACCGTTGCATAGCGGTGGTTCTGCATCTTCTTCCCTATTTGGGTTCACTATACCAGGGGTGCTTTACAGTTTTTAAATAACCACCTTGATCAAACTCCTATAGTAGTTGACAGCAAAAGCAACAAAATGCATCAAGTTCTAGCTCTATGATGTGATATTAATGTGGGATGCAGTTTGCTATTCTAATAAAGCTAATTTCTGATTATGTATGTCAGGCTATGAGTGAGGAGGTGGGATGTCATTTGACACATTTTTATCTTTATATTTATTTTTCTGTGTATCCAATTATTATGTGAAATTTTGTACCATAAATTGATTTTATATATATATATATATATATATATATATATATATATATATATATACACATGTTGACATACTGTAAATATGGATTGGTACTGTAAAAAATCTCTACAGGAGGTATATATCTTTTTGTTTGAACAACTTAAAATACACTGGATGATGGTACCTTGAGATAGGGTGATGATTTAGGCCCATGTGCCTAGCTTTTATACATTACCAAATATTCATGAAATATTACATATTTACCTGAAAGAAGAAAAAAATCATGCTATGATATTTTTAATTCTTGACCATACCCATTAGGATACCTGAAAATGAATCCTAAAAAAAACATTTACAATGCTGTTGGATTGCAGGGTTTAAAGCTATTATTCCAGCCTCTCTCACAACAGATTGGTGCCCCCTTCCGCCCCTTCTTAAATGAGTGTTTTTTTCCAACCAAATGGGATTTTGTATAGAAACACTGCACCAAAACTGAGAGGCGAGTGCTTGGAAGCACAACCATATTGACTTCAAACGGGGCGTTTGACAAACTCGGTATGCTGAGCTAGATTTGCCACAGCGTCAGCATGTGCAGTCTCCTTGTGGGAAGTCAGGGGTGGAAAAACTGCAGCTCAAACACCTGTTTCTACTGCCTCCTGGCTGCCTGTGTGAAAGAGGCCTTAAAAAGTTATTGTGTCATTCTTGTAAAGTGGATAGATAAATAAAACTGACTTAAAGAACAGAGTGTACATTTACATCTATGAAGTTGTTTAAACCTGCTTCACTTTAGACCCATGTGACCTGATAAAAAAAATATTTTTCCTTTAATAAAGTTTTGCATAGTTATACAAAAATGTGGTAAATACAAAAAGTATAAATGTACAAAAAATGCCCCAACCCCATGACCTGATGAATATTGTGGAACTTACTGGTGCTTAGTATGCTTTACAAATACTGTACCTATCTGCTTTTTGGTGCAGTTTTTTCATCTAATCAATCTCTATTAGAAATGAAACTTTGCTTTTTCATTCTGCCTTTGAATTTGACCTCAGGTATAGTAAAATTCCTTTGATCTGACAACCTAAAGGAGGCTCTTGTCTTTTTAGAGCACCAGGGGGCTGAGATATGAATTTCTTTCCAATCTTTTTAAATCGGGTCCTATTACCTGCATGTCTGTTGTTATGTTAAGTGTCCTGGTAGGCCAAAAGCAATGCCCTTTTAGCCCCGTTTATTATTGGAAAACTGAAGTATGACGCAGTTTACTAAATACTCATCAACTAAGTTGAAGAAAAAGAATTTAATGAGCAGGAGAGAAATAGAATAAAATTAGCTACTGACATCATTAAACACAACCACCTTTATGTACTTCTAGACTGACTGTAAAAATCCAGTGACATTTAATTTTGTATACAAGGACACAGAAAGAACTGCATTACGTTTTTATGTTCTGAACATTTTTGTGTGACTTTCCTCCTAGGTTTCAGGCATGTAATAACATGAAACATTTTTCCAGAAGTAATTAGCTATTAAAATCATTTTCTTTTGTAATAATTCTATTTAAATTCATCTTTTAACCTATTTTTTTACAGTCCAACTCCAGGCTTTTCTTCTCGCCGCCACTGTATCCCACCACTCCTCACTACCAATGTATTTAGAAACTCCTCTGTATACATATCTTTCTTTCGGGTACCTTCTGGCCAGTCACATGACAAGCGGGATTCTATCCTTTCTCCGATGGTGCGTGTTCCTGAACTCTGTACATAACAGTGCACATGTCACAACAGCATCATACTCTAGTGAACCAAGGCCAATATGGTGACATGATGCCCTGAACGCACCAAAAATGGGTTGATTGATGTTGGGAATTGTTCAACCCTGAAAAAGTCCAAAGAACGCAGCTAGAAGTGCTGGCAAGGGTAAACCTTTTCTTTTTAAAACAGGAGGAGTGCTAATAAGAAAAAATTGGACATGGTCTTTATGCAAAAAAAGATGGTCCCCCTTATGCCCCTATTACCAAGATGCCAACCTGGAAAGGAAGCCATAATTTGCTATAAGTAGGCCAGGTAACATAAAAGCCTTTTGCTAAAGAGATATCCAACTGAACAACTTAAGAGGAAGAAAAATCGGTAGGGGAGCGGTTACATACAACTTCCCAGTGGCAAAATGGTTTATGTCCTGAACCTAGTCAATTTATGAAGGGGTATTAAAAAGAGCAAAATTAGTGCTCATCATACAGATCTTTTACCTCATTTTCTATCAACAGAGTGAAGAGTGACTGGTGTGAATTAAAAGCAGAGAATCTTGGGATATGTAGTCACACTGTCACCTGACATTAGGTGATTTCAACACCTCCCAAGGAGCTGACTCCCAGAAAGGGCTGATGAGGGAGACTATATATTAGACTAAAATAGGCTGGCTCACTCTCTTGGCCTAGGAATTCACACAGGGCATTAAAGCTGCCATTCTTCACTCTCAGGGATGACATGCCAGTGAAACCTAGCCGGTTACAGCATCGCTTCAGGAGGATCCGCATTGCTAGGCACAGCATGTGAGGGTCAAGTGTTCAAGCCTTTTTTCCTCAGCTGGAGAGACTATATATTTAACTAAAATAGACTGGCTCACTCTCTTGGCCCGGGATTTCACACAGAGCATTAGAACTGCCGTACTGCAGGTACTACATGCCAATGTGGCCTAGCCAGTTACAGAAGGAGGATTTGTATTGCTGGGCACAGCTTGTAAGGGTCGAGTGTTCAAGCCTTTTTTCCTAAGCTGGAGAACAGCCCAACAAATCCCTATGCTGTTCGCCAACCTCACTGCGGAGTCCGTCAGCCAAGTGGTCATCTGCCATCTCAGAGTGTCTGTAGAGCCTTCACTAACTGTCTTGTTCTTGTGTAAGCTGCCTGTAGGCCAGGATTGGTGCGCGGGCGAATACCGAGATCACTGCATTTTGCCACTTCCTTATCTAGAGACATTGCATGTAGACACCATACCTTTGCTGCCTTAAAGGAACCACCACTATAATTACCTCAGCCATTCACTAACTGGAAACTTCAAATATGTGACTATTCACCATAATTTACGGGCCCCAATGTGCTAGCAAAGACATCACCTTACACCTAGATTCTGAACTGCTCTTATTTCCCTGACATCTAACTAAGAATCTGCCTGAGTAGTTTACAACAGTGTTTCCAAAGTGTTCCAGTGGTCCAGAGAGAGCTGACCTGTTTCCAAGTCTCTCCCCCTTCATACAGTATTAACACTAGGTTGCCATATTTAAAGTGCAATTGATCATATATACTCTAGTATACCTACAATAAGGCCTATGTGGTACTTAGTTATCCGTTTAAGTGTGTATCTTTATTATTGCAGTACTGTTACCAAATCCATTGCTGTCATATCAGAGTAATTGTGGAAGTTAAACACCACCTTAAATATTTATTCAATACAGTGATTTGCTGCTCCTTTTGCTTAGTTTAGGGGTGTTGTTGTCTGCACTAAACATGTCCAAACCTACTGTGTCAGAGGGGTTGAGGAGCTTGCAAGGTCAGGGCAACAACCAAGGACAAGCATCAACTAGCAGCCCTCATGGGGGTAGCGCTACAAGTGCATGAAAAATATAGATAAGGGTTTGGTTCCATGGAAATTGTCACATATGTAATATTTCCTTTATCAATTTTTCATGAAGCCGCTTGTTTTCTAACATACGGTGTTAAGTGATAAATCTAAATGGGAATAAAGCTTTTACCAATCTGTTGTGAATTTAGGCCCTAGTGATAGGTTAAAGTTAGTTGCAAAGAGACCATGGCAGGCTTATTGGATTTTGTGAGACTGTGGTAGGCTTATTAGATTGTAAACTCCTATTAAACCGGCCATACACGGATCGAAATTTGACTGGTTCAGCAGAGATGTGCTAGCTGGTTATACGCAAGTTGATTTATTGAGTAATTTATGTACAATCACCCTGTCGGGTTTTTCCCAAACAATCAGTGCTGCGGGCCATAGCCAGCAACACTGATCATTGTATTCTTCCAAAAGGGAAGGCACTGAGTATGCTGATGGTGGAATCAACACTTTTTATTTCATTCAATCTGTTGGTTGAATGGAAAAATTGTATAATGTATGGCCAGACATAGGCAGGGACTCTTGTGAATGGTCTGTGCACACTGTCAAGTGCTATATAAATTAATCTGGATTGTGTAGCACAGTTCTCACTTGGAAGGATGTCGGTTGCAAATGCCTAACCTAAGTCTGAGTCTAGTATCATGAGAGTGCAAACACATGCACAAGCAGGGAAGTGTGTAGGCTGCCATTGCTGACCTCTCCTCCTGAAATTACTAGTTGATGAGAGCTCTTGCTGATCCCTCAGGCATCAGTACTTTCACTTAAGGATCCAGAACAAGTATGCAAAATAGGAGTTTTAGCATTGCTCTGACTGCATTTTCTTAATGTTAGTTCTGTGTCAGCATTTTAGAAAGCACTGAACACAAACACAGCTAGGCAACTAGCATGAGCAATGCCAACTTTCCTTTTTCTTTCTGTACAGGTTTCCTTTAAATCCCATAGAAACAATTAAGTACCATCCATGATACTTTTTCTATTTGCACTGACATACAATTTTTCAGGACAGGCTTTTGGGGTGTACCCCCTTCTTTAACCCCTTCACGCCTAAGGGTAAAACATATCTAAATGCCTAAGCACAATTTTGCAACTTTGACATGTGTTAGTAAAACCGTACATATCATCACAACTACTTTGTACATCCAGGTGAATTATACCTTGTTTTTGTTCAGGACAAATTGGGATTTCATTTGGTGGTAAATGGTAATGGATTTCTCCTGATTTTTTTTCATAATCAAAGGAAAACTGGCCCAAAATAGTAAAAAAAAATCATTTTTTTTAGTTAGGTGTGTTTCTTATTTCTACCATAACCTACCGCCAAAGAACAACCCAAAATAAATTCTCCAGCTCTTGACAATCGCAGCGATACCATATATGTGTGTTATTTGTTGTTTGTACCCATAGTACAGCCCAGAAACAATAGTGCGCATTTTGTTTTTGTCTTTTTTTATCTAAAATACACTGACACTGATATCAATTCTTTTTATAAATCCTGACCTTTGACCCTGACCTTTGGACCTTGACCTTTGACCCTGGCCTTGACCCAAACACTAACCCTGTCACTAAACTAGATAAAACCTTGATCTAGGGGTTTTTCTTTATTTTTTATTTTATCTTTTAATATGTATTAATTTATTTATCTTTTTTTTTTTCAAAAATTTTTTCCCCTCTATGCCAGGAGTTAGAGAGATACAATGTATCTCTCTCCTCCATTCATAGAGAGAGAGAAAAACAAGGGGGCCTGGCTGTACAGTGACTGATCACTGTGATAGCCAATCAGAGGCTATCACAGCGATCATGTAACCCGGAATCAGGAGTCCTGGGTCCCAATCGTTAGAACGGGACCTGGTGCTCTCAGTGACACCGCGGTCTTTGTGCTGGGAGCGCGCCGTGTGGCTGATTCAGTGAAGAATCAGTTAATTTTACAACCTGAAGAAATGCATGTTAGTTACGGATTTTGAAGGGTGGTGTACTGTATATAATTAAATGCTGTAAGGCTGGTTTATCAGAACCCTAAACAGGAAAGTTTATCTGTAGCAAAAGCAATTAAAAGGATATCTAAAGTCACATTTTATACTTCATACTTTACTGGTATAACATCAACATTGTAGTAGCAATAGAAATGATAGTTAATTTTGCCAATCCAATATAAACTTTCTTGAAAAATCTCTATTCATACTATGAGTGCTGCCTGTCTGCTGGCCATCTCTTTCCACAACTTACTTTTCATTTTTAAGGACTACATATCTCATGGATCCAATGGCTTCCACTGCTGTCTGCCAATGAGGAGGGAGAGTCCGCACAGAGCCGAGGCTCTCGTGCACATTGCTGGATCCCGATGGGGCTCAGGTAAGTATTAGGGGAACTGGGGGGCTTCTGCATACAGAATGTTTTTTACTTTCATGCATAGAAGGCATGAAAGTAAAAAACCTTAAGCCTTTACAACAACTTTAAAGCAGAGTTCCAGCTGAATAAAAAAAAAATAAGTAATCAGCTACAAAAACTGTAGCTGCTGGCTTTTAAAATACAGACACCTGTCCCTTGGTCCAGCGGTGTCCTCACCACGGCTGGTTTCACCAGCCGTCTTTTCTCTCGGAAGCTCGCATTCTTAGTGTAGGCACCCGGCTGTGACAGCTTGTGGCTTCACAACAGGGTGCCGACTGCGCATAAGTGAACATAAGTGCTTTGTGAATGGTCCCGTAGTCTTCTGGGACCTGTCATGTGTCCCAGAAGACTACAGGGGAGGACAACTTCCGCTTCCGATCGCCTAAGCAATTGCAGCAGAAGTGGGAGCGGGCACCTGTCAGTTTCAGGCACCCGCTCCCCAAAGGTGCCAATCCTTAACGGGGAGCGGGGGACAAAGCCTTAAAGTGGAACTTTCCCTTTTGGGTGAAGCTACGCTTTAAGTTCAACTTTACTCTTTAAAGGGACAAATGCCTGTCAGCCCCCCTCCTAAAATTACCATTACCTGCAATTTAACCACTAAAGTGACTTGCTTACATTTCTAAAGTGACCTTTCCCAGTAACTTCACATAGTAAGGAGAAATCTGCTAACCACTTTGCCTCTCAAAGGGAAATACCGTTTCTCCACATCTTAGAGGGACTGCACCTTTCGCTGCATGCCAACATAAGGGCCCCAACTAAGCTGGCAGAAAAACCAACCTTTCAAAGTGCATGTGCTCAGGGACTATTTTTCTTAGAAGCACTGATGCACAGAAGATTTGACACATTTCCTAGAGCTTAAGCCTAGGCTTTCCTGACTAAGGACCCACAAGTGAGTTAGCCTTAATCCCTTGCTGCTCATATTTGTGTGACTTGGTGAGTAATCTCCCAGTCGAAGGGTTAAGGTTCGTAGTTTCAGTCCTGTGGGACAAGTGGCCACGTTAAAAATAGATTGGTACTGTATTGACTGGTTTTTATGCTGAATCACCTTGTTTATTGTGAACCTTTGTTTCCCGTTAAATTTCCTCCCTCCATTTTTTTATTGATCTTAATAAAACATATTCATTTATTTTATAATAGTGTGTGTGGATTTTCCTTGTGTGGCAGCCGGGAGACTTCCTGGCTATGGTACTTTGGTGGTGTCAGCAGATGTGTAGTTCTGTCTTGGGCCTAGTGACAAACAGAGGACCCAAATATATTATTATTATTATTATACAGGATTTATATAGTGCCAACAGTTTGCTCAGCGCTTTACAATATAAAGGGAGACAATACAGCAATGATACAGTTCAATACAAGAGGGTTAGGAGGGCCCTGCTCCTTGGAGCTTACAATCTAAGAGGGAGGGGCTAGTGGTACAAAAGGTAATAACTGTGGGGGATGAACTGATAGGAGGAATAGAAGATTCCGTTATTAGCTGAAGGCGGGGTAGGCTTCCCTGAAGAGAGAGGTTTTCACAGATCGCCTAAAAGTGGGAAGAATAGGCGATAGTCAGATAGATTGGGGTAGAGAGTTTCAGAGGATGGGGGAAGCTCTAGAGAAGTCTTGGAGATGAGCATGGGATGAGCAGACAAGAGAGCTAGAAAGCAGGAGGTTGTGGGAGAAGCATAGAGAGCGGTTTGGGTGATATTTGGAGACAAGATTGGTGATGTAATTTGGGGCAGAGTTATAAATGACTTTATATGTTATTGTTAATGTTTTGAATTTTATTCATTGGGCAATGGGAAGCCAGTGGAGAGATTGGCAGAGAGGGATGGCGGATATAGAATAGTTAGTAAGGTGGATGAGTCTGGCAGCAGCATTCATGATAGACTGAACAAGGGATAGCCTGTGATTAGGTAGGCCAATGAGGATGTAGTTACAATAGTCAAGGCGAGAGATAACCAGGGAGTGAATAAGTTGCTTAGTGGTTTCCGTGGTTAGGAACAGGCGTATCTTGGAGATGTTGCAGAGGTGAAGCCTACAAGATTTGGACAGTGATTGGATTTGGGGCTGAAAGCACAGATGGGAGTCTAGGATTACACCTAGTATCCTGGCATGAGGGGAAGGACTGATGGTTGAAATATTGATCTTGATGGAGAAGTCAGGGGAGGGAGCACAGGCTGGAGGGAATACTAAGAGCTCCATTTTGTAAGGATTCAGTTTAAGGAAGTGGAGTGACATCCATGCTGATATGTCACTTAGTAGGTTAGTACTGTGAGAGGAGACTGAAGAGGTGAGGTGAGGAGTAGAAAGATAGATTTGTGTGTCATCAACATAGAGATGGTACTTAAAGCCAATGGAGTTTATCAAGTGACCAAGGGAGGAGGTGTAGATGGAGAAGAGACGGGGTCCAAGGACAAAACCTTGTGGGACCCCTACAGAAAGAGTAAGTGGATAGGAGGAGACAGAGTTATAGGTAACGCTGAATGAGCGTTGTGATAGGTAGGAGTAGAACCAGGGGAGAGCAGAATCTCGGAGGCCAAGAGAGTGGAGTTTTTTGAGGAGGAGGGTATGGTCAACAGTGTCAAAAGCCGCAGAGAGGTCAAGTAGTAAGAGTACGGAGTAGGAGCCATTGGTTTTAGCAGTTAGTAAATCATTAGTGAGTTTTAGTAGGGCAGTTTCAGTGGAGTGGAGTGGAGTGAGCAAAAGCCAGACTGTAAATGGTCAATAAGGTTGTTGTCAGTGAGGTAGGAGCTCAGGCGATTGAAGACTAAGCGTTCTAAGAGTCTAGAGGTAAATGGGAGCAAGGAGATGGGTCTTAAGTTATTCAGGTTGGTGGGGTCTGTCAGGGCTCCCGGGTATGACCAGAGGTGTGTGACTGACGCAGGGAAACGCAGACTTCAGATATGTTATAAACAATGTCATTTATTAACACTAACAATACAAACATAAACGCAGTGCAATACTAAAACATAACACAGTGCAAACAAACCAACCAACCACCCACAGATAACAGTACATACAATGCAAGCGTCGTCAGGCAGGCCGGGTCAATATCAGTCGGGCAGGTAGGTACAGGGGGAGCAAGCGGAGAATGGTCGGGGTCACAGGCCAGGTTCAGCAGGTAGCGGGCAGCGTGGTACAGAGGGTCAGGCAGAGGAGAATGGTCAGACAAGCCAGGGATCAGAGCAGGGTCAGCAGAGAATCAGACAGGAACAGAGAGCAGGAACAGGATACAGGGCCCAAGAGAAACACAACACCAAGGCAGAGTCTGCAGGTCTGAATGTCCCTTAAATACACCAGTATAATTAGTTCCAGGTGTTTGACTGGCTGCAAGGTTGAGTCTCTGATTGCTGGGAGCACCCGCTGGCCAGCCCTGGTACTGCAGCTCATAAGGCAGCTGAGTCCCACTATTGCTGGCCAGTCCATTCCTGACAGGGTCCAGCGAGGGGTTTTTAAGTATGGGAGTGATCTGTACATGCTTTAGAGGGGTGGGGAAGGCACCATTAGAGAGGAAGAGATTGAAGATGTGAGTGAAGGAGCATAGGACAGAAGAAGAGGGTGACTGTAGTAGTTGAGAGGGGACAGGATCCAGGGGCACGTGGTGAGATAGGCATATACCAGCAGCTCCTGCAGGAGTAACTCTATACCTGTATGGCTATATTCATATACTTTAGCTATTTTGCAGCTAATTGTTGAAAGATCAGTAAACACCATTTGTGATTCAACAGATTATCTGCTTTACTGGTCTACTGGTTGTCATTCCTTCCCACTCCTCTATTGAACATATTGCCCATCGTCATATCCTTTGCAGTACTCTCTTGCACATAATGGCCACTGTCATACCTTCCATAGCCCTCTCCTGATCACACTGTCTCTTGTCATGCCCTCCACACTTCTCCTCTTCACATGCCATCCCAATCATACCTTCTGCACTGCTTTCCTGCACTTACTACCCACTGTCACACCCTCTGCATTTCTCTCCTGCACATATTGCCCACCGTCATACTCTCTTCCCTGTAAATACTGCCCACTGTTATACCATTTACATTATTCTTCTACATATACTGCCCACTAAAAACATTTCTTTATCATTGTTTGTTAACCTCCCTGGCGGTATGGTTATTTCAGATTTTTGATGCTGAAAGCGGTACTATTTTTTTGCATGGAAATATGTATTTTTTTTTTTTGTAGGCCTGTAATTTTTAGGAATAACTCACTGAAATCTGTGAGTTAGCACTCGGGACAAAATGTATGTGAAATGGTTTTGATACAGTAATGTTTTACTATGTGATTTTAGTGATTTTAGTGAATGTCACTTTTTGTCATTTTTTAATTTCCCGCCGTTCCGTCCCTATACGTCCCGACGCTCACAGGGGACGGAACTCAGATGACAGAAGCCGGCATCCGCCGGATTACATTGCCGGGGACACTGCAGGAGGGACATCGCGGGATCGCAGGACAAGGTAAGTGATCGAGGGATCATGGAGCAGTGCCGCATAGTATTCCCGAGTGTAGCTCGGGGTTACCACTTGTGGTACTGAAACTTTACCCTGAGCTACACTCGGGAATACTGCCAGAGAGATAAATTCCAACCTTTCTCTTTCTAGAACAGGCACACATTTGCTAATAGGTGTAACTACAACTATTTTGCTTTTTTAAAAATTATTTAATTTATCCTGTTGCTTTCTTGGCAGTTCATTCCAATTTCTTCCTTAACTAAACAGTGTTAGGAAGACCATTCTACAGCTGTGGGGGCAGGACAGATGAAAACTGGAAGTCAGAGGTTAGGAGGTCAAAGAAAGAGAGGAAAGGATTATATGGAGAATATTGATGGATGAGGTCAAAATGTAACTGCAGCAAGAATGATCATTATCATCAGTATCAGCAGTATTTTTTGTCAGGTTTATAGGAAATTAAGAGTTTAGCACAAAAAGAGCTGAAACATAGGCAGGTAGCCTGGAAGATGTAGTTCATCCAAAAATGGAACTCCATCTACTCATATTGGGTGACCTCACTGCGTGAAACATGACTTTAATGTGCATATGTTGGCAAACGACCAACATGAAAGTTATGGTATGTATGCAGTTTCTTTTCAGAGAAAAAAATCCACAAATCTCCTACAGGGAAAACCAAAATTTCTTCCAGATGCCTATAAATAAGTTGGAATGCGGCCAGGAATTCAATCGAGAGCATTTCAGCAATGTCTGAATTGACAGTTGACCTAATTGTGGTTGCATGACTCTAATCTCGGTGCTGTACGCAGAGCCAGGGTTAGTCATCAGTATAACCTGCCTTGTTAATATCAGGCTATTTTTACACCCCAACAGTAGAGAAAACACATTCTAAAAAGGGGTGCAGATGCCTGTTCCCTGCTCAGGAGGAACATTCTTGGCACGTTTGTAACTCTAGAGGGTTCAACTCCTTTGCTCTGGAAGAAGTTCCAAGTTATCCATGTTATCCAAGTTAGGCACATGACACCGGCAGCCAGGTGTTTTCAAAAACCTGTCTACAATAACGACAGTATTTTACTGCTTAGTGCATTACTGAAGTGAAGCCATTAGAAGAGAATTTCAAGTCAAAGACATTATCAAGTATTACATTTGTAAAGTGAGCAACTATTTACATGTGCCTGCATGTAGTTTCTAGATTATGTGTAAAACAAAAGTACAAAGTACCAACTGATCAAGTTCAGGGTTAACACCATGAAATGAAAGTAGTTCTAAAGGCTGAAGGTTTTTTATTTTAATGCAACTGTCTCCAAACTACAACCCATGGGCCAGATTTGGCCCTTGCCCTTATCTGTCCACTGGGGCACTATTCCTCCTACTGGCACCAACAATGAGGAACTATTCCTTCCACTGACATCAACAGCGGGGCATAAGAAATGATAAGAAATCCCACTGACACCAGCAATGAGGCACTAGTCCTCTCATTGACACCATTAATGGGGCACTATTCCTCCCACTGATACCAATGACAGGAGACTATTCTTCCCACTGATTCCAATTATGGGGTACTATTCCTTTCACTGTGTCAACAATGGGGCACTATTCCTTCCACTAATACCAATGAAGGGCCACTATTCCTTCTCTTATTGACCACAGGCACTATGTAGTTTATTTTACTAGCATTGACCACCCCAAGCCTGAGGCATTGTATACTCCCACTGATGCTGGGGAATTTTTCACTCCCTCTAACTACAGTCCGGCCCCCCTGTCTGACTGACAGTATAAACAGCCTTTTGTTTAGAACGTTTGGAGACCCCTGCCCCTGCCTTACCTTAGGGTCACATCTAAATGTTTTCCGCAGCATTTTGTGTTTTGCAGAAATGCAGTACAGTCCATTTAACTTGATTTCCTATGGGACAGGTTCACATCTCCGTGTTTTCATCCGGTGCATTTTTTGGAAAGGGTTAGGGACTTTTTTTAACGCAAAAAGTTCCGTTTTTGGTTCTATAGACTTCAATGGAAATGCTGCAGAAAAGCATGTAGTGCGTTTTTGATGTGTTTTGCGTTTTAAATCTGCCTAGCAACAATAAAAATGTAAAAAAATGAAAAAAAGACCTACGCAAAACGCAGGTGCAAATACACAACGCAAAACGCAATGGCTCAAACACAACCTGCATAGGTGTGAACCTAGACTATATCCATTCTCTGCATTAAGGAAAACATTTTTTGAATGCAGCTCCCCATTCACATTGATTTGGAGCATTCAGAACGTGTGTTTGACCTTACCTTTGTGTGGGTCAAACCTTGAGGTAAGCGACGGCATTTTAAGGTGATGGTTCACTGTGGTGGAGCAAATCAGCAACTTTTATATTGAGCACGTACGACATATGAATGTCACGAAACATGATATTTTGAAGAAAGAAATTTTTCACTGGATATTTTGGATCTTGTTTTAAATTCTGCATTTGTTCATATTAGTTTAATATATATGTTTTTACATGCAGTTTTTTATAGTATTTATGAAGTTTATAGGGGGATTATGAATTATTAAGCTCTATATTTACAAGGGAGGTTGGGATTCATTGCACTTTGTATATTTATATCATCTGTTATATCACTAATTTTGTTTTATGCATTTACATGTGTTTGCCATTTTATTTTTAACATTTTTTTTTTACACATTTTATATTGGGTAATTCATTGCACTTTATCTATTCATATCATCAGTTATGTCACTAATTGTGTTTGCATTTACATGCGTTTATCTTTTTTATCAAAAACATTTTTATTGCACATTTATATTGGATTATACAAATTTTTAGTTGCGCTACACCCCTCCCATCAGTGAGGAGCTGCAACATAATATATGTTTTTTTATATAAGTTTGGGTTAGCGCAGAGGTTTCTATTTGATTGGTATGCTTCTGTGTGTAATGGACAAAAATTAGCCATTAGCAGTGATAGCAAATGTGCTCTCACCTCCAGGGAATGATCTCTAATCCTCAGTACAAGCATTTCTGCAGTTCTAACTGATGCCAATGATGTACATTAAAATTGCTGCACTGCAATGCAAAGCATCGCGACCAATCGCAGAAGTGTGTACCAATCTGAGGGGCACCATGTCCAGGGCTGCCATCAGGGGGGTACAGCCCATACACATGTAGGGGCCCGGGCATCCTGAGGGGCCAGGCTCAGGGGCGGACTGACATTTGGGCACTGCCCTGGGGCACTATGAGAGGCTCCTGTCCTGGATTTCACTGCTACTTCGGACTGAAAATTTCTGATGACTGCCTAGAATGGCGAGCTGTGGTCTGTGAATGACAATCCTATCTGGACCTCAACTCTGCCACTTAGCAGCCTGGGTGATATCCTCCTCCACCCCGCTGCCAGCACAGCATTTATCTTTACACAGCAGGAAGAAGGCAGAAGGTACCACATGTCTGGACAGTGGGGTTCACATCCGACACCAGTGCCTGACCTCACAAATGCGCTTCTGGAAGAATGGTCAAACATTCCCATAGACACACTCCTAAACCTTGTGGACAGCCTTCCCAGAAGAGTTGAAGTTGTTATAGCTGCAAAGGGTGGGCCAACTCAATATTGAACCCTACGAACTAAGACTGGGATGCATGTTTGGACAGTGGGTGGAAGCTGCCCAACTTTTCAAGTTAATAGGCAGGTGACTTGTTGTGGGGCGATCTTAGCAACCAATCACCTGCCTGTTAACATGAAAAGTTGGGCAGCTCCCGTCCTCTTTTCAGATATGCCATGCCTTCCTGCTGTATAAGGTAAGACTAGTAAGGATGGAGAAGGGTTGTGATTGGCAGGGAGAAATATGATGTAAGGGAGGCGTTCAAATAAAGGGGACTGGGATGCAAAGTAGGGGGGCTGTAAAGGAGACTAGGTTGGAAGGAAGGGGGGGGGCTGTGAAGGGGACTGTGGTGCAAAGAAGGGGAGCTGTGAACGGGACTGGGGTGGAAGTAAGGGAGGTTGTGAAGGAGACTGGGGTGCATGGAAGGGGGGCTGTAAAGGGGACTGGGGTGTAAGGAAGGGGGCTGTGAAGGGGACTGGGGTACAAAGAAGGGGGCTATAAAGCTTACTAGAGTGCAAGGAAGGGGGCCTGTGAAGGGACTGGGATGTAAGGAAGGGGGACTATGAAAGGGACTGGGGTGCAAGGAAGGGGGCTGTGAAGGGGACTGGAGTGCAAGGAAGGGAGGCTGTGAAGGGGACAGGGATGCAAGGAAGGGGGGCTGTGAAGGGGACAGAGGTGCAAGGAAGGAGGGATGTGAAGGGGACTGGGGTGCAAGCAAGGTGGGATGTGAAGGGGTCTGGGGTGCAAGGAAGGGGGGCTGTGAAGGGGACAGAGGTGCAAGAAAGCAGGGGCTGTAAAGAGGACTGGAGTACAAGAAAGGGAGGTTGTGAAGGGGACTGAGGTGCAAGGAAGGGGGGCTGTGAAGGGGACTGGGGTACAAGGAAGGAAGGCTGTGAAGGGGAATGGGGTGCAAGGAAGGAGGGCTGTAAAGGGGACTGGGGTGCAAGGAAGGAGGGCTGTAAAGGGAACTGAGGTGGAAAGAATGAGGGCTGTGAAGGGGACTGGGGTGCAAAGAAGGGGGGCTGTAAAGGTTACTGGAGTGCAAGGAAGAGGGGTTGTGAAGGGGATTGGGGTGCAAGGAAGGGGGGCTGTGAATGGGACTGAGGTGTAAGGAAGGGAGGCTGTGAAGGGGACAGGGGTGCAAGAAAGGGGGGCTGTGAAGAGGACAGAGGTGCAAGGAAGGAGGGATGTGAAGGGGACTGGGGTGCAAGCAAGGTGGGATGTGAAGGGGTCTGGGGTGCAAGGAAGGGGGATGTAAAGGGGTCTGGGGTGCAAAGAAGGGGGGCTGTGAAGGGGACAGAGGTGCAAGACAGGAGGGGGCTGTAAAGGGGACTGGAATGCAAGGAAGGGGGCTGTGAAGGGGAAGGAAGGGCTGTAAAGGGGGCTGGAGTGCAAGGAAGGTGTGGGCTATAAAGGGGATGGTGATGCAAGGAAGGGGGGCTGTGAAGGAGACTGGGTTGCAAGGAAGGAGGGATGTGAAGGGGACTGGGGTGCAAGCAAGAGGGGATGTAAAGGGGTCTGCGATGCAAAGAAGGAGGGGCTGTGAAGGGGACGGAGGTGCAAGAAAGGAGGGGGCATTAAAGGGGACTGGGGTGTAAGGAAGGGGGGAAGGAGGGGCTGTAAAGAGGGCTGGAGTGCAAGGAAAGGGGGCTGTCAAGTGAAAGGAAGGAGGACTGTGTGGGAAACTTTTTAATCCAATAAGCCTGGTGTACAATCTTGGGGTGCACGTCTCCTCCATAGGTGAGGGGTACAGTGATGAGAAGTCACTGAATGAATGAATATATGAGGATGTCTCTGCTGGATTGGGCCATCTCTTTTCTTCTTTGAATGTTCTTTGCTGAATATATGGGGATAGCTTTTTGCTGGATTGGGATGTCTCTTTGTTATATGGGGATGTTTCTATGATGGATTGGGCTGCCTCTTTGCTGGATTGGGATGTCTCTTGCTGAATACACGATAATGCCAAAAGTGGGACACCCCTCCAAACTATTTGATTCAGGTGTTCCAATCACCGCCATAACCACAGGTGCATAAAATCAAGCACCTAGGCATGCAGACTGCTTCTAAAAAACATTTGTGAAAGAATAGATCGCTCTCAGGAGCTCAGTGAATTCAAATTTTGTACTGTGATAGGTTGCCTGCTGTGCAATAAGTCCATCCATGAAATTCCCTTGCTACCAAATATTCCACAGTAAACTGTTAGTGGTATTATAACAAAGTGCAAGCAACTGGGAACAAGAGCAACTCAAGCCACGTAAAATGGAAGAGTGGGGTCAGCGCATGCTGAAGAGCACAGAAGTCGCCAACTATCTGCAGAGTCAATAGCTAAAGACCTCCAACTTTCATGTGGCCTTCAGATTAGCACAACAGTGCATAGAGAGCTTCATGAAATGGGTTTCCATAGCCGAGCAGCGGCATCTGAGTCTTACATTACCAAGTGCAATGCAAGCAATGCAGTGGTGTGAAGCACACCGCCACTAGACTCTAGGACAGTAGAGACGTGTTGTCTGGAGTGATGAATCACGCTTCTCTGTCTGGCAATCTGATGGACATGTCTGGGTTTTGGCCTCTTTGCTGGATTGGGCCGTCTCTTTCCATGATTTGGCTGTATCTTTGCTGAATATATGTGGATGTCTCTTTTGTGAATATATGGGAATGGCTCTTTGCTGGTTTGAGATGTCTCTTTGCTGAATATATGGGGATGTCTTTTTGCTGGATTGAGCTGTCTCTTTGCTGGATTGGGTCATCTCTTTGCTGAATATATGGGGATGTCTCCTTGCTGGATTGGGCTGTCTCTTTGCTGGATTGGGCTGTCTCTTTGAAAAGGTAGTGCAGTTAGTTTTAGTGCAGGGTCCTGCTGAAGAGTCTACCTTGTTGTGGTTGCAGGCTTCATATTTTCTGGCCAAAATATAATGTTAAATCTTGAAAGCACTGATGACTTGGAGTACTCTTTTAATTTTCATATACTAAATTGTTAGAGTGTTAAAATAAAAGTGGGTGTACTGAAGGACTTGGTGGGATGGCCAGTGGGTGTATTCGGTGGGACGGCCAGTGGGTGAGCCCTGGGGAAGGTTGGTGGTCAGGCCTGGGGGGACCCAGGCCTAAAGCTGTGTAAGGGGCCCCAACATTTCTGATGGGTGCCCTGACCATGTCCATTTGTAGGTGGGTAGTTGGGGAGTAGTAAAAATTCATATTGCCTGTTTTTACTGCCCCCTGGCCTTTGTGTGAAAGAGGAACTTCACTCCCCGTTCTGTTTTTTTTAACACCCCCCCCCCTTACCTGTTAGCCTTTATTAACCTTGGCCAGTCATAAACACCCACCAAGCTAATCCAACATTGCCCTGCTATGATCCACTGCTCAGGTGATGCTCCACCATCTTTGATGTCAGAGAAGTGGGCTGCTTCATTCGGGTAAAGGCAACTGGTGTGGTTACCTAAAAATGGTGGTTGGAGATGGAGCCAACAAGAAACTAGAAAAAAGTAAATGAAAACAAAATTAGCATTTCATACTATGGAGGGTGTTCAGGGAATTAAAGTGGACCTGGAAAGTAAAGGTCTGCTATAACTGTACAAATTCCTTTCATATACTGTATAATAGCAGGACATTTATAACATTTGCTGAAAACTAAGCAATTTATACACATTGTTTTTTTTTCTTACTATTTTGAAAAATTATGAAACACAACCAATAGTTTCATTAATCTGTAGTTATGACATAGCATTTCATAAGTGCCAGTATGTTTAATCTTTTACAGGGGATGGTTAAATAAATTATGGTTAATATTCAAGAATCTCTCTTATTACCTGCCAGACACAAATATATCAACTGGATGATCTGATTGTACATTCCCAGTTTAACAGCTAGAACTCCATTAATTGCAGTGATTAATAATACCAAACATTCCTGAGATATTTGCAGCATTTCATTCTACCATTAATAAGACTATAATGTCCCAGCTAGTATGCGTAGTAATGTTGGATTTGAACAGTGACCTGCTTTCCTGCATTAATCAGCCTGCAGGAATGGCTCTTTCACTGGACTCCTCCACAAGAAGAAAAGTCTAGATTTCAGGTCCTGGTATTTCAGTTGGGCTGGGCTCAGCTTTATTAGGCTGTTCTGTAACATTGTTAAAATGTAATACATTCATTAGCTGCTTTCATAGTTAATGCCTCTGCAAATATATCAGTTAAATTGTTTAACCTATTCCTGTACATGGCCTGTCTAGTAGCCATGGCAGGAAATTTCCAAACAAAACTTTATCTAATGAATATATATGACTGTGACAGGCCAAAACCATAGCATGCTAGAAACCTTTCCCAATGAAATCAAGATTATGGAAGAAAAGAATAGGGAGATGAGGAAGCCAGCATGCCAGTAAACGATGCATGAAACGTTGAGGTTGAGTTAGCGACTGTGCAGTATTTATAAGGGAGCCAAAGAGGCAATTGACCCAGGTCCCCTGCTAGAAGAGGCCCTCCTATATACAAAAATCTAATCATTAAATTATCTACTTTCATTAAAATTTATCTTGGGAAGCAATCTTTCTGTTGCAATCGTCTATTTTTTTTTAACTTTGGACTATTTTATCAAAGTAAACATATTTTGGTGGCTCAAGCAAACTACACATGAATGCTTTAACCCTTAAGAAAGGGTGTGTGTGTGGGTGGGGTGGGGGGTGTCCGTGTGTGCGTGTGTGTACACATAATCCTTTTTTGGCATGTTATATCTCTGAGAATTAGTATCCAGACCTTAGGCTAGCACCATTGAGAATTAGAACTTCTGACATAGCTATATGGAGACAGGAAAGTGCGAGGGATAAGTCAGTGCTCTGCTTTATTCATAACAGAATGCACAGAGATACATGAAAACATGTCAAAAAGAAGTTTAGGCTCCACTTGCTGGCTGAACAGGGGAATACCAAAGCAATATTTCATATTTCTCCGCCTAAGTAAACAGAAAAATATTGTTTTAATCTTTTTTTTTTTTTTTAGTGATCATAAAAAAGAAGAAAATAATATGTACAACATCACTAGACATCAGTCAATAAGACTCCTCTATGGGATTACTGTATAGGAAACCAGAAAATACTGATCCACACTCTGCAATCTTGTTTTAAATATATTCATTAATAATGGATTTATGTGTTGGGGTATAGTGTACCTATGAAAAGGCGCATTTTACAGTGCATTACTGCAGTGCATGGCAAAAGGTGGCAAGCGCGCCCCATGGTGCTATGCGGTGCCATTTTTTTTTGTAATACTGCACACTGCTTCGCAAATGACTGGGCTGCCTTACAAAGCAGCACCTACACGTGAATAGGATCTAATATCATCATCTATAAATCATGATTTTTTATGTTTAGTGGCTCTTAAGTCCTTTGCTAATATACCACTGCTACAACACTCACAGAAGTCATATGTATTGGAATTCAGCTATATAAAAGCATCACTAAAATGATGACTATTTTAAACATGAGAGATAAAGGCTTTATTGCTAGCATGATGGAACAAAATAGACATGAAAAAAATCCTGAAAACCAGTTGAGTATTTTATTGCTCCATTTTGCATGCTGTTGCTCATCACTAGTGCATTCCGGAGGTGTGGGAAAACTTCATGTAAAGAATATTTAACAAGCTTGGGCGTATATCCATGGAATCTGAGCAGGTATAAGGATTGGGAGGAGGCTGTTCCTGTATACCTTATGTAAGAAGGCACTACTGTGGAATATGATGTGCATTCTTATGTCATCATGATATGAGTTACATCATCTCTAGGCATTGTGAACTTTTAACACACTGAAGAATCCAGCCTCTCAACCTCTCCCTCCTTGGCATGCCAATTAACAGCATGTAAATTGTAGGTTTCAATATACGGATACTCTCATAGTATTACCGTTTCCCTATTCCCGTGATATTATGACAACT
Source organism: Staurois parvus (assembly GCF_062004578.1). Classification (NCBI taxonomy): domain Eukaryota; kingdom Metazoa; phylum Chordata; class Amphibia; order Anura; family Ranidae; genus Staurois; species Staurois parvus. The sequence continues at coordinate 2,151,457 of NW_028317898.1, read as the reverse complement.
CATTTGCATAAGACCCAGTTTGCCTTAGGTTGCTATTATATAAGTCAGTTTAGCATTTGAAACCTTTGCAAGTATTTATTTGTTGTCATATTATAACCTGGAATAGCTTCTGTCCTTAGTTATTTTATTATAAAGGGAGTGTGCTTTAGATTAATTCATCTGGTGCCAGCCATACAAGGAGAAATATGTAACTTAATTTATCATTTTCATTAAACAAGATTTTATAGAAACAAAAAAATATCTTCCAGCTCAAACTGTAGATGATTACAAGCTTTTGTTCTGTAGATGCCGAGGTCCTTTCCAACACACTTGCTGAAATTAAAAAATGAGTGACAAGATGCAGATTTTCCTTTTCCTATAGGCTCAGGTCTCAGCACTGGATAAGCATTAAAGTGGATTTTCCCCCTCCCTCCAGCCACATTATTTTGCTATTAACCCCTGCTTACCTGTTGTTATCTTTAGCCTATTTCAGATACTCACCCACCCAGTGGGTCCTCTTCTCTACTGGCAGTGCTCGGTCTCGCACCACCATGTTTTGCTGTGACATCATTGAGAGGCTTCTGACTCTTCCGGGTTCAGGTACATATCCCAGGTGGCAAAGGAAAGCCAGTGCACATCATTTGCCTAGGCGAATGACGTGGGGATGAACAATTCACATAAAAAAAGGTTAAAAAAAAGACTACTATCCATGCACAGGACTGGAGTAGGGGAGGGACCATGCTGCAGAGAGTGAAGATTCGTGTTAACGCACTCCAGCATTTCTTTGAATTTGCAATGTTTTGACACTGCTAACACTTCTAAGCACAATGTCTAGAATATGCGTGGTTTTACTTCAAGGAGCAGGAGTTGAGCATTCTGCTCAGGGGCGGTGTGACAACTCATGGGGCCCCCAGGCAATAGAGGATCATGGGGCCCCTGTGTCCTTGCCCACACTCAAAAAAGCCTATACAAAAGGTACCAGGGGCATTTCATGGGGCCCCCTACTGACCCCGGGCCCTCGAGCAGTGCCCGAGTGTTCGAATGGTCAGTCCACCCCTGAATTTCTGCTATATATTGTATACAAGCTACATAGTACAGTTGAATAAAGACACCAGACCATCCAGTTCAGTCTATGTGGGTGTGTGTGTGACTACTGTTTTCCATATTCCTGTATACTGTGTTCATTAGGAAACACATCTGAAAGTTGTTTTACCTTTTCTACACTCTCCACTTACACCATCAACTGTGGAAGGTAGTTCAACATCCCCACTGATCTAACTGTAAAGAGATCACTACACAGTTTGAGATAGAACCGTTTGTTGTCCAACTTCATTGTGTGGCCACGTGTTGTCATGTACCTGGTGGTACAGCCTCATGTGGAGATTAAGGCATCCTCTTACACCCCCTGCTCAGTACCCCTGATAGAGCAGACAAGAGGCATGAGAGCCAGGAGTGGCATGAGTGCCTGTCAAGTCTGTGATGTCCGCTGCAGGTGAGTAGTCTGTATGAGTAGAATACAGGCTGGCTGAGGATGCAGGGCAGCAGGATCAGCGGCTGGCAGAATACTGGCAATAGCGCGACAGGAACTCGGCGGCTGCAAAAGATGGCCACAGACAGGAATGGATAGCTGGGTCAGGAACTAGTGGGCAGATCAGAAACAGATGGCAGGCAGGCGGATAGTTGGAGTTCAGGCCAAGAGTCAGCAACGGTCAGGCAGATAAGCAAAGAAGCAGGCAGAGACGTAATTCAGAGGCAAGCCAAGGTCAGTACAGGAGGAGTTTGTGCGCGGTCAAGAAAGGGAAGGTGGGCAACAGGATCAGGATACAGCAGATAACAGAAAGTAGTAGACCAAAAGGCAAAGACTCATAGTGCAGTGGGGTCTAAATAGCCGGCCTGGCGCCAGTCCAGTAGTGGATGGGCGTGCGCACTGCTGCTGGGATTTCCTGACACGTGTCTTCTTTAGAGACCTAAGATTACAAAGTTTCCTCCAAATATTAGAGTCACCATTTAAGGATTTGTATATAACTATCATATCCCCTCTTACATGCCTCTTCTCTGGGGAGAGTAAGTTTAATGTTTGTGCTCATTCATCATAACTGAGGTACTCCATTGCCCTTATTTGCCTTGTTGCCCTTCTCTGGACTCTCTCCAGTGCAAGCACATTCTTCTTAAAGATTGGTGACCAAAACTGGACTACAAACTCATGATGTGGCTGCACCAGAGTTTTGTAGAGTGGAAGAATTATAGTTTTATCTTTTAGTAAATACCCTTTTCAATGCATGCTAATAGTCTGCTGTTACTGAGTCTAATCTACTAGGACCCAGAAGTTCTCCCTCTAGTGTGTAACTTGCATTCCAAATGCATTACTTTACATTTTCCTACATTGAAGCTCATCTGCAATATTGCTGGCCACCACTCTATTTTAAAGAAGAATATGTTCGCTTAAAAAAAAATTGATAAATGCACTTTTTTTTTTCAAATAATATGTCTTGGGTGTAATGTCATGCTCCTGTAAACTCTCAGTACAGCTGTTTCTCCTTACCTCCTGTATAGGCAGACAGTTACTGGAGAGCAGGAAGAATCAATAAACTATGAGAGTGCTTATCAGTGACTTCGTAGTTAAATGAGAACTGTAAGCTATCTGCTGTGGGTGGAAGATGGGACTTGTAGTTCATTCATTCACAGAACACAGTTACGTAGTTAGTCTGGTTGAAAAAAGACATAAGTCCATCTAGTTCAACCAATAAAAAGGGGAAAAAAATACAATCCTATATACACAAACCTATAACCACAGTTGATCCAGAGGAAAGCAAACAAAAAAAACAGCAAAGCTTGATCCAATTTGCTCCTGCAGGGGAAAAAATCCTTCCTGATCCCCCAAGAGGCAATTGGATATTCCTTGGATCAACTTTACCTATAAATGTCTGGGCCTTTTTTTAAGCAATCTGCTGAGCTGACCAGAACCAGCTCTTGAGGGAGTCTATTACACATTTTGACAGCTCTTACTGTGAAGAAACCTTTCTGTATTTAACAATTAAATCTCTTTTTCTACAGACCTTAAGAGTGCCCCTTTGTTCTCTGTAATGACCTTAAATTCACTATATAGACCACTTATGTATTTATACATGTTGATCATATCCCCCATTAATCTTCTCTTCTGAAGAGAGAATAAATTAAGTTCCTCTAAACGTTCGTCATAGCTCAGCCCCTCCATGCCTCTTACCAGTTTGGTTGCCCATCTCTTCACTTTCTCCAGTTCCCCAATGTTCTTTTTGTGAATTGGTGCCCAAAACTGAACTGCATATTCCAGATGAGGTCTTACTAATGATTTGTACAGGGGCAAAATGATGTCTCTCTCTCTGGAGTCTATACCTCTCTGAATACAAGAAAGGATTTTGCTTACTTTGCTTACTATGGCAGCTTGGCATTGCATGCCATTATTAAGCTTATAATCTACCAGAACTCCCAGATCCTTCTCCACCATTGATTCCCCCAGTTGTACTCCCCCTAGTATGCATGATACATGCATATTCTTAGCCCCCAAGTGCATAACTTTACATTTATCAACATTAAACCTCATTTGCCACATAGTTGCCCAATTAAACAGTGCATTGAAGTTGGATTATAAATTGGAGACATCCTGTAAGGATGTTATTGCACTGCATAGCTTGGTGTCATCTGAAAACTGCAAAGACTGAAATGGTACTTATAATCCCAGACCCTATATAATTCAGAGTATGAATCATTAACCACTACTCTCTGAATACGATCTTTTAGCCAGTTTTCTATCCATTTCCAAACTGATTTTTGCAAGCCTGTAGGCTTTACCTTACACATTTGCCATGTGTCAAACACTTTTTTTAAAATCCAAGTATACTACGTCCACAGCCATTCCTTTGTCTAAAGTTTTGCCTACCTCCTCATAAAAAGAAATCAGACAACTTCTGTCTTTCATGAATCCATGCTGTCTGTTGCTTAAAATATTTTTTTCCATGAAGAACTCATCTATGTGGTCTTAAATTAAACTCTCCAGTATCTTCCCAACTATAGAAGTTAAACTAACAGGTCTATAGTTACTTGGCAAAGACTTTGATCCCTTTTTAAATATAGGCACCACATTGGCCTTACACCAATCCAGTGGTACTATGCCAGTCATTAAAGAGTCCCTAAAAATTAGAAACAATGGCTTTGAAATGAAATAACTAAATTCTGTCGTGGGTGTATACCATCAGGTCCATGTACTTTATTCACCTTTATTTTGTCTAAATATTTCTGGACCATAACAATTTTGAGCCATTGTGGATCATTTGGGGTATCAATATATCCCCAATATGGACATGAGCTCCCCACATACACAGAGCTGAAGAAGGTATTTAATAAATGTGCCTTTTCTTTGTCCCCAGTCACCCACTCTAGATTATTTTTTAAAGGGCCTACATACTCAGACTTGACCTTTGTACTGTTAATATATTTAAAGAGTTTTGGGGGGTTTGTCCTCCTATCTTTTGCAATCTGTTGTTTGTTTGGAATTTTGGCAACCCTGATTTCCTGGTGTGAAGTTATTGGCCTGCTAAGCTTTGTATCATCAGCAAACATGGAGATTGAATTTTCTTTCCAACCTCTGGACTGTTTATGAACAAGTTAAACAGAAATGGCCCAAGAACAGAGCCCTGGGGAGCCCAGCTCACAGCTCCAGACTATTCAGAAAATATATATTAATCGCCATCTTCTGAACACGCTCCTGCAACCAGTTTCCTATCCAGGTATAAACCTTTTCATCAACACCAAAATACCTTGATTTGTGTTCAGAGGTTGCCATGCCAAAGCACACCGACAAACATAGGCTCAGTCTAGGGGATGTCTTTTGGAAGTTTTATTGCTGTACTTAAACAGGAGAGAAGTATGGGGGTGCAAGATATCTGAAACCGCAAGCAGGTACAGGAGGACAGTTTCTTAAGCAAATACCTTTAGCAGCAGCCTTAAATATCACAGGAGGTAAAGGGGACAGCCAGTCCATCTGAGACACTGTACAAGCAGTCACAGTCATTGTAGCTACCTTTGGTTTCTAACTGTCACAGCACCGGCACTCCTGAAGCTCTAGGCAAAGGCCCTACTCACAATATCTAGAGACAGCTCTCCAACCAGATTCCCTGCAACACTGTTCAGTGAAAGTGGGCTTTTCTCCATCCCTGCTTCATAAAGTACTACAATCTAATAAATGTCCTTCAGGCCACTAGCCAAGCACATGCTGAGACCTAACAGCAACAGATCCTTAGCGACTCAGGCTGCCTCCTGGGGCAGAGAACCCAGAGAAAGAGAGCTCTGAACAGACCCTTCCAAACATTTATCTTCCCCACCAGCCACACCTTCTGGGCCTACCTCCCAGGGATTGGCTCAGTTCAGATAAATATTATTAACCAAGTGGCTAACCCTCCTACTCTATTTCTGGAGGCTTCTTCAAGATGCAGGCAGGAGTAATCAACCACCAGACTAAGGGAGACCTGACCAGACCTAGAAAATAAATTGCTGCTCAGCTGGGTACAGCAGAGCCAAAAATAAAATGTATCTAACCTGCAGGGCACTACATGTAGAATATTAATTTGTGGTGTACTGTAAAAAATGCTTTAACAAATTCTAGGTACAGTACATCTACAGGCCATCCACTATCCAAATTATAGCATACGTCCTCATAGCATGTTAAAAGTTTGGTCTGGGAAGAGCAGTTTTTCATAAACTTATGTTATTTACTATTAATGATACTATTTTCATCAGTAAATTCTTTGATATAGTCCCGTATCATTCCTTCCAACAGTTTACATACTACCGTTGTTAGCCTGATTGGTTGGTATATATCTAGGCCCTTTATGAATATTTATACCACATTTGCTTTTTATCAATCAACTGCTACCATTCCAGTCAGTAAACTGTCCTTAAAATTAGGAATAATGGTCTGATATGGTTAAGATCTTTGAGGACTCTTGGGTGTAAGCCATCTGGCCCTGGTGATTTATTCACATTGAGTTTTTCTAGACTTTTTTTAAGGCTGGTCTCTCTCAGCCACAAGGGTACATTCAATATAATGTTATTAGTATTATTGCCTTGTTTATTTTCATTTGAATAAACGTAGGAGAAGAATGTATTTAATATAGTTGCCTTCTCCCTGTCAATTGTGACCAACTTCCCCTGATAATTTTTTATGGGGCAAATATGTTCTGACCTAGCCTTTTTACTATTAATATATAAAAAAAAATGTTGGAGATTTTTTTTTTACTCTCCTCAGCAATGTTTCTTTCATAATCTATTGTAACTGACCTGATCATACTCTCATATTTCTTATTGTACTTCTTGTACTTTTAGAATGCTGATAGTGACCCTTCTGCCTTGTATTTTTTAAAGCTGAATACCAGTGCTTTGGTTGCATGGAGAAGGACCATACATTTTATTGGCAGTTTTAGGAAATCAGAGATTGCTGCAAATCAAACTAAAATATGATTAGATACAAAAGTACGTGTGTGGCAGTTACATATATCATATAACATACCAAATATAAAGTGAGACTGTTAGCCATTTTAAAGTAGTTTGCAAGTAGTCCTGCCTAACAACATAAAAAGTAAAATCCTGCTATTACTTTTGTAAGACAGAAAACCTTCCTAGTGAAGCTAGTTAAAGAGAGGCACACAGAGGTAGGTTTTCTGGTATAAAACAAGGATTAATAATTTAAAATGTTTAAACTGGTAGACAGACTTACTTTAAACATTTGTCTCCAGATACATATTTCCTGTGAATGTGATTTGGTGGCTCCAGGGTAGCATATGAATTTGTATTTAGGGCAATAATAAATGAGGACAAATTGTCTCACAATCTTACTCCAGCAGCAGCTGTACAACATTCTCACCATGTTGATGCAGAATTAAAGCTCCTATAATGTTTAGATCATGAGATCATTCAAAGCCAATTAGGAACTCTTTTGAACTTTAGATTCATGAGATCATAAAAACCGCATCCACTCTGCATCATGCTTTTTAATAAGACTTGTGTAATGGTCCAAAGTAAAATATTATGCATTGGGATGCTGAAATTAGGTGTTCATTGTTTAGATGGATGAGCCTTACTGAAAATACTGATATATATTGTACAACATGTCTTTAAAACTTAACAGCCTTGCCAGGTAGCTTATGTGATAAATTGACTTAAATCTTGTGCACTGTGGAAGGGGTTAGCACCATGCCGTAGCCATGTACCTGGAGTTTAGAAGTCGGGGAAAATAAAATTCAGTTGCATTATAAGTACAATAAATGATTTTGGGGATATTAATTCTTGTAGTAAAATTATTCTGCCCTAGACTGTAAATCTCCAATACTTTTAATTGTGGTGATTTAGTATGCTGCGTAGTGTGCCTGGTCACAGTGAGATGCCAAAAAGTCTTCACTATCCAGATTCCGAGTGTCGCTAGAGTAAATGTTTGTCTCTGTTATACTCTTGACTCATGACTGCCAAAATCATGAAGCTCCAAAATGGGTCTTGTTCTTGAGATGTACAAAATATTATGGGTTCAGTAACACAGGGCCAAAAAACTTCAACATACTACAACTTCCTGCATGTGGGAATGGAAATGATGCCTGCCTGAAGTGCAACAGTTTGTTAATGGCTGGCCATGGGAAGAGCAAGGAGAGTTAGAAGCATCAGGCTGTGACCTTAAACCTGGGGATAGAATGCTAGACTGATGTAAAGGCAAACACCAGCAAGAAGAATTGCAACCACCATGGGAAGAAGTTTCTGGGGAAGGAACCTGGGGAAAAAATGAGAATCCTACACCATAAATTCCTTAAATAATAGAAAGGGAGAACAAATTGTAGCGGTTAAATAGTAAGTACTTTCATAATTGATTTCTTGATTTTGTGCGTATGCCAGCAGGTTCAATTAACCAGCTTTTTAAACCTCTTGGCCCTCCCAACAGAAAATCACCTTTAGAGGTCTTAGTGCTGCACTCTTCCAATCTAGTAGCATATCTGGCTCACCTAAATGCTAATGAGGTGATCTGACCACTGCTGTATTATCCAATAGGAATATATGGAAACTGTTCAAACCTGGTTGTTAGTTATAAGTGTTAGAAAAATATGAAACACACTTTGAATAGGAGATGCTGTGACCTCTAGATTCCAATGAGTTTTAAAAAGTTGGTAGGTAACTTAACCCAAGAGCTTGTTCACACTATAATTGGAGACCTGTATTTTTTCTACACATAAAATAGAGCAACAACAATGTAGGTTACCTCTAGGGCACAAACAATTATTTTCTATTTGCCTCATTCACACTAAAACAAAGCAGTGATGTATGATGCTGTGCAGAAAAAAACAGACACGCATCGCACCGCATGTAAGTGCATGTGACTGTTTGTCACCACAGCTAAGCTGCGGTGCACAAGCTTTAATGAACTTTCTCTTTGGGACTCTCCAAAAAGTGGTCAAAAAACTTTCAACAGTTCGATGTGCTGAAACAGCGAGTGCATCGCACTGCCCCCTTCAAAGACGTATGGTAGCTATCTGTACCTGAGTTTTTGGCTAGACTTCAGTACAATATGCAGCTGTGTCTTTACACACGGTTGCAACCCGATGACCTACAGTATATGTCCCTCTTCTAGCTCAACTAACCAAACAACCAATCTGTAATACAAAAAATGTACTGTGTGTGATTTGTTTCATGAAGAACATTGCTTCCTCTTAATTAATAACCAGATTTTACTTTAACCAAAGAATAGGGCATGCACAAGCTGGCACTCTGCAGGGGGCTGTTTCTGTTTGCATAAATGAACACTACCTTGACCTAACTTTATCTGCTTAGTCAACATACAGTAACTGGAAGTGTCCAGTCCATAGACCTTGCTCTATTCTATGTACAGAATGTTTGCTTTTTAACTTTTTGAGATTTTTGAGGTATTGCTTTGGTGTTCCTGTTATTACTTGGTAGATACTGGCCTTTTATTTAGTGGTTTGTTAAGGCACACCTTCCATAATTCATTGTCTATAATATTCTAAGCTAATACGTTTGACAATGGTCTTGTCATTTAGGGTTTGTTATCAGTAAAGCCGAACATAGATGGAGTGATTTTTCTTACCTGCAACCACTGACTGTGTTGATGAGGGGATCCCTCCCACAGAGACATTGTGTTCCCCCGGTTGGGAGATGGGGAAGCCGTCCCAGCCGGGAGAACACAGTGATTACTGCTAGTGGCTATAATAGCTGCTAGCAATAATCGCATGTAAAATCAATTGATCAACTTGGGTACATTCAGCCTGCCCATACATGGTTCAAATCTCGGCTGTTCCCTACTGAACCGGCCATGATTCAAACCATCTATGGCTGGCTTAAGTCTGAGATTTCATTACTAAACTTTCATTTGAGTTTTTTCCCAAGTTAAGTGGGACACCATTGTCCTGCGCATTTTTGTAGTGATCATAGACAAATAGTAATGCTGCCCCAAAAGCCTGCCAGGCATGAACTGTAATGGATAGAATGATCAGTGAGTGTGAGGAATATCATCACGCTAGGGGGCAGACACACTGGGGGTGTTTTGCGAAAACTGGAGAGTGCAAAATATGGAGCAGCTCTTCAAAGAAACCAATCAGCTTCTAGGTTTTATTGTCAAAGCTGAACAAGCTGAAGTTAGAAGCTGATTGGCTACCATGCACAGCTGCACCAGATTCTGAGTGCTCCAGTTTTAGTAAATCTGCCCCATTGTTTATACAGATTGTGAATTTGTGGGATTTCTGGACCTTCATGGCCCATGAAGGAAACAAATAATGAGTGTTTGTATCTACACATTAATTAATAGTGAGGGTCTAATATTTGTTCTCATAAAGGGGACATTTGCTGACTATATGTATATATACAGGGCCTTAAATGTGGACTGTAAAATTTTAGTTATCTTAAGATAATACCCTGTATATAACAGTTATATTGAATGAAAAGACTTCATTTTTAAACAATAGGCTCTTGGTTTCTGACAATTTGTGGTAAGATATTTTAATTTTTTGTTAAGATCTCTGAATTGTTAAAAAGCAACCCAACCTAGAACCCAGATTTCTCTGTTTTGACACAGAAAAGATGGTTTTGGCCCCCTTCAATGCCTTTAAGGTTTCGCTGAAAAATATTACAGGCAACATAACATTCTCCACGGCTTCTCCAGACCCTTTCATGTCTGTCACATGTGCTCAGGGTGAACCTGCTCTCATTTGAGAAAAGCACAGGGCGCCGGTGGCGGACCTGCCGATTCTGGTGTTTAATGACAAATGCCAATCAAACTCTATGGTGCCGGGCAGTGAGCACAGGGCCCACTTGAGGACATCGGGCTCTCAGGCCACCCTAATGAAGTCTATTTCTGATTATTTGGTCAGAGACATTCACACCAGTGGCCTGCTGGAGGTCATTTTGTAGGGCTCTGGCAGTGCTCATCCTGTTCCTCCTTGCAAAAAGGAGCAGATACTGGTCCTGATGGGTTAAGAACCTTCTACGGCCCTGTCCAGCTCTCCTATAGTAACTGCCTGTCTCCTGGAATCTCCTCCATGCTCTTGAGAATGTGCTGGGAGACACAGCAAACATTCTGGCAATGGCACGTATTGATGTGCCATCCTGGAGGAGCTGGACTGCCTGTGCAACCTCTGTAGGGTCCAAGTATCACCTCATGCTACCAGTAGTTACACTGGCCCTAGCCAAATGCAAAACTAGTGAAAAAAACTAATAAAAAATGAGTAGGGAAAAAGTGTCAGTGGCCTCCACTTGTAAAACCATTCCTGTTTTGGGGGTCATCTCATTGTTGCCCATCTAGTGCACCTGTTGTTATTTCATTAACACCAAACCAGCTGAAACTGGAAAACAACCCCCTCTGCTGCTTAACTGACCAGATCAATATCCCAGGAGTTTAAATTACTTGATGCTATACTCTGATTAAAAAGTGTTCCTTTCATTTTTTTTGAGAAGTGTGTGTATATATGTGTGTGTGTGTATATATATATATATATATATATTATATACACACAGAGTTAAAACTGTGAAAGCAATGTTGCAGCAAAAGGTCGGGTGTGAAGTAATATAATGACACCAGAAAGATGTTTGGGGATGAGACCCTTTCCCCATCTCCAAATGGAGTAGTCAGTTTTGGGGTTCTCTGTAATTCTTGGGGTTGATAATGAAATGGGTCTTGCTAGAATCTGAAGGCTAAGGGTAGCAGTATGTTAAGGAATGTTACATAAATATTTCTGGGAACTTCACAGGACAGACAGGTTGGAGACAAGAGATTATCTACAAGTTCATCTCACAGAATTCTCCTCCAAGTCGCTGGGTGAGACCTGGGGCTTGTTATTTTACGTGAGGTCAGTTGGCTTTGCTCTGTGTCAAAATGAAGACTGACAGTAGCATCTAATGACTTTAAAGCTACAGCATTTGTTTGCTTTAGTGGCTCCCCAATAGGACCCCTGATTCTGGAAACAGACAGCCACACAAAGACCAGAATTTATATCTGAATCCAAGTTGTTGGTTTATGAACTGAGACTAATTGTACATTTTGCAAAGTGTTTTAGGAAATTGTTTAAGAATGTTGCCAGCTATTCCCATTCCCTGCTGCATCTCTCTAATTTTGCTGCGGTAAGCCTCATTTTAAAATTCAGTGTGAATGAAGTAATAGGCAGTTGAAGGTAAACGAAGTCTTAAACACAGCAGACAAACAAAATGAGTTCGGAATTTTCCAGATTATAGTTAAGATATTTTGAGTATTGTATATAATACTGTTTTATTTCCAATAATTTTTGAAGACAAGCTTTTAGGCAGAGCCTAATCAGTATACCTGAAGATTGGAAGGAATTACTACAGGGAGTTATCTAAACATTGTTTATATGCTAGAGATTAAATAGGCACAAACATGGAAATAATAGCAATGGTACTACATATGTTACAGACCATGCAGTTCTTCAATAGTTACATAGTTGGTAAGGTTGAATAAAGACACCAGTCCATCTAGTCCAACCTGTGTGGGTGTGTGTGTGTATGTGTGTGTTTATGTCAATATCATTTCCCATATCCATGTATATTGCATTCACTAAGATGTCCATCTAATAGTTTTTTTTTTAAACTATGGACACCTCCCGCTGACACCACTGATCATGGAAGGGCATTCCACATGCTTACTGCTCTAACAGTAAAGAACCCCCCCCCCCTATGCTCTTTAAAGTGAAACCACTTTTCCTCCAATTTCATTGAGTAGACAAATGTCTTCTTAAGCTCCTTGAGACTCATGCACACTAGCATTTTTTTAAGCTCAAAAAACGCTGGCTAAAAATAGCGGGTTTTTTTGTAGCATTTCAGTAGCTTTTTAGTAGCGTTAGCATTTTATTAACGTTTTTACACTTCATGTAGGAATAAAGCTAGAAAAAAGCTGTTAGGAGCATTTTATTTGCGTTTAGGAGCATTTAGTAGCGTTTAGGTGTGTTCAGCATTTTTTTCTGCTGGAAAAATGCTCCCAAAAACTCAACAAAAACAATCTTTTTTTCTGCTCCTAAACGCTGAAGCTTGAAAAACGCTACTAACCTAAAATAGTGTGCATGGACACATAGGATAACACTATTTAGCTTTTAGGAGCAGAAAAAAACGCTGATAACAGCTTCTAGGAGATTAAAAAATATGGTAGTATGCATAGAGCCTGAAACTGAATGGTTTTCTCCCTAAGTTAGAATCACCATTGAGGTATTTGTATAGTGCTATCATATCTCCTCACAAGCATCGCTACTAATATAACATGCATTTACAAATCACAGAATGCCTGAAGAGCACTTGACTTGGAAGAGGTTATGGTGTTACTGAGTCACAGTGCAGTCCCTGAAAGTCCTTGCAGATAAATGGCTTCCACTGGAAGACCAGTCTGAGAAGTTGGCAGAGAGACACTCTATAATAGCAAACCTATTTTTCCCCCCAGGTATTTCTCCCTAATGCTACTCCTACTCTTTCCCTAACCAGCGTGGATCCTGTCCCGATCTTACTTCAACACTAAAGGCACCCCTGATGACACAATCTCTTTTTTTAAGGATTTCTGTGTCAAGCTGGCTGCCCAAATCTCTTGGGATTTTGGCATCCAATGTGAGATGCTGTCCTCCTCAAGATGGCTGCTTGGATCCCATAGCAGGGGATAAATTAGTCCTCAATGGTCTTCTTCAAGTCAGAAGAAACAGCACAGTGGCATCTTCAGTTTGGTGGATATACTGCAGCCCAACACTTGCCTACACACCCCCCTCTTAAGGGATGCAATCCTAAGCATAACAAATAACCATAGAAAGTATGAGAAACAGCAATAAAAATAGCATACATTGTAAGGAACATTACTATAAGCAAAGAAGGAACATTTCAAGTAACATAATCAGAGTTCTTGATAGGCATGAGTTCTCTAGTAGTTCGCCTAAGCAGATGAGTGCACAGACAGACTAGGCTCAAAAGAAGGATCAGGATGCTGTTCCTTTTTCAACAGAATGGTCAAGGTCTCCTGGCCAAGACCTCCACCAGTAGAAGAGGAAAAAACACCATTACCTCGAGGCTTGCAATCACAGTGGGCATTTATCCTGATCCTGGGTGACTGGTAACCTCTGCAGCAGGTAACGAGTCTGCACTGAACACACCAAGTCAGAGCAGATCTCATTTCAAGAGCTTGTGAAGTCCACTATGCTCCTCAGAAACAACATTGTACATCAGTTGTTCAAGGGAGGGCTGCTGTCCATTCTGATTTGGGTTTGGCTCCAATTTGGCTTCCAGTTTGCTTCCAGTAGGGTTTTACCTGTATGGCATGTTACAAAGGGGTTTATGTACTAAAGCTGGAGAGTGCAAATTCAGGTATACTTCTGCATAGAAACCAATCAGCTTCTAACTTCAGCTTGTTCACTTAAGCTTTGACAGTAAAACCTGGAAGCTGATTGGTTTCTATGCAGAAGTGAGCCTGATTTTGCACTCTCCAGCTTTAGTAAATAAACCCCAATCGATCAAACTTGGAGAAGATCCCATTTGGGTTTGGGGTGATCACTGTTGTTGCACAACACAATTTGCCCAAAGAGGATGGAACTGAAACTGGATCTTTTGTGGTGCTGCAACTGCATTGCAGTTTAGGTTTCATGGCCATTACCTTGAATGTTGGTTGTGCCTGCTGCCTCTCCATGCCTTGCAATTTCTAGGCTACATTGCATATATGAGCTATTTCCTATGAACAGGTTTTCTTTAATACCCAATCTTATGAGAAATGAACCTGCTTTGATGATGTACAAAATCTTGTCCTTTCTTGTTTACTAAATTCGCAATATGGACCCAAGAATTAGGATCCCTTTCAGAGGAACGAGCAGGCAAACCCTTGAATCTAAAGAGAAAGCTGGAATGTATTTTCCAGTCATCTGGGTGCTCCACTTCTTCTCTTCCTGTCTTATTTCATTTTCTTAGAATTTCCTTTCTCCCATTACAGCTCCCCCATCCTCCCGCCTTGCTCATATTTGGGATTACACAGTGAAAACATTTGAGGGTTTCCATGGCAATGGTTTGAAAACTTTCAAAGCTTACATAACGACATGGCAAGAAAGACAGGGGATTTCAGTACACGGGCAGAATGGAGCCAGCGAGGCCTTAGAATGGGGAAGAAACAGTTGAAAATGTAGAGGTGATAAGCCAAGGAAGCACATAAGGCATTGAGGAAAATTCGGGAAGGAAATATGGAGCACCTTCACTGAGATATAAGCCTGTTAAGGGCTCATTCACAGAAGTGACCAGAAGGTAGTAAAATCAGGCAGTTGGGCTATGGTTTTACCACCCCTCTGACAGCCTGCCTAAACAAGGACATACATATGCTACAGAATACTGTGGTGCCATAACGAGCCTCTGTAGCTTATGCATGTATTTGCAAATGTGTGCTAACTAAACCCCTGTTTTTAATGCATACTGTTAGACAGGTTAATTCGGTTTGTTTGCAGGCTGGTTGGTAAGCTAGAGCTCTGAATTGTCTTTTTTGTTGTTTGACATGCAACGTCCTTCCATGTGCTCCTTGCTGTGAAGGCCAGTTATAGACTAAGGCAGTGGCCATTTATTGTACTAAAAAAGGACAAGCCTTGCTTTGCTGTTGTGGAAAAAGAATTAAACAATGTGACCCATTCAAGAGAATGGAGTGGCACCGCGACCGCCCTGCAACTGCCAGCAGTGCACAAGGTTACAGCACAGTGGTGTGGCATTGGAAGAGTTATAACACCTACACAACATCTGTAAAATGCCCCCTGAAAGGCAAACTGTTGCAGATCACTTTTCAGAAGAATGGCTTTGTATAGGAAACCACGAAGATAAAAAATATTAATGTGGCCTTGATGAACAAATGTTGTTTGCCTTGCTGTCTTATTTACCTTTCTCATTTCATAAATTCTGAGTTACTAACTCCGAATGAGTATTCAGATAAGGGGTTCATATTTTACTCCAACTTTCCCATTTTGCTTGTTAGTGGTTCAGACAGTATTATAGAGACACTCAGACAACAGAATCAGATATCAGACTGGATGTCACTCCACTTCCTCAAATTAAACCTTGCTAAAACCGAGCTCCTAGTTTTCCCCCCAGCCCGTGCTCCCCTCCCCCCTGACTTCTTCATCACGACCAACAACGCCACCATCAGCCCCACCCCGCAAGCCAGAGTACTAGGTGTCATTCTAGACTCCAATCTGTCTTTCCAGCCCCAGGTCCAATCGCTGACAAATTCATGTAGACTTCACCTCCACAACATCTCCAAAATACGTCCGTTCCTAACTCCAGAAACTACAAAGCAACTCATTCACTCCCTTATTATATCACGACTTGACTACTGTAACTCCCTCCTCATCGGCTTACCTCACCACAGGCTATCCCCTCTTCAGTCTATCCTGAATTCTGCGGCCAGACTCATCCTCCTTACTAACCACTCCGTATCTGCCACCCCCCTCTGCCATTCCCTCCACTGGCTTCCGATTGGCCAACGGATAAAATTCAAATTATTAACATTGATGTACAAAGCTATCCATAACACTGCCCCAAACTACATCACCGACCTGATATCCATCTACCACCCAAAACCCACTCTCCGCTCCTCACAAGACCTCTTACTATCTAGTTCCCTGGTCTCCTCCCCCCATGCCCGTCTCCAGGACTTCTCCAGGGCTTCCCCCATCCTCTGGAACCCACTACCCCAATCCATCAGACTGTCACCTACCCTCCTCACCTTTAGGCGCACCCTGAAAACCCATCTCTTCAGAGAAGCCTACCCCACCCTCACCTAATTGCCCATCTCCTCCGCTCTTCCCACCACTCCATCCCCCACAGCTATTTCCTCCTGTACCACTCTCTCCTCCCTGCTAGATTGTAAGCTCCAAGGAGCAGGGCCCTCGAAACCCCTCGTGTATTGTATTGTTACTGTACTGTCTCGTGTACTGTCTCCCATTATAATGTACAGCGCTGAGCAAACTGTTGGCGCTATACAAATACTGTATAATAATAATAATAATGAAGATCAGCAATGTCAGCCTCATATTTTTCTGATGGCAGGCTCACTTTAAAGAAAAAACTTTTCCTGCATTCCCTACTTCTCTTCCATGTTATAGATGACTGGCATTGTGAAAGACTATACATGGCTGGCAGTTCACATCAAATTACAGTGATAAAAAAAAATGTTTTGTACGCTGACAGGTCACTAATGACAACCAATAAAATTAGGACCTGTGTACGCTGTGGGCATTGCTGTCAAATGCCAACTTTCGAGTTTGAAGGTAGAGAGACTCAAATGCAAGTGTTTGGATGCAAATCCCAGCAGAAGACTGCGTTTGGAATGCCTTACCTTCAATGCACACTTACCTCAATAGGCCATGCTTCATCCTATTTGTCATTTGCAGGTCAAACCTACCCTCTTGGCAGATTCCAAAATACTGATTACTGGGGGTGTTAAAGCAAAAAGGGGATTTTCAACATTTGTTTGTATCTTTGTCACGTTTTTACAGCAGTCTTGTTGGGGAGATTTGCGTCACTTTCTGTTAAAGCAGTCCCTGCATTGGATGCATATGTTGGAAATTTTCCCTACTTTACTAAAATATACAGTAAAAGTAATTGCTGTCTGGATCTCTGTTGAAGAGATTACCACTCCCTTCCTGTCCCAGTATAAAGGACAAGAAGGGAGGTTAATCACCCAAAAGGGTACACAGACATTGGTCCAGAAAATTTGAACTCTTTTGTGCGCAATGTGGAATAAATATTTTGTCTGCAGTTTAGTCTTAAGGTGGGAATACACCATTAGATAATCGACCAATCGGTCTTCTGACGACTAAGAGGCACTCGTTCTTTGGTTGAAATCGTGGCCCACATTAACCAATCTAAAAAAATCGTTCGTCGGGCAATACGTAGTGTTGATATCTTCCGTACAAGTGGAAGTGATGCAGTGTGCATGTGATCTTGTAACCACGCCCTTTCCGGCCAGAACGAGCGATATCCACAACAATTAACAGCAATGAGTATAATATAGTTTATTACATTAACTATATACATAAATAGTGATACATAAAATATAATATGCAGTATTCTGGTTTCATTATTTCTTTAGGCCAATCTACTTTCAAACATTTGGATTTTTCTTTCGTGTTTACAAAGATTCCTTGGACATAAACATCCGGGTCATCTTCTGTTTCAGCTCATGTGTGATAGCGCTTGATAGATTTTTTTCGTACAACCGTCATACCACCGCATAGAAAATAGGTCGTTCGTATGCGAAACAACATTTTTCACTGTTGTTCAACCGGATTTTTTCATTCACAATATCGTTATCTGTTAAAACATTCTGCTTGTCAACGAAGAGAAAATCGTTTGATCAGTGGCTCCGTAAAGTGTTTTGTACGATTTTCTTATCGTGTGTACGGGGCAATAAAGTGGAACTAAAGTTCACAATACTTACCTTAGCTCCAACAATCCGACACCTGTAAGAGCTTCTTATGGATTGCTGGCCTTCAGTCATCTTGATTGGCCAGAGCGGGATGACATATCTCTCACACATGCGCAGGACTGCAGTCAGTGTACATTCTAAGAAAGACTGTAAGCAGGCAGGTAGGTTTACTTTATTACAAAAGAGACATTACTGGGGATTTACTAAAACCGGCGCACATAAAATCTGGTGCAGCTGTGCATAGAAACCAATCGGCTTCCAGGTTTTATTGTCAAAGCTTAATTGAACAAGCTGATGTTAGAATCTGATTGGCTACCAAGCACAGCTTTACCAGATTTTGCACTCTCCAGATTTAGTAAATCCCCTCCTTTATGTCCGTTCTGCAACAAAACAGCCTACCTGCATGCAATTAAAAAGAAGACTTCTACTTCAATACAGGTTTAAATTTTAGAATGATTTCTGTCCACCAAGTTAAGCAAGAGGCAGTCCAATGATACAGTATAATATACAAAAAATTTGTTTTTGCTGCTTTGATCGGACTTTTTGTTAGAGGGTGGCTACAGTTGTTCTCAGTGGTCCTGCTGTACGCAGTGGCGTCCCTACGCAGGGGAGGGGGGTGACACCAGACCTGCTCCATGAAAAGGTAAGTTTTAAAGCAAGCCGACAATCCCTGCAGGATGGATCAGATCTGCGGATTGAGCATAATGGATCGGAGTCCGATCCATTATGCTCCCCAATCCGGAAATCTGATCCATCTTGCGAGGATCGTTGGCTTGCTTTAAAACTTACCTTTTCGTGGAGCTCATGGAGAGATCAGTTAACTCTGTATAGGTTGCAAGCTGACGATCCCTGCAGGATGGATCGGATCTGCAGATTGTGGAGCATAATGGATGGGACTCCGATCCATTATGCTCAATCCGCAGATCCGATCCATCCTGCGGGGATCGTCAGAGGGGTGACACCAAGTGTTACCGCACCAGGTGACACCAGCCCTAGGGACACCCCTGACTGTATGTAGGAACGTAGCCGCACTCTCCTGCTTACTCCAGAGATGGGCTAAGGACTATGAGATTTGTAGTGTTATTGCTGTCTGCGTCCCTACTAGGTCTCTCTGTGCTGGTGACCACTGTCATTAGGACAGCCAAGGGCTTGTTCACACATTTTCTGTACTGGATAAAACCAATCTTTTATATGTGCCCCTTTCACATCACAATGATATTGTAATCTGTGGTGAGCTGTGGAAAAATGCAAACGTGTAGTATTTTACGACAGCGTACAGGAAGGCACCACATGCCACCGAATAGCAGCATGCATTACTGCTGTGCACAGACATGAATGAAGTGTTACTATGTGATGCTTTAACCCTCTAACGATACAGTAGCACATATATGCTGCATGCATCAGGTGGGCTTTAAACCTAGACACCCCATATGTGTGTGCATGTATTTGTGCTGGGAGCGAGCCGCACACTTACTGAGAGCCCTGGGTCATGTACTAAGGATCGGGACCTGGGACTCCTGTTCCCGATCTCCTGGACACTGTCTCTGGCTATCACTGAGATCAGTCACTGTGCAGCCCACCCATGTGTTTTCTTTCTCTTCTGAATGGAGAGAAAGATAAAGTGTATCTTTCTCTCCTTGTAGGAGAGAAAGATGTAAACAAACAGTGTATACAAAAAAAAGTATTTAAAAAAAATTTTAAAATGTAAGAAAAAAAATATATCAAGGTTAGGTCAGTGTCAGGGTTAGTATTAGGGTTAAGAGTCAAAAGTCAAGGCAAGGGTCAAAGGTCAGGGTCAGCATATTTTAGGTAGGATTTTTTTTAAAAAGTGACGTTCTTAAAATTAGCATCAGTGTCAGTGTGCTTTAGGTAGGATAAAAAAGGCAAAATGTGAACTGTTGTTTCTGGGCCCTACTACAGGTACCAACAACAAATAATGTACACATATGTGGTATTGCTGCAATTGCCAGAAGCAGAAGAATTCATTTTGGGATGTTCTTTGGGGGAAAGTTACGGTAATAGCAAGAAATATACAGCTACATTTAAGAAAAAATTATTTTTTACTATTTTGAGTCAGTTTTTTTTTTATAATAAATACAAAATAAGGATATAGCCATTACCATTTACCACCAAATGAAAGCCCAATTTGTCCTGAAAAAAAAAAGGTATAATCCACCTGGATACCCAAAGTAGTTGCGATCATATGTACAATTTTACTAGCATATATCAAAGTTGTCAAAATTGGGTCTGGGCATTAATGTTTGTTTTACCCTCAGTCATAAGAGGGTTAAACAGGGTAAAAAAATAAAAACAAAGGAAACAGTGTGATGTGCTGAAATGCACTGACCCCCACCAAAGCTTACCGCAAGTAAAAATTGACAGCTGCATGCTCAGATGCAGAATTTAGCGTGTGTACAGTGTAAACGACTCCTTAAACCCGAAGAACATTTGGCTATACATACTGTGTCAACAAGCATTTGTTTCCTTCAGAACATGTCTATGGAAATGAAAAAGCACCTGAATCAGGTCAACTGCACTGCCAATGACTTCTAAAAGAGTACAGAAGTGTCGCAAACCGACATTATAATTACATTATTATTGTAATGGATTTCGATAGTGCCAAGAGTTTGCACAGCTCTTTAAAAAATGAAGGGAGCCAGTACAGTTACTATAAAATACAGTACAAGAGGGATCAGAGGGCCTTGCTCATCAGAGCTTACATTCTAAAAGAATGCTGCATTTTCCCATCAAAGCCCATTCACACTGATCTTTATAGGGCCCCAAGATACTAATCAGATCACTTTACTATGAATTTGATCTCTTCAGCTACAGGAGAATATCATTGCATTAAAGGATAAGTTCACCTTTGGGAACATGTTACATGTTCCACCCATTTTTAGGGTGGAACATGTAACATGTTCCCACCACTGCAGCCACTGCCTGATCCCCCTTGTTACAGCAGTTCCGCTTACGAGCTGTCACTTTTTGAAAACAGAGCGGCTGTGTGTGGCTCTGCCCACTCAGCCGTGTAATTCATTCACTGAGATCTGTGAATGAATTATTATTATTATTATACAGGATTTATATAGCGCCAACAGTTTGCTCAGCGCTTTACAATATAATGGGAGACAATACAGTAACAATACAGTTCAATACAAGAGGGATAGGAGGGCCCTGCTCCTTGGAGCTCACAATCTAGGAGGGATGAACTACAAGTTCTGACAGCCTTTGCAGCTGTCAGCTGGTAGTTCTCAATGAACTACCATATGGGTGGCACAGTGGCTTAGTGGTTAGCATGTCTGCCTTGCAGTAAATGGGTTATGGGTTCGATTCCTGACCATGGTGCCTCCTGCATGGAGTTTGCATGTTCTCCCTGTGCTTGTGTGGGTTTCCTCCAGGTACTCCAGTTTCCTCCCACACTCCAAAGACATGCTTCTAGGTTAATTGGCTCCTGTCTAAATTGGCCCTAGTATGTGTATGTATGAATGTGAGTTAGGGACTTTAAGTTGTATCCCCCGTGAGGGTTAGGGACTGATGTGAATGTACAGTATGTAAAGTGCTGCATAAATTGACAGCACTATATAAGTACCTGAAATAAGTAAATAATAAAAACTACCACAGTGCTGTGGTAGTTCATTGTGTCTTCCAGTCAGACTGTATCTGCTTCACCCATACATCCTGTATGGGCAAGCAGCTACACTGACAGTTTGTAGGAGTCCTGTATGGCACCAGCGATGTGCTGATCACTGGTGTGATGCTTTCCAGACCCCCCCCCCAAAAAAAAATAGTAAATGCACATTTTTTACCTGCAAAAAAATGGGCATTTTTTTTTTAAAGTGAACTTATCGTTTAATTATCAAACGTAACAAGTAGATTATCTGTATTTGGACATACCATTATATATTATATGAAAGTCATTATATATTATATGAAAGTCATTTGCATATTTTCAATTCTGTAGTGGGAGCACCAGCTGTAAAGAACATTTCAAAGTTACAAATGTAAAGTGCACTGTGAAATGATCTATTTGTAGAAGCAGAGCTGCAATGAAATATGGTCAAGTGATATTTGACATAGGACAACACTGCCCTCTAGCAGCATGTTAGTGTGACCAATATCAATGGAAGAAAGCCATCAGTACAATCAGTCTCTTTTAATATCTTGCCCATGTTATGAAAATACATATTTTTGGAATATCCCAAAAACTTAAAATTACCACTGCCATGTGGAATGACCTAAATATTAGCTCCTGCATGTTACACAAAAAAACGATTAGGACTTTTTGCATTAAAAAAACAGAACTTTATTGTATAGTATGTCAGTACTAAAATCAGACTCTAATACATGAGATATTACAATATGCAAATTTCAACCTGCCCCTGAATTGTATTTAATTTTCTTACATCACCTTTCTAGCTGCCTTTTCACCAAAAGCCCTCCAATTTTGTTAAGAAAGCAGTATCCCCCTAGGTCAGTGGTGGGCAACCTTTTTTTTCAACTGAGCCAAATCTCGCCAAAACCACGAATGAAATTTATTTTGAGAGCCACATTTTTAAAACTGAAAATACATCCCCCGTATAGTAATTCATCCCCTGTATAGTAATTCATCCCCTATAGTAATTCATCCCCCATAGTAATTCATCCCCATAGTAATTCATCCCCCATATAGTAATTCATCCCCCATAGTAATTCATCCCCCCTATAGTAATTCATCCCCCATAGTAATTCATCCCCCATATAGTAATTCATCCCCCATAGTAATTCATCCCCCATAGTAATTCATCCCCCATATAGTAATTCATCCCCCATATAGTAATTCATCCCCCATATAGTAATTCATCCCCCCTATAGTAATTCATCCCCTATAGTAATTCATCCCCCTATAGTAATTCATCCCCCCTATAGTAATTCATCCCCCATAGTAATTCATCCCCCATATAGTAATTCATCCCCCCTATAGTAATTCATCCCCCATAGTAATTCATCCCCCATATAGTAATTCATCCCCCATAGTAATTCATCCCCCATAGTAATTCATCCCCCATATAGTAATTCATCCCCCATATAGTAATTCATCCCCCATAGTAATTCATCCCCCATATAGTAATTCATCCCCCCTATAGTAATTCATCCCCCATAGTAATTCATCCCCCCTATAGTAATTCATCCCCCCTATAGTAATTCATCCCCCATAGTAATTCATCCCCCCTATAGTAATTCATCCCCCATAGTAATTCATCCCCCATATAGTAATTCATCCCCCCTATAGTAATTCATTCCCCATATCAATTCACTTACCTTTGCTCCGCGCGTTCTTCTTGCCGTGTTCCCGCGCCGTTCTTGTCTTCAGGGTGGACTGTGAGAGGAGAGGAGTTTGTCACGCTGCCCCGCCTACATCCTGGCTGCCCCGCCTACATCCTGACAGCGGCAGAGTCCTGACTTTTGGGGCGGCCGCCCGAGAGGAGGGAGGGGAGCGGGCGCACGGCACACAGAAGAGCCGCATTTAAGTTTGTAAAGAGCCGCATGTGGCTCGCGAGCCGCGGCTTGCCGACCACTGCCCTAGGTGGGTCATGTATGTTGCAATTTTTTTTTATGGCTTGTTACGTACTTTTGTTCTAGAGATACTGATGTAGGCCTTACCAGGGCCCTTTCTTTATAATAGTTTATGTAGTTTTCTTTCAGTAAAGTCCATTGGTTCCAAGATCAAATGAAAAAGCAAATACCATTCTGAAGTACTTTTGAACAAGCTGTCAAATGTTCTGAGAATTTTTGTACATATGTTGGTCCAAATGTGTGAATCTTTACGTGTAGCACCCTCTAGTGTGCTACAAGAATACTGTAGTGTATTACATCTAAATCCATTGTGTAGGACTCATGGTAACTGTGCGAGTCTGTGATTGAGGTTGGGTTATTGCAGATCCGCTGGTTGACTTAACAGGTTGTGGCTCTATTGACTCCTCCTGACTCTGGAGGACCATGAAACCTTCCAGATGTCGGTAAGCAGGAAGGGGTGGAGACCTAATCTGCATGTTTATGGGAATCTGTCCAATCCCAGATTTGGAGGCCCTGGTAGAGTGGTGGACTGGCCCATAAATAGGGAGAGTCAGACTGACAGAGGAGTCGGGTGGAAGATGGAGTACTAAGGAGACTGTTGGTACCTGGGAGGGGTCTCCTAGATTTGGGGGGATGAGCCTCCAGGCTAGGCTCGAGCTGGCTCAGGAAGATACATTCAACACTGTAGCATGAATGGGATCAAGACCTGGAGCAGTCAGAGCAAAGAGGACAGAGTATTTACATCAGCACACCCTGGGATCCTAGGCTACAGACCCTCCTTCTGGTTCCGCATTCCACTCCATCCATAGGAACCATTGCTTTCCGTGGAGCGCAGATGTCCAGCTTGTCTCTCGGCTTCACCTGGTCCTGGATGCCACTACACACTACCTGCTGAGTGGCTGTGGTCCTCCCATTTTCTATGGCTTTTAAACTTTTTCACACATGTGAGTGCTATATTTATGGTTCATTAAACTATTTTTAATACTGCACTTAGGGGCACCCTCTTGTGTTCTTTTTACACCCTGTGATCCAGAAGAGGAAAGACTGCCACATGTAGCAAGCTTTTGAACGACAGCGCTGGGCTCAATCATTTATCCTTGTCCTAGGACAGTGGTGGGCAACCTTTTTTTTCAACTGAGCCAAATCTCGCCAAAACCACGAATGAAATTTATTTTGAGAGCCACATTTTTAAAACTGAAAATACATCCCCTGTATAGTAATTCATCCCCCGTATAGTAATTCATCCCCCATAGTAATTCATCCCCCATAGTAATTCATCCCCCATATAGTAATTCATCCCCCATAGTAATTCATCCCCCCTATAGTAATTCATCCCCCATAGTAATTCATCCCCCATATAGTAATTCATCCCCCATAGTAATTCATCCCCCATATAGTAATTCATCCCCCATAGTAATTCATCCCCCATATAGTAATTCATCCCCCATATAGTAATTCATCCCCCCTATAGTAATTCATCCCCTATAGTAATTCATCCTCCCTATAGTAATTCATCCCCCCTATAGTAATTCATCCCCCATAGTAATTCATCCCCCATATAGTAATTCATCCCCCATATAGTAATTCATCCCCCATAGTAATTCATCCCCCATATAGTAATTCATCCCCCATAGTAATTCATCCCCCATATAGTAATTCATCCCCCATATAGTAATTCATCCCCCATAGTAATTCATCCCCCATATAGTAATTCATCCCCCCTATAGTAATTCATCCCCCATAGTAATTCATCCCCCCTATAGTAATTCATCCCCCCTATAGTAATTCATCCCCCATAGTAATTCATCCCCCTATAGTAATTCATCCCCCATAGTAATTCATCCCCCATATAGTAATTCATACCCCCTATAGTAATTCATTCCCCATATCAATTCACTTACCTTTGCTCCGTGCGTTCTTCTTGCCGTGTTCCCGCGCCGTTCTTGTCTTCAGGGTGGACTGTGAGAGGAGAGGAGTTCGTCACGCTGCCCCGCCTACATCCTGGCTGCCCCGCCTACATCCTGACAGCGGCAGAGTCCTGACTTTTGGGGCGGCCGCCCGAGAGGAGGGAGGGGAGCGGGCGCACGGCACACAGAAGAGCCGCATTTAAGTTTGTAAAGAGCCGCATGTGGCTCGCGAGCCGCGGCTTGCCGACCACTGTCCTAGGAGATCTTCCGAGCAGCCAGGAGGGCTAGTAGAGTTTATAGGCTGTGGAGCTGGGAGCAGAGAAGATATTTATGCATGTAGTTACAAGAAGCTAAGCTGATTTCTGAGAGGCTGCTAGATCCTCTCCCATAAAGGGCTGTTGCTACTGATCTGCAAAGATTGATGGCTTTCAAGGAAAAGAACAGTCCAGGATCTCTTTTGTACATAGGAAGGAAGTTGTCCCCCCTTCATTGATTCAAGCCAAACTGGGCATCCCATAATCCCTATCCCATAAACCCTAGGGCTATCCACAACACAACGGTCCTCATGAGGGTAGCGCTACATAAGCTATTTAACTTAGGCTGCATTTTAAAGGGTGTTTAACCATGCTCAAAATCCCAGCAGCATGAATCTACTGATTACTGTGGCTGGGATTGACAGCTGTGGCTGCGGAACCCGTATGGTGCAATGACAGGCTATTGGCAGCCACATTTATCTGTGACTGTCCACACAATCAGTGATTACCTGCAGTGATGGTGGCTGGATGCACTTTGTGCACTGTACTGGCTCAGCAATCACAACGATCCCCAAACAGCTGTCAATCCTAGCTTCAGGAATTACTAGATTATTGCCACTTACATTTGTAGTGTGGTTTCATGTCCATGCAAATGCAGCTATAGGCATTTCTAAATTCAAAAACAAAAATGTGAACTATTGCAGCTCAACAGTTTTTAGATGTTGTGGAAGTATTTGTTTTCATTTTTATGTCAAGAATATTTTCAGCAACTACAGAAAAAACATGTTGATCTTGCTGGAAAAGCCATGTTCTCATCTTTCCCTGTGAACTGAAAAGACAGAAATAACAGTGTTAGATCTTCTGTAAACTATTAATCCTATGAAACATCATTCAATGAAAATGTACTAAAGAAGACATGTTATAGATCCAATCTGTGTGAATGCCATTGTTCCCTCCATGGTTACCATCGAAGTGAGTGTTAAAAAAAAGTGTATTATTTGTAGGATCACCACGTAAAAATAAAGGGGAAAAAAGACAAAAAAAGAAACTGAATGCAGCCACCAAATCTAAGGATTGGTAAGCTGCAATATGTTGTATTTTTGTTTTTCGATTCAGATATGCTTTAAATCAGAACTTAAAGCAGAACTACACTGTATCTGAGCACTACAAACCAAAATACTAATTAATTCATTTTTTGGTATTCAAAGCAAACTCAGCCATCCATCCATGTATCCATATTTTACTTTTCTAAGAAATCATTTTCAAAAACATCCCCTAGCACTTCTGGCTGTGGCCATATTTAGTAAGGACAGATGATTCATGTAGCATGTATTTCCTGGAATCCACCTGCCCTTAGCTCAGGCATACAGATAGGAGGGTGTGCTTAGTTCAGATAACCCCTCCTTCCTTCCTGAAGACTCTTGGGATGTATGACATCATTTGCCTAGTCATAGAAACCAGGAAGCAACTAAAGAAATGTAAAAACAGTTTAAAACAAGTAAATATGATATAATTGCCTATCTATTTACTAATGCTATCAGCATAAGGATTACAAATAATCAATGTTGATTGAGAGAGTGAAGTTCCGCTTTAAAGAGTAACTCTAGAGATTTTAACAAACTATTGCAGATTCCTACCTTTTGTTATTCTGAAAAAAATGCCTTTTTTTTTTTTGATTTTCTTATTTTGGCTCTTCCCTTCTCATTTACACAAATGATAAAAAAAAAATACAATTTTGTACCTTTCTGTTCATTTTTGTCCAGCAACGCAGCACTTCCTGGCTGGGTCCTGCTGCCTCCTGGGATTACTATGTCCCAGCTATTACAGGAGGCAGTGTGTTACTAGGCTGACACTTTGCAGTGCACATGTAGCTGATTTCTGCGCATGCATACAAACTCCGGAGTCTACTAGAAGCTGGAAGCATATGTGTGCATGTACAGGAACCTGTTGCAAGTGCACATATGTGCTGTTGGTTTTTACCAACTCCCAAATACCTGGAGTGTGTCAGTGTGTCTCCGCACACACCATTGGCAGCACGGAAGAGGGGCATGAAAGAGGACATGGAAGCGCAGTTAAATTCCACTTTAAGCTCTGGTTGGACCTCTAAGTAAAACAATGAGCCAAATACATGAGCAGAGGATTGGAAATTATGTGAGGTCCATACAGGAACAGTGCTGTTGTCTTGGTTGCAAAGAAGAGAAATTTGTTTAGTTTGGTATCTTCAGAAAAATCATAGCTGACTGCAGGCTATTTTAAATAATATTAAATTAAAGCTGAAGTTCAGGCAAGTGAAACCCACTCATAGAAATGAAAGTTGAAACTGCAAGTTCCAGAAGTTTGGGGTGCTTAAAAAACAAACACACATACTTACCTGTATGCTACAGCATTGGTCTGATGCTGCAGTTGTCCCACATGATCACCGATCATGTCCCACATGACAGCTGTGATCACATGACCACCGATCGCTCAGTTCTCAGTCTTCTTAGAGCAGTGATTGCCAGCGCTCACTGGATGGATAGGCAGGAAGGAGGCGGGGGTAACTGGCTTCAGGCATTAGACCATTATAAACTGACTCTGGGTCACAGGAGAGCAAGTAAGTGCACTCCTGTAACCCACAAGAGAAGTATGACCAAAAAAGCTTTGACCATAATTCTCCGTTAGTGGTAACAGATGTGACACAAATAATAACTGCTGTGTTTGTCTTTAAAAGTTATGTGAATCCAACATCTTTTTTTTTTACATTGTGCTACACTGTATACAGTATTCTTAACCCCTTCATGCCTACCGTATGCAAATATGTGGCCCCACTGGACTGGACTTTTCCCATAGAGCCATATATTTGCATATCTACCTTTGTGCTGGGAGCGCGCTGTACGGCACACTCCCAGCACAGAGACCGGGGTCTCACTGAGATTGCTGTGATAGCCTCTGATTGACTATCACAGTGATCAGTCACTGTGAAACCTGCCCCCGTTTTCTCTCTCTGAATGGAGGAGAGAGACACATTGTATCACTGCCCTTTCAGAGAGAAAGAGAAAAGTGTGTGTAAAATAATAATAATAACAATGTTTAAAAGAATAAATACATTTAAAAAAATACCTAGTTCAAGTTTGATCTAGGTCAGTGCCAGGGTTAGTGTTTGGGTCAAGGTCAGAGTCAAAGGTCAGGGTCAAGGGTCATGATCGTTTTTTAATTTTTATATTAGTATCAGTGTCAGTTAATGTCAGTGTATTTTCAGGAAACAAAAGCAAAATGTGCACTATTGTTTCTGGGTCATACTATGGGTACAAGCAACAACTAACATATGCATATGTGGTATTGCTGTGATCGCCAGGAGCAGGAAAATTTATTTAAAGTTGTTATTTGGTAGTAGGTTATGGTAGTAACAAGAAATACAGCTAAATTTAAAATATATATATATATATTGTTTACTATTGTGGGACAGTTTTCTTTGATAATAAAAAAAAAAATCAAGAGATATCCATTACCATTCACCACCAAATGAAAGCCCAATTTGTCCTGACAAAAACAAGGTATAATTCACCTGGATGTACAAAGTAGTTGTGATGATATGTACGGTTGTACTAATACATGTCAAAGTTGCAAAATTTTGCTTAGGCATTTAGATTTATTTTGCCCTTAGGTGGGAAGGGGTTAAGCAAATAGTTATTGGTAAATCTGTTGCAAAGTTTCTAACCTTGAGATCCTGCCTCTCCTGAATGGACATGCTGTGCTGTCTGGCAAAGATATATGAAACGATAAAGCACCTAAACATTGTTACAAATCCTTCAGCAGGTAAGGCAGTTCATGCACAGTATGTGTATTTTAAAAGTACGTAGTAATCCGTTTGCTTGGAGTTCAGCTTTACTTTGACAATGACAATCATGTAAAGTTGGATTTGGAGGCTACCTTCAACTCACTATTCTGATTTCAATTGCAGTGATTTTTATTGGGATTTTACAAAAAAAAGTACAAGATTTGTCAATTGCTCAAGGCTGAAAGAAGATATACTGTACATAAGATTGTGTATGTACATGAATACAGTTACAAACATATAGTATGGTGTCTTTTGGTTATTCAAGCTGATTCAAGAGATCTATAATTTTGGCTTCTAAAAAAGGAATCACTAGGCCTATTACCTGGGAATCAAAAGAAATGGAGGGAAGGGTGGAAGGATGGGTTAGGCTTGGCAAGAATCTTTTAGGATTTAGGAAGCAGCTGAGGCATGTATGGTGAGGTAATGAGAAGAGAGGATGAGAATGAATATATGTGTGTCACAAATGGACAGGTAAGAAAAAGAAAAGGAAGAGAAATGAATATGAGAGCAAGTGAAAAGAATGGGCAGGTAGATCAGAAAGGTAGAGAGGGTAAAGGAATATGGTGGCAGAGTTTCTGCCTATCACGTACCTGGAAACAGCTTGAAATATTGAGGAAGGCATTCTTACACCTCTGACTCAGGGTCTCTGATAGTGTGAACAGAAGGTGCAAAAATGAAGATTGGCACAAGTGCCTGTAAGTCTTGCTAATAGTAGAGCAGGTATCCACACCAGGCAGGAGAAGTTGTCAGGGGTCTTCAGTGAAGCAGTCAAGTTGGTAGACAGCTGATGAGCGGCAGACTAGTACTGGCGATAGCAGGCAGGCAAATCATGTACTAGTTGCAGACTGTAGAACAGCAGGCACAGTAGGATGGTAGGTAGGTACCGGTGACTGCAGGATGAATAGCAGCGCCAGGCAGGCCGGGTCATATGTTGGCAGGGCAGATCAGGTTCAGAGGCCCAGGCAAAAGCATGGTTAGGGTACAAGTTTGGTCAGGATTCGACTAGTGGAATAGTAGCAGATGGAGCAGACAGAATCAGAAGACAAGCCAAGGTCAATGTAGGCAGAGTTCAGGGAGTAGTCAGGACAAGCTGGGTCGGCAACTGGAGTCAATATACAGAATCACAGGATCTCAAGATACACAGAAGGCATAAGACAAAACAGCAGTAATCCTAGCACTGGCACAGTTTAAATAGCCTGTTTGGTGCTAACATCTGTCATGAGTGCACATCAGCACACCAATGCGCATGTGCCCATTTCCTGTGTCCACGAGAAGGAACATGGATTAGCCTGTGAAGTCCATCTAAAGGAGCCATCTTGTCTACTGCCATGCCCTTCCAAACACTACCATCTACAATAGGCATAAGGATGTCAGGTTTTTGGGGGAGAGTGACAGGTGGGAGTAATCAAGGGCTCCATACCCTGAAGAACTTATCATGGGTATCTGTGGGTAGACTGGTAAAATAAAATGAGTCAATGTGATACTTCACACCAAATTGTGTAAATTGTTTTTCCACATGTGAGCTATTGTTAGTTTAGAGGCTAATTGCACAAATAAGTTAGGTTATATTGGGTTTTAGTGAGGACGGTGGTTTAAAAATGAAGTAATGCCAACCATAGGTCTTTTGGAATCTGGGTGTCTTCTGACCATAGAACAAGGTCTACCTGATTTGGAGAATGTCTCAAGTAGCCTGGCAACCTCTGGAACTTTGCCCTGATAGTCCTATGTGGTTATGAGCAAATAACAAATATTCACCCTGATTTTAGCTCTGCTCCAGTGGCTCAGCTTCTGGCTTGCTTCACCACTGGAGTTTATTCAAATTAAATTATATGCTCCTTTCCAGGTCTAGATTATGGAACCAGCATCTGGCAAACATACATTCAGCCAGTAATGGAGCTTTAGGGTCCTTTTTTCATCAGTTTTCTTTCATGTGCCACTTGTGTCAGCAATGATGAAGTAAATAATCAAATATCAAAATAAACAAAAAATGTTTGTGCTTCCAACAATCCATAACAAAATCCCTAAACCCTCAGCTGCTGTATAAAAATCCAAAAGCTATTAAGTATAAATAATTCTAAAGAACTGCATTATTCCACAACCAATAAAAAACATGAATACTCAAAATATAATTGATAAAAAAGTGCAAATATACAATTCATGAAACTTTAACCCCAAAATGACCATAATTATCATAAAAAGAGCTCCAGTGCACATCAAAAAATGCAGGCAGTGTCTAACAATGCGCAAAGTAGTTCTACCCAAAGCTGGAATAGCCCAACACCACCTGATACTGTCCCTTTTCCAGGGACACCCAAATGGCAAATAACTCGCCTTTCAGTATTGACCACCTAATTTAATAAGATGGTCAGGGAAAGAAAATGGTAATATACTTCACAGGAGCTCCAAATGATGATAAAAGAAGGTGACATATAAAGGCTTCATTGCTCGGAGATGAAACCCTGTGATGCCATCATGCATGTGAGTCCATATGCACGCAGGAAGTAGTGTTGTCCTATTATTCAAGTTCAAGATTTTTTTTCTCTTTAGTGTTGGGTGATAACACAAAATGGTATTTTATTGGGTGTTTCAATAAAGATGATTGCTAAATGAAGCCCCTATTTGTTTTCTTCTTCCATTCTGCGTTGGACAGAGTGCAGTGTTTAAGGACATTAGCGGTCATTACAATCCTGTTGGAGCCCCTATCCAGTTGGAGGAGTATATTTACATCTGCTGTCTCTGACCATCTTATTTAATTAAATGATACGTTGTTCACCTTTGAAACATGTAAAATTTTCCACCCATTTTTAAGGTGGAACATGTAACATGTTCCAGCATCTGCAGCCTCTCCCCCAGATCCCCCCTCACTCTGACAGCAGGTGGGGAAACCTCTCCCTGCACCAGCTGTCACAAATTGAGCACAACACTCCACACAACTACCTCATTCAATCACAGTTTCCTGACATTGTGGCTGATAGCTCTCAATTAACTTGTAGTTCATTGATTTTTCTGCTCTCAGGTAACTGCCTGCCCATAGGGGGTACAGACAGGTAGCTATCCTAAGAATCTGCAGGAGCCTGAGATTGCACCTGCAATCTGCTGATCCTGGGTGCATTGCTTTATTTATTACAGGTACTTATATAGAGCTGTCAGTTTATGCAGCACTTTACATTTATATTCAACAATGACATCAGTCCCTAACCCTCAAGGAGCATACAATCTTAAGTCCCTATCCTACATTCATACACATACTAGGGACAATTTAGATAGGATCCAATTAACCTACATTTTTGGAGTGTGGAAGGAAACCCATGCAGGCACAGGGAGAACATGCAAACTCCAGGGAGGTGGTGGCATGGTTGGAATTTGAACCAGCCATCCTAGTAATGCCAGGTGGCAGTGCTAACCCTTTAGCCACTGTGCTTTGTGGTCTCCTTAGGTAAATAAATAAATAAATAAATGCACTTTTTTTTTACCTGCAAAAAAAAAACAATGGGCATTTATTTTTTTCTTTTCAAAAGATGAACTTATCCTTTAAGTGGTCAATAATAGAAAGCTGGTTATTTACCATTTGGGTGTCCCTAGGAGAAATACACTATCAGACTGGAAGAATCTGATTGGGGTTATCACACCTTTGGGTAGCACTACATTGGTGGACTTTGCAGATTATTGGACAGTAAACTTTTTATGATGATGATTGATCATCATGAGGTTGAAATTTTGCCTAATCCCATTTTGGGGTGAGGTTACATTCGGCAGGGGGCGGCTTGATGCACTTTTTATCACATCACACATCTCCCTTATTTATTTGTCAGAATTTTATTTTGAAGTGTACAAAGTGTCAGTTCATTCATGTCACCGCACAGCAGGACAGTGCGCTGGGCTTGCTGTGCAATGACATGTAGGGTCATCCAGAGAGGTGCAATATTATGCACATATGTTGCATAATATTACACAGCTGTGGAACATCGCATGGAATACTGCATTCAGCTGTGAACCTTACACACAGAAAACTATTGTTTGCTATGTGTTATTGCAGTTACCTGTGTTTACCCATGAGAAAAAACACAGGTAACCACATATGATGTGGACAGGCCCTTATAGCTTAAGGGCCGGTTCACACCATATAGTTGTGTCTCCACGTGTGCTTTTTGTTCCTGCACATTTATGGCAGCCTATTCATTTCAAAGGGTGGAAAAATGCACAGAAGTGTGCAAAAGGTATGGCAGGCATGATTTTTAAGATTGTGCGGCATCAAAGAGTATGGTATTAAGGTTTTGGTGGCCGCAATACATCCATGTTTGCTAGATGCTAAGGAGTGCCAGTAAAAATGAACACCCATGTTTGTCTGCAGAAGGCAGCATGTTTCCATGCTGGTAGGTTAATTGGCTCCTGTCCAAACTGGCCCTAGTATGTGTATGTATAAATGTGTGATAGGGACCTTAGATTGTACACCCCTTGAGGACAGGGACTAATGTGAATGTACAATATATATATATATACAATATCTCACAGAAGTGAGCCCACTCCTCACATTTTTGTAAATATTTTATTTTATGTTTTCATGTGACAACACTGAAGAAATGACACTTTGCTACAATGTAAAGTAGTGAGTGTACAGCTTGTATAACAGTGTAAATTTGCTGTCCCCTCAAAATAACTCAACACACAGCCATTAATGTCTAAACCGCTGGCAACAAAAGTGTGTACACCCCTAAGTGAAAATGTCCAAATTGGGCCCAGTTAGCCATTTTCCCTCCCCGGTGTCACGTGACTCATTATTGTTACAAGGTCTCAGGTGTGAATGGGGAGCAGGTGTGTTAAATTTGGTGTTATCTCTC
Organism: Staurois parvus; assembly: GCF_062004578.1. Taxonomy (NCBI): domain Eukaryota; kingdom Metazoa; phylum Chordata; class Amphibia; order Anura; family Ranidae; genus Staurois; species Staurois parvus. The sequence goes on along the minus strand of NW_028317898.1, from coordinate 2,117,153 downwards.
TCACTCTCTCATACTGGTCACTGGAAGTTCAACATGGCACCTCATGGCAAAGAACTCTCTGAGGATCTGAAAAAAAGAATTGTTTCTCTACATAAAGATGGCCTAGGCTCTAAGAAGATTGCCAAGACCCTGAAACTGAGCTGCAGCCCAGTGACCAAGACCATACAGTGGTTTAACAGGACAGGTTCCACTCAGAACAGGCCTCGCCATGCTCGACCAAAGAAGTTGAGTAAACGTGCTCAGCATCATATCCAGAGGTTTTCTTTGGGAAATAGACGTATGAGTGCTGCCAGCATTGCTGCAGAGGTTGAAGGGGTGGGGGGTCAGCCTGTGAGTGCTCAGACCATACGCTGCACACTGCATCAAATTGGTCTGCATGGCTGTCGTCCCAGAAGGAAGCCTCTTCTAAAAATTATACACAAGAAAACCCGCAAACAGTTTGCTGAAGACAAGCAGACTAAGGACATGGATTACTGGAACCATGTCCTGTGGACTGATGAGACCAAGATAAACTTATTTGGTTCAGATGGTGTCAAGCGTGTGTGGCGGCAACCAGGTGAGGAGTACAAAGACAAGTGTGGTGGTGGGAGTGTCTTGGTCTGGGTCTGCATGAGTGCTGCAGGCACTGGGGAGCTACAGTTCATTGAGGGAACCATGAATGCCAACATGTACTGTGACATACTGAAGCAGTGCATGATCCCCTCCCTTGGAGATGGGACCGCAGGGCAGTATTGCAACATGATAACCACCTCATACACACCTCCAAGATGATCACTGCCTTACTAAAGAAGCTGAGGGTAAAGGTGATGGACTGGCCAAGCTTGTCTCCAGACCTAAACCCTATTGAGCATCTGTGGGGCATCCTCAAACGGAACGTGGAGGAGCGCAAGGTCTCTAACATCCATCAGCTCCGTGATGTCATCATGGAGGATGGAAGAGGACTCCAATGGCAACCTGTGAAGCTCTGGTGAACTCCATGCCTAAGAGGGTTAAGGCAGTGCTAGACAATAATGGTAGCCACACAAAATATTGACACTTTGGCCCTGTTTGGTCATTTTCACTTAGGGGTGTACTCACTTTTGTTGCCAGCAGTTCAGACATTAATGGCTGTGTTTTGAGTTATTTTGAGGGGATCGCAAATTTATACTGTTATACAAGCTGTATACTCACTACTTTACATTGTAGCAAAGTGTCATTTCTTCAGTGTTGTCACATGAAAAGATAGAATCAAATATTTACAAAAATATGAAGGGTGTACTCACTTCTGTGAGATACTGTATATGTAAAGCACTGTGTAAACCAGGGGTGTCCAAACTTTTTTCAAAGAGGGCCAGATTGGATGAAGTGAACATGGTGGAGGGCCGAACATTTTTCCGAACATTCTTTGAACCATTACAATTAAATGCAAATAAATTATTTTATGCCAAGTTAATTGCAAACGACATACTTTTCATTTCATAACATTAAGATCAACTGACAGCTGAGTTTTCACAATGTATTGAAAATAAATTTTAAAAAAAACTTACCTGCACTAATGTGAAGGGTGAAAAAGGTAGCTGGAGCTGAAGTCTCTGCTCGGCAGCCGGGAGGGGAAGAGAAACACACTTCACGCTGGAAGCCCGGCCCTAACGTCACCACCCTCTGTCGCTCCCAGCGCGGCGCAGTCACGCATGTGCACTGCTCTCAAGCAGAAGACTGTCTGCCACAGAAGGGAGGGCCGTGCGACAGCCGCATTTACACAGACCAGGGAGAACGCGCCGCAGTCAGGCATGCGCACTGCTCTCTGCTCTCAAGCAGAAGACTGTCTGCCATAGAAGGGAGGGCCGTGGGAGGGCCACATTACACAGAGCAGGGAGGGCTGTTGGAGGGCCGTATTAAACCGACCCCCGGGCCGTAAATGGCCCGCGGGCCGGACTTTGGACATTCCTGGTGTAAACTGACGACACAATATAGGTACCTAAAATAAATAAATAATTGTGGGAAATACACATTTCCCATACTGCAATTGGTGTAAACTGACCCCAAGTATGCATGTTATTTTATTTTGATTATTTATTAATGCATTGCTTGTGCAATAACACTGTTCTTTTAGAGTTAATAAAATAAAAAAATGCATTATTGGTATCCTTTAGTGCGTGTGAGGGTATAGAGGTAACTGCATTAGTATAAACAGATTCTAAGCAGCACAGTGGCTAAATGGTTAGCAATTGTGCCTGGCAGTACAAGGGACGTTGATTCATATCCCACCCACAGCACCACCTGCCTGGAGTTTGCATGTTCTCCCTGTGCCTGCGTGGGTTACCTCCCACACTCCAAAGACATGCTGGTAGGTTAGTTGGATCCTGTCTAATTTGGCCCTAGTATTATTATTATTATACAGTATTTATAAAGTGCCAAAAGTTTGCTCAGCGCTGTACATTACAATTGAAGACAGTACATGCGACAGTACAGTAACAATACAATGTGATACACGAGGGGTTCTAGGGCCCTGATCTTTCGAGCTTACAATCTAGGAGGGAGGGGATCGTGGTACAGGAGGAGATAGCTGTGGGGGATGGAGTGGTAGGAAGAGTGGAGGAGGTCGGCAATTAGCAGGGGATGGGGTAGGCTTCCCTGGAGAGGTGGGTTTTCAGGGTGCCCCTAAAGGAGAGGAGAGTAGGTGATAGTCTGTAGTATGTATATGAATGTAAGTTAGGATCTTTAGAATGCACACCCCTTGAGGGTTAGGGACTGATATGAATGTACTATATATATATATATGTGTGTGTGTAAATGTACAGCACTATATAAGTACCTGTAATAATGATAAGCATTGGAAGAGCCTTTCCCTTGCATATCTACATACACTGTAAGTGGCACTAGATGGCGCTCTCTTGTAAGAGACAACAATCCATTGATTTTAGCCATACAAGGATGTTCTCCACAAATAATGTAGCAATGTGTGTCACATGATCTGTGTAAAAACAATGGGGAGAAATTGCAAACTACAAACCCAACACTGTTTCCTGAGGGATAAACATTAGTCAATCATCTCTTTATATGCCTTGTGGTAGGACTAGCAGGGTGTAATTTACTAAAATCAAAAAATGTGGAGGCGCAGAGAAGCCACATTCCTGTCATTTTTTGGTATACATTTAGTCATGCTGCTTTTTAAGGATACGCATGTGGGTTAGTCTGGAAAGTTAAGAGTACAATTGCCATCATGTGAATTACTGAGTGGTCACAGTGTGAGCTGACAATAGTAATGTGATACAATGTACAAATACAAAATGATTTGCATTTATGTTAAGGCTCCAACATGGGATGTTTGGAAAACACTTCTGAATAATGGAAACTGCTGGAAAACATATGTTAAAAAAAGTCTGTTTAGCCACGTTTGCATGCCGCGTTTATGCGCGTTTATGTGCATTTGCGTGTAGAAGCGTTTTTTAAAGATAACCTCAGGAGACCTTCCCAAATGCTCAGAATGCACTAAAAAACAGTAAAAAAATAACTATTTCAGACATTTTGAGACAAATAGAGAGAGCAGAAGCAGAGAGAGCAGTATGTGTTGAGATTACCTGTCTTTTCTGGTTGTATTCACTATGGATCCCATCATGAGCATAGTGCGGCACATTCTGCCATTTTCTCCTTCACCTGGAAACCTGGAACTGACTGCGCTGGTGTACTGGGTCCACTTGAATACATGGAAAACGCTTTCCATGCATTTCTGATAATGAAAAAAGGCTCTGGACTGCATTTGGATATGGAACAGTTAAAAAACGCTTCTAAATGCAAATGCTTCTAAACGCGGTTAGCCATGTTTACATGCATTTACAAGTGTTTGGCATTTGAAACGCTGATAAAATTTAATCCTGAATGCAAGTTCGGTGTGTTCAAAAAAATAATTATAAACTCAACTGCCTGTAAACAACTGTAAACGATGATGTGTACATGGACACATAGGAAAACATTAGGGAGAGTTCAGGGGCTGCTGAAAAAAACGCTGAAAAGCTCCTGAACGTCAGTTTATCAACTGCAGTGTACATGAGCCCTAATAGTGTAGTGTGGATGAGCATTCTGAGGTTATGTATAACACTGGTACCCAGCCTGTGGCTTGTAGGCCACATGCAGTTCTCTGCCGCCTGTTGTGCAGCCCTCAGTGTCACTGACGCTTGTAATCTGTGTTTTGGTGCTTTCTGAAGCAGTAAAAAAAAAAAAGCATTCTTTAGACCTCTAGTAGTGGTGATACTAAAGGCTAGTTTTTTTAAATAAAAAAGAGGTAGTGCTTACCTGCTCTGTGAAAGAATATTGCTTTCCTCCTCTTCTGGTAGTCCCCGCCAGCACTGTGATCTTCTCCCAGCTCCAGGTGCCTCCTGCAGATAGCCAGATGCTAAGGAGGCACCCATGCATGGGCATGCATCTACAGACACACTGGAAAACCACAACCCCGCTCCCTTTTCACAGGAGTTTGACTGACAGTAGCAGGAACCTATGGCTACATTGCCCTCAGTTTCTTCTGTGAAAGCAGGACGTGAGGGGAGCAGTGCTGGTACTGGAGACAATGCTGGAGCTTGGATTAGGAGCCAGGTAAGTGTTCAGGGATGGAGGTAGGACAGTAGTAGTGAGTAGTACCTTAATGTAGAGAATGTATCAGCAAAACAATGTAGACTTTAGTACTACCTTAAATGGTTTATTTATTTCACACCATCTTACTTTTTTGTGCTGTCCATCCCTTTTAGTATTTTATGGGGTTGTTTTGTGATATATTTGGAACCTACTGAAAGCTCCAGTCAAAACGTAAAAAAAAAAATTAAAGTCAGCAGCTACAAAAATTGTAGCTGCTGACTGTTAAAAAACAGACACTCACCTGTCCCTCAATCCACCGGCCATTCTCTGTCCCCAAAGCTGGCATCTTAAAGCAATGTTCCACTCACACTGTAAAAATATAAAAGTCAGCAGCTACAAAAACTGTAGCTGCTCACTGTTAAAAAAACAGCCACTCACCTGTCTCACGATCCTGCAGTGCCCCCTCTTCAGCCCGTTTCTCTGGCCTTCCTGTATTCTAAGCACCGGCATATTCAGTGTGGGCACCCGGTTGTGACAGCTTGCGGCTTCACAGCCGGGTGCCACTGCGTATGTGCGAGTAGCGCTGCGCTTCCTTAATGGCCCTGTCATCTTCTGGGACCTGTCATGTGTCCCACAATACTACGGGGAGGGAGGATAAGAGGACAACTTCTGCTTCCGATCGCCTAGGCGATTGCAGCGGAAGTGGGAGTGGGTAGCTGTCAATTTCGGGTACCCCCTCTACAAAGGTGCCAATCCTTAATAGGGACCGGGGGACAAATCTTTAAAACGGAACTTCCCCTTTTGGGTGGAACTCCACTTTAAGTGTGGGCACCTGACTGTGACAGCCTGCGGCTTCACAGCCAGGTGCCCTGGTGCACAAGGCTGTGCCTTGTGAATGGTCCTGTAGTCTTTTGGGACCTGTCATGTGTCCCAGAAGATTACAGGGTGGGATGGGGTGGACAATTTCTACTTTCGATTGCCTAGTCGGTCACAGCGGAAGTGGGAGCGGTCACCTGTCAAAATTTGGAAACTGTGTGGGTTGGTTTTGGGTGCAAGAATTGCATTTGTCTTGCAACCACCCACAGCCAAATCAGCATTGCTTTCATGAGACTGAATGGCATCCCAGTGCATCTCATTGCAAATGAATGGGCTGCCGTGCCATTGCAAATGCAGGGCGCCCGGCCTTCACAAGTGTGAACCAAGCCTCAACATAAACCTCACTCAAAGCATGCAAGAAGGCACTATCAGAGCTACAGACAGGAGAAATTGTAGATGTGATGAGTCAATCACCTTCTGCTCTTTGAATTCCATTTTTGCAGTCATTACAGGCACTCTTATGCAGGCCATAGACAAGCCGGAAACCGAAAGAAAATTATTGGCACGCGATTTTCATGTCGCAGTTAAAACTACCTGATCCAACATGCTGGATTTTGTTTTAAAAAACTAGACAAATGATGGCACACTCGTATGCGCAATTTTAATTTTAATATTTCGATAGACGGAATATTCGGTTTTTGATTTGTCTACAACCGGCCTTAATGTGAATCTAACTTGAAAGCAAAAATCTATTATACTAAGCTGGATTCCTCATCCCTGTCACTATTTATTATTGCAGGTACTTTTATAGTGCTGTCAATTTATGCAGCACTTTATACATATATATTGTACATTCACATCAGTCCCTAACCCTCAAGGAGCTTAAAATCCAAGGTGTCATCCACTGTTCTTACAATTTTGCAAAATACACTCACATTTGTGGTCCTATCATCACATGCTTCCTATACACATGAAAACAGTAAAAGGAATATTATACAGGGGCTTGTTTAACAACACAATACAACAATGACATGCAAAATGCAGTAAACTATTGCAGACAGATCTATAGCAAAAAAACAAAACAAAACACAACACATAAAAAACTCGACATCTCTAAGGGTTTGTTTACACATACAACAGCCCTTGCTCCTCCTTTGAGCAGATTGATTTTCAGAGCATGGTTGACAGGGATCTGGGAGGCAATATTATTATTATTATACAGTATTTATAAAGCGCCAATAGTTCGCTCAGCGCTGTACATTACAAAGGGGGACAGAACATGTGACAGAACAATACCAATACAATGCAAAACATGAGGGGATCGAGGGCCCTGCTCTTTCAAGCTTACAATCTAGGAGGGAGGGGGTGGTGGCACAGGAGGAGATAGCTGTGGGGGATGGAGTGGTAGGAAGAGTGGAGGAGGTCGGCAAGTTAGCAGGGGGTGGGGTAGGCTTCCCTGAAGAGATGGGTTTTCAGGGTGCACCTAAAGGAGAGGAGAGTAGGTGATAATCTGATGGGTTGGGGCAGGGAGTTCCAGAGGATGGGTGACACCCTGGAGAAGTCCTGGAGGTGGGCATGGAAGGAGGAGACCAGGGAACTAGAGAGAAGGAGGTCTTGTGAGGAGCAGAGTGTGCGTGCTGGGCGGTACTTGGATATTAGGTCAGAGATGTAGTACGGGGCAGTATGGTGGACAGCTTTGTACGTCAGCGTTAGGATTTTGAATTTGATCCGTTGCGCAATCGGAAGCCAGTGGAGGGATTGGCAGAGGGAGGTGGCGGAGACAGAGCGGTTGGAAAGGTGAATGAGTCTGGCAGCCATATTCAGGATCGACTGAAGCGGGGATAGCCAGCGGCGAGGCAGGCCAGTGAGGAGGGAGTTGCAGTAGTCGAGTCGTGATATGATGAGGGAGTGGATGAGCTGTTTAGTGGTTTCTGGGGTTAGGAACGTGCGGATTTTGGCGATGTTGCGGAGGTGGAGTCTGCACAAGTTTGTTAAAGATTGGACTTGGGGCTGGAAGGATAGGTTGGAGTCCAGAATGACACCCAGTACTCTGGCCTGCAGGGCGGGTTTGATGGTAGCGTTGTTGGATGTGACGGAGAAATCAATGGGGGGTGGTGTCCGGGCTGGGGGGAAGACAAGAAACTCGGTTTTGGAGAGGTTCAATTTAAGGAAGTGGAGTGACATCCAGTCTGATATGTCGCTCAGTAGGTGTGTGATTCGGGCTGAGACCAAGGGGGTGAGTTGGGGGGTTGAGAGATAGATTTGTGTGTCGTCGGCATAGAGGTGGTAGTTGAAGCCGTGAGAGTGTATGAGTTGGCCAAGGGAGGAGGTATAGATGGAGAAGAGAAGGGGCCCAAGGACAGAGCCTTGAGGGACCCCAACAGAGAGGGGGAGTGAGGGGGAGGTGGTAGCATTATAGGTAACGCTGAAGGAGTGTTGTGACAGGTAGGATGAGAGCCAGGAGAGAGCAGAATCTCTGAGGCCGAGGGAGTGTAGTTTTTTGAGGAGGAGGGGGTGGTCGACTGTGTCGAAGGCCGCAGAGAGGTCAAGGAGTAGGAGCACTGAATAGTGGCCATTAACTTTGGCGGTTAGCAGGTCGTTGGAGAGTTTGAGTAAGGCAGTTTCGGTGGAGTGTAGGGGACGGAAGCCGGACTGTAGGGGATCGAGGAGGTTGTTGTCGTTGAGGTGAGAGCATAGGCAGGTGTAGACTAGGCGCTCGAGGAGTTTAGATGTAAATGGGAGCAGGGAGATGGGTCTGAGGTTGTTCGGGTCATTGGGGTCCAGGGAGGGCTTTTTAAGTATGGGGGTGATGTGTGCATGTTTCAGAGGGGAGGGTAAAGTGCCTGAGGAGAGGGAGAGATTGAAGATGTGGGTGAGGGAGCGTAGGATGGAGGAGGAGGAAGGTCGTAGGAGTTGTGAGGGGATAGGGTCGAGGGGGCAGGTGGTGAGGTGGGCATCAGAGAGGATCTTGGAGACTTCTTCGATGGTAGTAAGGTCAAAGGTGCGGAGTGTGGGGGGAGCTTCAGTATGAGGAATGTAGGGTGGGGTGGAAGAGGAGGTCAGAGCAGTGGTGGGGCTGTGGGAGAGGGGTGATGAGGGGGTAGCTGAGTGAGGGTGAAGGGGGTTGGAGAGAGTTTGAGCAGCGACGAAGTCCCTGCGGGTTGTGTCGAGGGGGAGGGGGGATGAGGGGGTAGCTGTGTGAGAGGGGACAGGTTGAGAGGGCGTGTGAGTTGCGGCAATGTCCTTGCGAATTGTGTCAATTTTGTTTTTGAAGTGATTGGCAATCTCAAGGGCAGTGAGTGAGGTGCTGGGTGGAGGTGGGGGTGGAGAGAGTAGAGAGTTGAAGGCAGAGAAGAGTCGGCGAGGATTGGAGGAGAGGGCCTTGATGAGGGTCAAGAAGTAGGCCTGTTTGGCAGCATGGAGGGAGGAGGTGTAGGTGCGGAAGGCAGATTTGTAGCGGATGAAGGCTTGTTGGGATTTGGTTTTGCGCCATAGTCGCTCCAGGGCGCGACTTTGTCGTTTGAGGGTGTTGGTGTGATCAGTCTGCCAGGGCTGGAGCGGTCGGGGTCTGATGTTGCGTGTGGTTAAAGGCGCTAGTGAGTCAAGGGCTGTTGAGAGCGCATTGTTGTAGGCGGTCAAAGCCAAGTCGGGGCAGGACAGGGGAAGGATGCGGTCGTGGAGTTGATCAGCTGCAGCATGGAGGGAGGCAGGGTTAAGGTTGCGGAGGTTACGGCTGGTAGTAGTGTGACATTTGGAGGGGTAGGTGTTGGAGGACGAGGAGATAGAGAAGGTGATCAGGTTGTGGTCAGAGAGAGGGAAGGGGGTGTTAGTGAGGTTGTGGGGAGCGCAGCGGTTGGAGAAGACAAGGTCCAGGATATTTCCGTCGGAGTGGGTGGTGGATTGTATGCACTGTGCAAGTGCAAAGGAGGAGGTTAGGTGGAGGAGACGGGCTGTGTCCGGGTTGTCGAGGTTGACAGGGATGTTGAAATCCCCAAGAATTATGGTGGGTAGCTCAGAGGAGAGGAAGAAGGGTAGCCAGGAGGAGAAGTCATCCAGGAAGCGGGGTATGGATCCAGGAGGCCGGTATATCACAGCAATCTTCAGGGGGGTTGGGGAGAATAGTCGGAGGCAGTGGGCCTCGAAGGAGGAGAAGGATAGGGAGGGGGGGTTTGGGAGGACTCGGAAGGTGCTCTGCGGTGACAGGAGCAGACCAACCCCACCACCTTTACGACCGTTAGGCCTGGGTGAGTGGGTCCAGGTGAGACCTCCGTAGGAGAGTGCAGCAGGGGAGGTAGAGTCAGTGGGCTGGATCCAGGTTTCCGTGAACGCTAGGAGGTTGAGGGAGCGGGAAACAAAGAGGTTGTGGATGGCGGTAAGCTTGTTGCACACTGAACGGGCGTTCAGGAGTGCACATGAAAATGGGGGGGAGATTTTAGGGAGCAGGGGGATAGATACTAAGTTGTGGGGGTTGCAGTAGGACGTGGAGGTGGGAGGGTGTTGAGCGGGTGAGGGAGGTGGAGGGCCAAGATTCGGGGAGATGTCCCCCACGGCTAGGAGGAGGAGAAGGGTGAGAAAGGTGGCATGGGTGCGGGATGTGCAGGAGCGTGAGAAACTACTAGTGGAGGTGTTGGGGTCAGTGGGAGAGTGGAGTAATAGGAGGAGGTGGTGGGTGCCATAGAGGGGTGAGGGAAGCAGTGAGGACACGATATACAAATGTTTGGGAGGGGCAGATATGTCGTCTCCTCTCTGTCTATTTTATCCCTCAAAAGTCTGCACCACCGCCATGCAATAGCATGCATTGCACATGGTTGAAGGGCGATTGTGAAGCAGCCTCATTCAATTCAGTGGGTCGTGTTCAGTAGCAATACTGCCTGATGAACATGACAGGAGATACATTTTGTGCCACGGCATGTGCACAACCCTGTCTGGCTGCCTTTGCAGCTAAAGGGGATAATTCTGGGGGCAGTAAAACCACAGCTCAACCACCTAATTTTAACCACCCCCTGACTGCAAGTATAAACTAGTCTTAAATGTAGCCATTCAGTTTGTGGACACTCAGTTCCACATTTGCAGCTAAAATAAATCCCTTTGCGCATTTTTGTGCACACCTCATCAATTTACTAATAGCTTTGTACTGCAAATGGTGCATCAGTGTTGCACGAACACATACCCCCAAACTTTCTGAGATGGGAACAAGGGACACCTATTAGCAAAGGTATGCACCTTAAAGAAGAATTATATTAAAAAAAAAAAAGATTGGTTAAACCCACACTTTTTTTACCACTGCTATTCCTTTTGAAATTTACAAATGCAACAATGTAGAATTTGGATAAAAGGTTTAGCACTTTTTGAAAGAAAAGTAGTGTATTTTATTTACAACTACATATATCCGACAAAATGAGGGACAAATGATGAGGAAAGAAGGACAGAGGGACTTTGTTCCAAATCAGGGACAGTCCCTTGAAATCAGGGACCGTTGGGAGCTGTGCAAACAGCCAAATTCTATGTTCATAGAATTCATTGTCTTCCATGATCTGATCAAATTGCATGTGCACAGGCTACAGTGAACATAGACAGAATATTTGCTCTGAGTGCATGCGTCAGCATCCAAACTTATTGAAGCTAAGCCCTGGGGTGCCTAAAGAAAATGTGATTATCTCTATGGCTTTTGGGTATATTATTTATTTCAGGTATTTATATAGCGCTGTCAATTTAAACAGCGCTTTACATATATATTGTACATTCACATCAGTCCCTAACCCTCAAGGGGCGTACAATCTAAGGTCCCACTCACATTCATACATACACATACTAGGGCCAATTAGCCTACCAGCATGTCTTTGAAGTGTGGGAGGAAAAAGGAGCACCCAGAAGAAACCCATGCAGGCACAGGGAGGACGTGCAAACTCCGGGCAGGTGGTGCTGTGGCTGGGATTCAAACCAACAACCCTAGTACTGCCAGGTGGAAGTGCTCACCATTTAGCCACTGTGCTGCCAATGGGTGCCGTTAGCATTTTTGGACGTGCATACCATATAGTAATACAATTACAAGTATGCAGAGCTATCCTTAAAGGAAACTGGAAAAATAAAAAATATTTTTTAAAAGCTACATAGAATTGTATGTGTGTGGTTATTTTATTGTGCATGCCACATCTTTGTATTCTGAAGTTCTAGCACTAATCAATATACAAGGTTCCATATTCTGGTGTTTGGAAAACAGACTCTAATGATAAATACTCACACATAAGCTGACCTCTTGACAGCAAAACACAGTTTTTTATGCTTTTTAGCTTGTGGCCTGCACTTTTCATGCACCAACTTGCCTCATTATTTTTTATTTTCAATTTTTTTTTAAATGTTTGCTATGAGCATTTTGTGAAGATCCTTAAAAATAGCGGGGACATAGGAACATAAAGTAAAGGCAACATTATATGGATATGCCTCATGCACACTGCTGCTCATAAATCTGAGTTCAAGAGCTTTTGGCTTTTTTTTGCCAAAACCCCAAAGCCTCTGCACTCAGCTCAGTAAAAGCCTATATGTCCATGCACACATAGGCTTTTACCACAGTTTAGGAGCAGCAGAGTTTAGGGCAAGTTAAACAACCCTCTCCTAAATGCAGAAGAATCTCGTTCAGGAGAGGAACGCTTTGGCCAGAAAATGCTAAACTCATCAAAACGCATTACTAAGAGCATTACTCTGGCCAATAAAATGAAAAACATCTAAGCACTAAACGCAGTACCGCGTTTACATGCGTTTTTGCCGCGTTTAGTGTTTTTCTACTGCCAGTACAAAAACGTTCCAGAGTACACGGAGTCTTACACACTTACAAAGGACTGTATTGTACACATTGAACATCAGCACACACTAAACGATCAGCTAGGCAGGTTCATGCTTGCGCAGGAGTGTGCAGGAGCTGAGCGATCACATAACAGCCTATGTTGAGCAGAGCTGTAGTACTGAAAAAAGTGTGTCCCTGGAAGCCTGTAAAGCTCACCATACACTATACAATCTGACTGTGCAATCTCCTTTAGATCTTCCATCAACTATGTAGCGCAAGGGCCTGCCTGATAGGACACAGAATGATTAGATAGGTGTGTGGAAGCAAGCACACATTTTGCCATGTGCAATAACGTGTCAAACACATGGTGAAAACCATACAATCCACAAAATGCTCCATAAGCTACTTTGCTGCATTTGATGTGCTGTGCTAGATGTGAATGGAACCTGAGCTGGACCTCAGCTGGAGCTGAATTACAAGAACAATGACATGTGAATGTATCCCTCAGATGTGCTAGTATAAACCCTGCCATATACCATGCAATCTGATTGCACTATGTCTGTACAATTTGCTTTAGATTTACCAAAACACTGTAATAGGAGGACCCACCAGACTCACTCACTGTGTTCTTTCAGAAAAGGGAAGGACTGGTAAATATGACATTAATATGACATATTTACCAGCCCCTTTCCCTGCTCTACATCCTGAAACAATCCCCAGCAGCATCCGAGGAGGGAAAGCGGGGGAAGCCAGCAGCGTTGGGGTGGGGGGGGGGGTAATAGGGGAGCAGGCAGGGGGCTTGGGGTGCAGAAGGAAGGCGAACCTGGATAGGAGGGGTGGCATTTACCGGAATCCATCCCCTGTAGTTCTCCCCTGCAGCAGCTGAAAGTGGCAGGAGGGAGAGAAGGAGAATCTGGCTTTCAGCTGCTGCAGAGGGAAATACAAGGGATTGGTTCCAGTAAATGCCACCCTTCCTGTCCAGGTTCCTCTTCCTTTTGCTTGTCAGCAGCCTGGGCCCCCGTGTGTGAACTGATGGGACCCAAGCCCTGTACAGGGTGAGCAGCGGTACCCCCATATTGGTAGCCCTGTGTACGGAACCTAGGTGCACATTCGCATTTGGGGACATGGGTGCTTTAAATTTTTGTATTGTTATTTATTTTATTTACTGTTTCGACAATGTTTCTTTCTATTCTATTTTTATTGAATTGTATTGCTATTACAAGAGATGAACAGCATCCTTTGTGATAGCATGGGTAGTGACAGGTCCTCCTTATGGATAGATCTGGGGTATATCAGAACCCAGATCTCTCCTCTGCCCTCAAAAGCATTTGATCAAACCAAGATGGGTTTGGTCAGATGCTTTCACAAGCCGGTAATGGCTTGTAACTTCAAATTGAAAGTGACAAAATCTTTGTCGCTTCTGGTTTTTTAAAATACAAAGGGGAGATGGATACGAATGTACCTTCCTCCCCTCTCAATTCTCAAGTACACAAAGGGGGGGGGTTGGGGGGGGAATGGGGTCCCCTTTTGCACCCTGTAAAAGTGACTGAGCGGGTGTAGCCCATCGGCTGCTGAAAAATTTGGTACTGGGATCTTTGCTGCAACTGAGCATCCGAGTACAGCCACTTCAACCTGAGGATGTATAGGTATGTCCTAAGGGTGTGAAGTGGCTACAGTAAAACTAAAGGCAAAACTGCTATCAAAATAACTGATACCTGAACAGTGGTTGCATCTGCTTGGATGCAGCTCTGTTCAGATGAAAATTTTCTAGCAGGCTCATTCAACAAAAGTCAATGAAATGACCAGCTGTTGTCCAAAGGAGTGAGATTAACAGGGCCATCCACTGAGAGAAATTCATAAAGTGTATGGTCAGCCTAAAGTATGGATTTTTTCTTCTGGAAAGAGTAAAGGAGGGTTAGCGCCCATCAGGTGGTTTTTTTATGTAATCTTTATTTTCAAACAAAGGTTTTCATATACAAAAACTAGGAAGTAACAACAAGGAAAAGCATGCATAGGGGTTTGGGTTACAGTTGTATCAAGCATCATGGCTAACACCAACTTCCATATAGGCAAAAAAACAAGAATCTCCATGTGCCTAAGTGCCATGTGCAATAATGTGCAGGCATGACAATACAAACAAACAACAATAACAAAAGGGAAAACACAAAACTCCCATGAACCACTCTGGTAGGTAAGGGATCTATCGTAGGGGCTGTGACGATCGCGGCGTCAGACCCCAGCCCTTCTCACCAAACTCGTAACTGAAGGACTAGCCAATCTAAAACCGCGCTGTCACGTGCGTAACAATGCCATGCCCAGCTGCACCCTGCACAAAGATTTACCAGCTAATGGACCACAATCTGTGTACCTGCAGCCTGGGAGCGATTGTTACTGGGTCAGGTTAATTACGCAATTAACCCTTCACAATGCCACCACCTCCTTTTTGTACAGAGAAAGAGGAAACTCGGCAATATTAGCAATAACACTATGATGTTTGAATAATCGTTTGTATACACAATGTCACCGCAGACAGATGTATGCAGACTTTTAAAACACACAGTAGCACTCTTCAGAGACAGGGATTCTTAGTTTGCATTAAAGAGCTTTAGAAACAGTTCAACACTTTCAGAAAGTAAGATTTATTATTAAAAGGTCAAAAGGGTGCAATAAAAATATTTACAGAAAAGATGTAGCCAATATATATATATATATATATATATATATATACAGTATATATATATATATAAATATACAGAGAGAAATACCACAGCAAAGAGATAACAAAGAACTTTAGAGAGACAGAGTACTTGCCAAAAGTCCTGGGTTAAGCAGATCAAGTTTCCTGAGCCAAAAGGGTACCTTATCTCCCAAAGTTGGTTCCGATGTGAAAAGGGAGGATTCTTCAACTTCAACTTGACCTACTCAACTTAACTTAACTCTCTGCTCCAAGCATAACAGCTTTTTCTAGAAACTCAGCAGGGTGTCTCCCTGAAGCAGAGAACCAATCACCTCACTTGGGGAGGGCGTTGCAGGCTGAGACCCAAGCTAGAAGCAAAATCCCTCCCAGTTGATATCATGATCATAACTTACCCTCGGTGCATGTAGCAGCCTAGCCACTAGTGGATTAATATGCAGAAGCACCTGCTGAACGTCTAGACATTAAATATGACATACCTGCTCGGGACAGTTAAGGAGATATTATTTTCTGCTCTCCTGTAAATGTCAGCTAGGGGGTGTAATATATCAGCCAACTTGTATTAATGTGACCGATCTGAATATATGCCTGGTTTCCTTGTAAGTCTTCCATATCTCCAGATATGAAGTTATATGGAAAAGGGGATTTTTTAAATGTGAGTTTGTTCCACAGCTAGCTGGAATGTCTTTGAAGCTCAGTGAAGGACTGGTTTATGGTTTTACAACACCTCAGATTGAGAACAGAAACCTGGGCACCAGTTAGTTTGGGAGTTATAACCCTGGAGCTCTCCCACTGTGGCTGTGATCTCTGGCATCACACAGACCACATTCCTGAGGGAGGGGGGAAATTGGAGGGAAGCTGGTTTGGGAGTAGAAATGATACAAGATGGAGGATCCTTAGCAAGATGGATGACCGCGTCCATCTCTGTATGCACAATTGCTACAGGGGCTAGCTCACAGGTCCAACTCAGACGCGGATACACTAGGGTTTGGGTTCAGATGGCGTATGGCTTCAAGTAGTCAGGGGCTCTGGGAGCAAGTGGCTTTTGGAGGTCCTGAAACTCCTATCCTTTAGTATCAAGAAGGCCCTGAAGGAGGAGGTTGCAAGGACCCTGAAGTCCCAGAAGTGTAGTAAATCCATGTATGCCAAATGGAGTCAAACTTGCAATGGTGGTCTTTGCATGTGGCCATCCATTCCTCTGCCTCCATTACAGTGTTAACCAGTTTAATCCACTTAGCACGAGTATTGACAAGGTGGGGTTTTCAAATAAATTGGGATCAAGTGGCGTGCTGCATTCAGAAGATGTGGAAGAACACTTTTCTTATAGTGGCCAAAATGGATGGAAGGCACATGGAGCAAGAATTGCAGAGGGAAGTCAGGAACATCAATATTGAAGATCGGTTTAATTTGCACTCAGTCTTGCCAAAAGGGGCACAGCTTTGGGCATTCTCACCAGATATGGAGGTAAGTACCACGGCAGCCACAATCTTGCCAACAGAGGCCAGATATAGTGGGGCAAATCTTTTCAAGTTTGGAAGAGACTCAATACCAGTTTGAACCCATTTTCTTGCATTTTTTTTTATATCAACCGAGCTGGAATGAGTCAAGTGGTATAGGTGATCAAGTTGTGTGTCACAGAAGCAGCATTGCAGGTCTCTCTCCCATTCTCGTATAAACAATGGTGTCCCAACCGGATCATCTGACTGGAGCAGCCTGTACAGCATCGAGTGACGGACTGGGGTTCTCAAACTGCGTAATGGAGGAAGGAGGGCAAATTTTGGGGTACTGGCACCCGTCAGGTTTTTTGGTGATGTGTGCCCAATTGGGGAGATTTCCCTTCACTTCCTGTCCCATTGCCAAAACAGGAAGTGAGAGGAAACCCCTCCAAAAGTGAGTGAATTACTGGCTATCACCAGAACTAGTGTCCCTATTGGAAGATTTCCTTTCTATTCCTGTTCTGATGTTAACCTAACATTTGGGATTTTTTTCTTTCATTGATACAGAACAAATAGAGAGGTAATGGGGAACACTACAATAAAAACCTGACAGGGGTTCTCCACTCTGCCCAAAACTCAAAGTTTTTCCTTTAGTTACACTTTAACAATAAATACATGAATGGCAATTTTTTGCACACGTTCATGAAACCCACTAGTTTGAATGTAACCTACAAAGAAGTGAAGGGTGTATGTGGCAGTCCTAGACAGGCACAGGACAAGTTATGAACACTAGTCAGCACAGCTGAGCTCCTCCCAGCATAGTGTGCCAAAGGAGGGAGTGATGAGACGACACGCCTTCTGCAAGCCACACGTTTGTTATTATTTGTTTGGTCAATAAAGTTTCCAACAAAAAAAAAAATCCCAACAAAGCCCAGCCGCCCAGCAGAGGGCGCAGTGGTTTGTATCGCAGGACGGTGGCCGGGAAGAGGCACAAGGGCCGGGAAGGCGAAGCTTGTGTAGTGGGAGAGCGCGTGCGCCGAGGTCTGTGTGGACTGCGAAGTGTGCGGAGGGGCGGCTCGGTGTGCGGAGTCCGGGGTTCGGAGCGGCGCTCGGGGAGGAAAGGAAGAATAAACTGAGCGGGAATGGTGAGGGACGGCTCTGGGCCTCAGCACGGCCTGTGAGAGACATGCTGCCCGGGGCCCCGGACCCCCCGGGGTGGCGGAGGGGGAGGCAGCCGGGCCCCGGGCTGTGTTGTCCGTCCCTTCTGGTGGTGCTGCTCGTCTTCCCGACTCTGCTGACCGGCAGCGAGGCCCAGCCTGGAGGAGCGACTACGGAGCCCGGCCTGAACGTCTACATGAGTGTGGAGGAGGTGGGCCGCCTGATCGGTGAGTGCAGCCCCCCCCGGGCCATTGTTACTAGAGACATGGTGGGGGGTACAGAGAGAGGAGATCCCCCCCATCATAGGGTACAAATAAAGAGAGGATCCCCCCATCGTAGGGTACAGAAAGAGAGGAGACCCCCATTGTAGGGTACAGAGAGAGGGGAGACTCCCATTGTAGGGTACAGAGAGAGGGGAGACCCCCATCGTAGGGTACAGAGAGAGGGGAGACCCCCATCGTAGGGTACAGAGAGAGGGGAGACCCCCATCGTAGGGTACAGAGAGAGGGGAGACCCCCATCGTAGGGTACAGAGAGAGGGGAGACCCCCATCGTAGGGTACAGAGAGAGGGGAGACCCCCATCGTAGGGTACAGAGAGAGGGGAGACCCCCATCGTAGGGTACAGAGAGAGGGGAGACCCCCATCGTAGGGTACAGAGAGAGGGGAGACCCCCATCGTAGGGTACAGAGAGAGGGGAGACCCCCATCGTAGGGTACAGAGAGAGGGGAGACCCCCATCGTAGGGTACAGAGAGAGGGGAGACCCCCATCGTAGGGTACAGAGAGAGGGGAGACCCCCATCGTAGGGTACAGAGAGAGGGGAGACCCCCATCGTAGGGTACAGAGAGAGGGGAGACCCCCATCGTAGGGTACAGAGAGAGGGGAGACCCCCATCGTAGGGTACAGAGAGAGGGGAGACCCCCATCGTAGGGTACAGAGAGAGGGGAGACCCCCATCGTAGGGTACAGAGAGAGGGGAGACCCCCATCGTAGGGTACAGAGAGAGGGGAGACCCCCATCGTAGGGTACAGAGAGAGGGGAGACCCCCATCGTGGGGTACACAGAGAGAGGGGAGACCCCCATCGTGGGGTACACAGAGAGAGGGGAGACCCCCATCGTGGGGTACACAGAGAGAGGGGAGACCCCCATCGTGGGGTACGGAGGGAGAGGGGAGACCCCCATCGTAGGGTACGGAGGGAGAGGGGAGACCCCCATCGTGGGGTACGGAGGGAGAGGGGAGACCCCCATCGTGGGGTACGGAGGGAGAGGGGAGACCCCCATCGTGGGGTACGGAGGGAGAGGGGAGACCCCCATCGTGGGGTACGGAGGGAGAGGGGAGACCCCCATCGTGGGGTACGGAGGGAGAGGGGAGACCCCCATCACGGGGTACGGAGAGGGAGAGAGGGGAGACCCCCATCACGGGAGACGGAGAGGGACGACCCCCCCCATCGTGCGGAGAGAGAGAGAGGTCCCTCGCCATCGTAGGGTACGGAAAAAAAGGAGGGCCCATCATAGGGTACAGACGGGGGGGGTTATCACAGGAGACAAAGAGAGGGGCCACCATCACAGGGGACAGAGGGGTTCCGTATCACAGGGTACTGAGACACATCCCTCACAGGGTACAGAGAGAGGACCCCCCCCCCCCCACCATAGGGTGCAGAGCGGGAGGACCTCTACCATCATAGGGTACAGAGAGAGAGGGGGTCCTCCCCACCATAGGGTTTAGAGAGAGAGAAAGGCACCCCCTTACAGGGACAGAGGGACTCCACCATAGAAAGAGGGGCCCCCCCATTACGTGGCACACAGACAGAAAGGGGCCCCCCATCACGGGACAGAGGGAGAGAGAGGTCCCGTATCACAGGATACTGAGACACACCCCCTCACAGGGTACAGAGAGACAACCCCTCCCTCTCACACACACAGTAGAGAGAGTGGAATGCTCATCACAGGGTACAGAGAGGGGACTACCCTTTCACCTAGTACAGAACACCCCCCTCCCCACAAAGTACAGAGGGAGCAAAAGGGGGCACCCCCCATCACAGGATGCAGAGAGAGAGAGGACACCCCCTTCCTTTTCTAAAGAGAGGTCTCCTTCATCACAGAGTATAGTGGGGGAGAGAGAGACACCATACCCCCCCCAACTCAGGGTACTAGGATAGAACCCCCACACTCCCTGCAGGACTCGGGGACCTCGTTCTCTGGTCTGTATATATATATATATATATATATATATAATGAGCACGCATTAAAGTAAAGCTGACCAGAGATGGGTAGAATTACTAACAAAATTCTTAGGAAAAGAATGTTCTAAGAGAGTTTGTGTTTTTTTTTTTCGTGTATTCATTAGTCCTCCTGCACACTGGACATTTTTACCTTGACGTTTTACTTTGGCGTTTTTAACTTGACTTTACGCCGCTAATGCTATCAGCATTATTAAAACGCCCAGTATGCATGGAGTCTTAGGTCAAATCCACATTCATTTTTGACTGCAAATTAGAAGGAGCAGGATAGAAAATATTTTTTCATTTCTGACAGTGTAGGTGGTTTTCGTTGAGTAAAGTCCATTCATTCTAAAATCAAATGTTAAAAGCAAACACAATCTTTTCAACGACTTTCAGATGCTCGGAGAATTTTCGTATGAATTTTCCAAGGAACTTTTGTTCAAAATTCTATCCATCTGTGGCAAGTTTAAATCAGAATATCAGTGTGATTGGCTTACACTTCTGTATGGGAAAACGTGATAATAATGATTTTCCATCTCTACCTCCTGCTCCTAAATTGTCTTATCCAGCGAGACCACAAAGACACAGACATCCCCTGCCCCCCTCCCATAGGGTACATACCCCTCTACCTCATAGTGTGTAAATGGTAGCCATATGTTTAGTGCACCTCTCTTCTCCATCTTCACCTTGTAGAATATTGGGTATTGTTGACCATCTTGAAATGTAAAATTCCATGCTTCCTTGAAATCCTTACCCATGTTTAAGAGAAATACTTGCAGATCTCCAGAAAATGCAGCTTGGCTGGCCACCTTTGAACGTTACTAATCAGAACTTCTGATCTGCATTTGTGTTCTGTTGCCCAGACTTGGGAAGACCTGGAGTCATTGGATAAGTGTGACAGCCAGGCAACTAACATTTCTTGATGTCCATAATGGCAGCTTATAGTTTTCTTCTGGCAGAGGTTTCCATTTGGATGATTTCTTTGGACAGTGCTTTGTGTTCCTGGCCTGTCACAGCTTGGCTTTGTTTCAGTCTTTAATGGAACATTGTATCTTTTTAAGTTGATGAGGAAACCTCAGGTATCCTATATATGATACAGTAACTTTGCTTACTTTGTAATCTCTAGCCAATCTCCTTTCCTTGTTTAGCCTTGGATAGGGTAGGGAAGGATTAAAAATCATGTCAGGTTTTTATTTCCCTATTGGGGAGATTTGCCTCTCCTCCTGTGATAATGTGTAAATCTTTTCATTCTAGGGGAAACCACCTCAGAAAGGCTCAAAGAGTAGAAACTGACAGATTTAAACCCTTCCCCACTCTAACTAAGCTGAAGAAGACATTTTTAGCTGCAGATAGGCTTACGCTTAAATAAAAAAAAAACAAACACTGTCCAGTCGAGTTTTTTTTGGTAGATGGAGTTCTGCTTTTAACAATTGAAGTTGACAATGTTTCCATATATCTTTTAGAGAAGCAAAGATCGCCAATTTTTAAGACCAGTTTTATTTGTTCCAGCTTTGAATGCTTATTGAAAGTTGGTCTGAATGCTTCTTGAAAGGTCTGCATACAAGTATGTAGTGCCTGTCTGATTGCATACAAATTGATTGGATAGATTGGCTTGGCCCTCATATTACATGGTAAATCTAAGGCCTTTTGCACACTGCAGCTTGAAAAAGGTCAGTACTGTACAGCGGTTTTTTTTGCCTTTACTGAGGTAAAATATAACCCATTATTATTATTTTCAATGTACCTGTATATGTAAACAAGCGCCATGTATTCCTCAGTAAAACAAAAGAAAAAAAAAGGAAAATCTGCATTTTTTTTTGGTTAGTAATTTATGCCAAGTGCATGCTAATGCGCATTAACATTTAATCAATCTTAGGCTATGTTCACACTAGCATTGTCAGAGGCATTTGAGAAGTGTTTATAATGGTTCGCAAATGCCTATGAAAATTTTGCACATGGCAGCACACAGTGCTGTTCACACTGAAGCATTAGCGTTGTGCGTGGCAAAACTGGCGCCTTATGTCCAGTCAGGAGGAGTTGAAGCCTCCCATTCAAGCCTATGGTGCCGCCCCTCAAACGCCTGGCAGGCGTGTGCAGTTGCGAGGAATTTTCGGAGTGTTAATACCATTTAACTTCATTATGGGTTAGGAACTGATGTGAATGTACAATATATTATGTGTAAAGCGCTGCGTAAATTGACGGCGCTATATAAGTACCTGAAATAAATAAATTATAGGCGTTTGTGGTGCAGCTTTAAAGCTTGGCAAACGCCACAAAACCGCGCATAGGGCAATTGTGGAGCGTTAAAAACGCTTCCCAAACGCCTGTCAAATGCTATAGGGGCGTTTGGCAAGAGTTAGAAATAAAGTCAAGTGTGAACAAGCCCTAAGACTATATTGTACGCACAAATATGTGCAAAACAAACGCCTAAAATGACATCCAAAAAAGATGCTTAAACAGCAGTAGCATGTACAAGAGGGCTTAAGCTGCATGCACAGAGACTGCACAGTGAGATTGTAACATGTATGGTGAGTCTTGAACCTACCAATAACTATGTAGTATAGAGGTCTGCCCAGTTTGAATTCAGATTGATTGGATGGTTTAGGTAGTTCCTTGTACAACTTACTTTTGGTAAATCTAAAGTTGATTGCACAATCAGATTGTATGTGTACATGGACCCTAAGTTGGGGGAAATCTCTGTAATAGAGTTCCAGATAACTGTAAAAGCTGACAGGGGTTCTAATCCTCCTCCGTCACCACATTTAAAAGGGTGGGGTGGCTGCTCTTAGACTTAACAAGCAAAAAAAAATATATACTTTTGGGGGGGGGGGGGGGATTAGGCTGACAGATAAAAATGAAAACAAATGCAGCCATAATATCTAGGCACAATAAGCTGCAATACATTGTATTTTTGTTCTTTGGTCTAGTTATCCTTTAACAATGTTCTGATCTGCACCATGACATCAATACCGGTTCTATTACCTGTGTACCATTTGAGTGTTACAATAGGTACCATTTTTATGCATCTACTTGATTGCTCTAAACAGTGATGTTCTATTACTTCTTTTACTTCAACAATATGTAGTTTGTTCTATTGTGTTTTGTAATGGAGAGTTTATGAGTACATCTAGCAAGTGCCTTATTTCCCCTGGCCAGCTGCTATAAATCTCTGCTCATTTTTACAAAAATGTTTCCTGACCATGATTGAAACCAATGTTTTCATATGTATGCAGGTTTCTGACGAGCAGTTCAGATGGCTTTTACTGTCAATTTGAGAGTCTCAAAACCTATGGTGTGATCAATAAATTTTTTTTTTTCTTAGGTTTAAAAAGGGAAAACTGTGTACTGACAGCCGTGTTCATTGCTTCCTGTATATGGTATACAGCAAGTCACTCCACCATTACTTCTACTTGTCCATTTTGGGACGATTGACTCATTTCAGCCTTGTCATTGTTTATGACTTCGCTGTCTGTATGAGTTTTGCAGAGCTTTCAGCCTGTTTATACTTTGTTGATTTAGTAGTCTATTAAAGACATCTATATGGAAGTGTGGATATAACTGCAGATGGCAATTTTCCTTTTTATGATGTCACTTAAAGTATAATAAAATGCAAAACTTATTTTTTTTTAAGTTGAATGTAGTGATGAGGGGGTGTTAGAACCTCTTGTGTTTTATGGCTGGCTGTGTCCCTGCTGGGACAATTCTCTCTAATAGCCCTGATCACCATTGTCACTGGGAATGAAAGTGCGGGTAGTTCCACAATTTTGAGTTCCCAACAGAACAAGAATACAGGGGAATCTTCCAGTGGGTATGTGTGTTTCTGTGACAACTGTTGTTTAAGAGTGGATTTCTGCCATTTGAAAGATATCCTCTGGCTTCCTGTTGAGTTTACAGGGTAGGAAGTGGAGCGAGTTTTCCATAGACAGAGTGTTAAAGGATCCCCTATTCTTTCTAATATATAGCTAAAGGTATATTTTGAAGGTATATTTTTTTGGATATTTCTAACAACATTGAATAACCCTTTTGCTGCCAGTGATCTGTTCATATGTCATTCATTTTGAAATGGCAGGTGATCTGGGTGGCATCTGTGAGTAATGCTAGATGTCTAATAGATGTCTTATTTAAGAGTACCTGTCATTTTCCCCACTGCTATTGCATAGGGAATGTGTCTAGCCCCCTTGTAGCAGTGAAAGTACCCCTGCCCTGTGCTTAGGACGGGCATGTGCATGTAAACAATGATTTCTCAACACTTTTTGGGTATCATCACACAAGTAGGAGCGAATCTAATAATTCTAGTTACTTTTAAACTGATCATCTATAAATGTATTCAAAGAGCCTCATATTGATAATTTTGAGCAGTGTATTGTTTGCTTTTTTTTTTTTTGGGACGCAGTTTTGAGGCTTGACATATTTGCTTGATCTAAGCTCTTCAGTTTTGTATTCTCATTTGGGAAGCAAACTGTTTTATGTGCAGCAAGTTCATTTTATTGTAATTTATTTTTTTATTTTTTCTACTGAAAATATAGGTTAAAAAGGTACATGACATTAAGTTATTGTTAGTTGCGTGACAAAACTACAACTACTATCTTTTTTTATTCTACAGGGCCTTTGCATTCAGAAATTGTCATGTTTCTGGGCTTCTAAAGCGATTGTAAAGTGTTTTTTTTTTTTTTTTTTTTTTTGTGGCATAATAAACCTGTTATACTTACCTGCTTTGTGCAATGGTTTTGCACAGAGCAGCCTGAAACCTACTCTTCTGGGGTCCCTTTTGGCACTGCTATGATGGCACACCTGTAGGCTCACTCCCAAGCTAGGCAATGTGTGTCCATTGATGCACACAGTGCGGCTCGGCAACACCTCCCCCTCAATTCCCTAGTCACATGATTTGATTGACAGTAGAAGGAGCCAGTAGCTCCAACTGCTGTCTCTGAGCCTGTGAGAAGTAAGGGATGCCAGCGTTGCTGCAGACAGGTACGGCGCTGGATTGAGATTGGGCTCAGGTAAGTATAAAGGAAACTAAGGGGGTAATATAACTAGGGGGGCATTTATTACCTTAATGCAGGGAATATTTAAGGGTCCATGCATAGTAGCTTTAAAAAAAACAAAACAAAAAAAAAACACTGCTCCTAGAGGAGATAAGCGTTTTATCTGTGGAAGCAACTAATGTTATCCTATGTGTCCTTGCACTTTAGGTCATTGCGAGGCATATTTTAAGTTTGGTGTTTAGAGGCAGGAATAAACCCTTCTCTTTGCATTTGTGTTTTTTTTGACAGGAATAAACTGCTAACGCACCTAAACACTAGTATAAAAACTGCTCAAAACGAGCGGTTCCTTTTTTTTTTTTCTGCCAAAGACACTAGGGTTTTTTTTTTTTTTTTTTTTTTAAGCCAGTGTGCATGGACCCTTAAGGTAAAAAAAAAAAAGATCTAGCCCTTGGAACCACTTTAAGTACCGTATTTTTCGCCGTATAAGACGCACTTTTTCTTCCCCAAAACTGGGGGGGAAATGTCAGTGTGTCTTACAAGGCGAATATGGAGCGGCCGGTCCGGTATTTCCACCGCGGCTGTGTCAGAATACCGGGCCGGCCGCTCAGCTCTGCAGCGGGACCTTACTTGTTCCTCTATCCAGCGGCGTGCTGTCTTCCCGGCTTCTGTAGTGTGGGCACTGGGCATGACAGCCGGGTGCCAAGTGCGCATGCGCAAGAAGCGGTGCTTTTTGTGAATGGTAAGGCGGTACCTGGGACACATGCCAGATCCCAGAAGCCGCCGGACCAATCACAAAGCGCAAGTGCTTCTCGCTCATGCGCACTGGGCACCCAGCTGTCATGCCGAGCGCCATTACAGAAGCCGGGAAGACAGCGCGCGGCTGGATCGAGGAACAGGTAAGATCAAAAAAAAACTCTGCGGAAGTAAGAGCGGGTACCTGTCAAATTCAGGTACCCGCTCCCCACCTCCCCAAAGGTCAGCAGTCATCCCTGTGCTGTCCGCAGTCTCTGGTCATCCCTGTGCTGTCCGCAGTCTCTGGTCATCCCTGTGCTGTCCGCAGTCTCTGGTCATCCCTGTGCTGTCCGCAGTCTCTGGTCATCCCTGTGCTGTCCGCAGTCTCTGGTCATCCCTGTGCTGTCCGCAGTCTCTGGTCATCTCCTGTACTGTGTCTGCAGTCCATTAGTTCAGAATTTTTTTTTTTTCCTGTTTTTTGCCTCTAAAACCTAGGTGCGTCTTATGGTCAGGTGCGTCTTATACGGCGAAAAATACGGTAATTTTCTTGCCAAATATTTTTTTTAGTATGGGGAAAGTGATCTGGCAGTGAAAGGGTTAAACGTGGTATTCGTAATCTGTTAGTCCAGAGTGCTTTTCAGCTATTTTAGTTCTAGTTTTGTCTGTTTATACTTAAAGTTTTTTGAGTTGAATAAGTTCATTTTAGGAAGCTGGGTGCTAAAGCCTTTTTACTGTGGTTTGGGTTTTCTGTTTTTGTGGAAAGGGAAGAGTGAGAGTTTATTTTCAACCCTCGCAGAGTTAAAAATAACACTAGAGTTAGAGTTGATTTACACCATGCAGTTTTTCAGCTTGAAATAGGTTAAATACCTCAGCCTAGAAAGTGTCCAATGTTTAAATTCTATGTCAGACTTAGAAAGGCCTGAGGACAGATACTTGTGTAAACATTCTTCCCTGTCCTGTTTTGCTAATTAGATTTTTATTACCTCGACATATACTATTGTGTAGACTTTTGGATTTGTGGTTGCTTCCAATAGCATTGAATAGCATATATTGGGAGAAGATAGTGTTCTATTTTGTGTAAACTTTTATACTAAAGTATGTGTAAAATGTGATCCTACAGAAACACATGAAGAATCAGGACACTTTGTTTACAGCGCATCTATGAGCCAAAACATAAAATAATATATTCATTTCCTCATTGTATTTCAAATATTTATAATTTACTCCTTTTTAATCTGATAGTTATGAAGGCCCCCACATATTTACTCCCTTGACTTCTGTGACACATCTTCACTGTGCCCTGTGAGCAGGCAAGGCTGTGTCACAGAATTCACAAAGCCTGCCTTCTGGACAACAGCAGTGCTGATAAGGCCTCATGCTCACAGGATGTTTTGCTAACTCTCCTAGAAGCCTTTCCTCCTGGCAGCAGTGTTTTGGAAGGAAAAAAAAAGCCTGACGATTGTAAAAGTGTCTAAAGCTTTTAGGTGCTTTTTCAGGCGTCAAGAGCTTGGATATTCATTTCATTGGCCAGAATAATAATTTATTCTGGTCACTGAAATTAATTTAAAGCTCAAGTGCTTAACATGCTTAGCGTGTAGGTAAGTTTAGATGCATCTAGCAGCATTTTTGCTGCCAAAACTCTCTGCTGCACCTGGATGCACTGGCACTGTTTTTGTTTTTTTGTTTTTTTCCTGCCTCTAAAAGCCTCTGTCTCTAAATGCTGCTAAAAGCCTGTGTATGCATGGACATATAGGCTAACATGAAGGGCATACAGTGGAGCTGAGAGGCTGGAAGAAAATGCCTGATACCCCCAGAAGCGGCTGCAAAAAACGTCCAGTGTGCATGCGTCCTAAGAGTTTCAGAAGGTAGTACAGGAACACTGCTTGCAGGTAGCAAGGTACCATGGGATATGTAGACCTTAGAGATTGAAAGTGAATAGTAGAGGGGAAGTTGCAAAGCATGCCGGGAATCCAGGAAGTTGTGGAAGGAGATGGCCAGCAGACAGGCAGCACTCACAACATGAAAGGAGACATTTCAAGTAAGCTTTTATTGGATTATCAATAGCTACTGTTTGTATTGCTATTACAATGCTAATTTTAAAAGAAATATGTTGGCAATGAAAATTGTTTGTTTGGGCCAGCTTGGTCCACACATACTATTTTTAAGTTGTAGGAAACATGACATTCTATTATTATTATTATTATTATACAGGATTTATATAGTGCCAACGGTTTGCTTTCAAATATAAAGGGAGACAATACAGCAACAGTACAGTTCAGTACAAGAGGGCTAGGAGGGCCCTGCTCCTTGGAGCTTACAATCTAGTTTAAAGTGTGTGTCACAAAAGGTAACACAAAAAATATGCAGTACATCTCTGCAGTATTTGCTCATCTACCATGTTTAATCCATCTAAAGGATAAGTTCACCTTTTGTAACATGTTACACCCATATTCAGGATGTAACGTGTTACGATTCCCCAAGCCAACAGCCTTAGCGGCTGTCAGCTTGTAGTCCTCAATGAACTACCACTATGCTGTAGAGCGCCCTGATAGTTCATTGAAGCTTCCTGTCAGTATATCCGCTTGACCGTACATCCCGTACGAGCAAGCCGATATTCTAACAGATCTGCAGAAGATCTGGTGATTGCTGGTGCAATGCTTTACAGGTTCCTGCAGGCAATATTAATAAATGCACATTTTTATATTACCTGCACAAAAATGTGCATTTATTACTTTCTGAAGGTGAACTGGTCCCTGAAAGGGAGGCATCTACATTAAAATACCTGTTTATCTGCCAGAAATGCAATTGGCTTCTAACGCCTGTTGTGGGCTGACAGCACAGTTTTTTGTTTTAATTTTTTTCCCTGAGTGAGGTCAACCTTCCCAGTTGTCTTTTTTGTTAAACTACTCAACCAACCCACTCCCAGATCTTTACAACACAAAGGCTAATCATTCTGTAGTCAATGAGCACTAGGAGGGCTCTTTGAGATAACATGGAAAGTGTACAGAGGGAACTGGACAGCTCAAACAAGATGGGCTGCATTAGCAGAACGCATATTAACATGTTAATTGCCTGTGGACTAATGCATCACAATAGTAAGTGGGGCCTATATGTATGTACTTTGTATAGCTTTTTGTCTGGAGTTCAGCATTAATGGTATGGAAGTTACCAAATGCTTTGGGTGCAGTTTAATGTGCATTTAAAGGCTAAGGGATCAGTTCACTAAGAGATAAATACAAATAAACTGAGTTAAAATAACTTGTTAGATATTTATCTCAAAAGTAGTCAATTCACAAAAAAAGTTATTTACCAAATGCTTTAAATATTTGTGATATTTAACACTTAACTATTTTTTGGTGTTTGTTTTTTTTCAGTTTTTACATGCTTACATTTGCACCAGAAGAAGAAATAAATGCACACAAAAATATGAAACTGTAACAACATTCTAGTGTGCTTTCATTCATCGGACAATTTCCCTCCAGTGAAATGTTACAATATAAAGGGAGACATTTCCATTCCTGAGTTTAGGACAGATAATTGTTACACTGATACATTGTATGCTTTATCTCTACTGGCCAGTGCAGAGTTCCCCTCGTTGTTGTTTTGTACATACCGAAAACCCCTACTGGCAGTTGAGAAATAAATGTATGTTCTTTAGTGAATGGACTTTAATGACTAATCTTATGTTTTCTGCGGTATTCATCTCACATTTTTAACAAATGTGCAGTACTTTCCTCACCATTTTGATATTTTTCTTTGATGAATTGACTCTCTTATTATCTCATGTGATATTTCTGATATTGCATTCAAAATCCTTTAGTGAATTGACCTCTAAGTTCTGTAATGGCAGACAGCAGTTGTAGTTGGTCCATTCAGAAAGGCCACACTCTCTTTAAATTATGAGAGAGGCGCAGATAGGTGCTCTTTGGTAACATGTTGCATGTTACACCCTAAATACAGGTGGTAACATGCTACCAAAGGTTAACTTATCCTTTTAAAAGTACTCCTAAACTGCAAAAGTGTCAGTGGTTCCTAAAACCTGTTTTGGCATCAATGGTATAACCTCAGTCCCTGACTATTTGTGATCTTTGGCAGCCAAACAGGGCAGTGCAGACCACTACAAGTTTAGGAATATTCAAGGCAGGCTTATGTTGCCATCTTTTGTACAATACTACAATAGATTCCATGTAAAGACTCATCAAATAAATACAAATCTGTACTATCTGTCAAAAAAACAAAACCATGCTCCCAATCATGTAGCATGACGTTAGGTATCATGCTTATACATGTATTTGCACATCGTCCTTCTTTGCATGTAGAGCAGCCTATTCATTTTAGTGGACTGCCCTACACATGGCAAAATCATCTACCTTTTTGAGCTTCTCCTGGTTTTTATGTTGTTTGTGCGCAGGCATAAACACTCTCCTGCTGGGTGTATTTGGGGTGACGTTTAATGAGTGGTGCTGCAAGCATGTCACGTGTATTACGAGCGTTTCCTGAACACATGCAATATTCTGTTCATATACTACACTAGTTGGAATGTAGATGATGTGTGGCTGGAGCCAGGTTTTTAATTACTTGGTGAAGGACAGGGCATAAGTAACTGTAACCTACTCATTGCTTTAGGACTTAAGTGATTCTAACACTAATTTTATTTTCTTTAAAATCACAAATGTGTTATACTTGCCTGGCTTGTGCAGTAGGTTTGCACAGAGCAGCCCCAATCCTCCTCTTAGGTTTCCTGCCGGTGCTCTAGGCTCCCACCCTGCTGAGTGCCCCTATAGCATACCACTCATTGTAGGGGCATTCATTTAGGCTTGTGTCCAATGACATACAGTGCAACTCAGACCCGCCCCCTGTTCCCTTCTCACTGGCTGTGATTGACAGCAGTGGGAACCAGTGGCTCCCGCTGCTATCTCAGCCATTGAGGAGGGAGAAAAAAGAGAGCTGCTGCTCTTGTGTATGTTGCTGGATTGAGATCAGGTTCAGGTAAGTATAAGGGTGGCTTCATGTAGGAATGCTTTATAGTTCTGGTAAAAGGTGTGCAAGTTCTTTATTGTAATCAGTGCTAGTCACAAGATGCAGAAGCTCTGCCTTCCCTGTATCAGAGAGCGGCTGCTGTAGAGGAGAAGAGGGAGCACCAACAACAGATGGAAATTGAAGCTGGTTGGTCACATCACCCAGCTTCTTGAATTTAGCCCCATTGTTGAGTTCTCCATGATAGGGGAGCCAGAGCATCACATGACCAGAGTGGATTGGGAAAAAAGAGGATAGAGGAAGCAGTGCTGTTAAAGTGGTTCGAAAGTAGAAAAAAGTTTTTTTTCTCTCTTCCCCCCCCCCCCCAATGCATTCTATGCATTAAGGTAAAAAAAAACCCAAAAACTCCCCACTACTTGCTAGAACCTGAAAGGTCCGCACTGGACAATGGGTGTTTACTGCTAATATCCTTGTAACAACTAGGCATCTAATCCTAAACTGTAATTGTAGGGCTGGTATTTTTGGTTGTGTATTTCATATAATAGAGGCCGGCAAAGGTCTTGCAAATTTTAGACATATGTGTCTGCTTACTAGAGTCAGAAATGATTCGGGGTAAGTGGTGTCCTTAACAATTAAAACTTTACATAAGAAAAAACTGAGACCCAGCTGCTCTGGACTTGAGATATCCCTAGAGAGATCAATTGTAAACCAAATAAAATTATCCTTGCATCAACCTTGACTAAAAGCTCCTGAGCCCTTATCTATTTAGTGAAGTACATTACATTGCAGATAAGTAGAGCTGCTTTTTATACAATGTATTTGTCTCTCTCAGCAGCAGATACTGCATAATGTTCACTTAAAAGGAAACAATGGTCAAATTATACACCTGAAAATGAACAGCTTAATGTACACCTGTCAGTGCAAAAACAACCTAGTACTCTCTGCTTGTATCTTCACCAATCTACAAGCACTCCCAACTATCCTGGACCTGTATCTGATCTGCCAAGCTTCAACACTACCTAAAGCCTGGTACACGCTATTAGTATTTTTTTTTTTTTTTTCTACCCAGCGGGCTGAATGGGGAAAAAAAAAAAAGACAGCTCAGGAGTAGCCTCTGTACTAACTATCCGATGTTGGTACAGCAATCTCTCCTGTGCTATTGTATCATGACTGGGGGGCTGGGGACAGCCCCTATGGCCATTGGCTGAGAGCACAGATCTAGAGCTGATCGGCTGACCTTTTTCGGTCATGCCCCTTTGACAGAAAACTGACGGCTTTTGTTGAACCGACTGCAGTACCCACTGGCTGAATATCAGCCAGTTCCTGTTGAACCAGCTGATGCCACCCGACATTCGGCCCGTGTGTGCTAGGCTTAAGTGTTTCAAATCACAATGACCTAGGATTCGGAGATGGCGAGAAGTGCCTGAAGATTGCTAAAGGTACTTGCCTATCCTCTATACATGTTGCTAGCATAGATATGTTTTAACTGCTCTGTGCACTTACGTGTAAAGGTTATCAATGTATATCCGTGCCTTACTACTTTTTTTTTTTTTTTTTTACCTGACGGGTATGTCACAGGAATTCAACTTAGAAGTGATTTTTTTTTTTCCAAAGGGCCCTTGTATGGAGGAAAGATGCAGGCTATCACTGCTGACACAAGATTAGGTCAGCGGTTTTGCCCCCAACGCATTTTGTCACTGTCACATGATTGACTCATAAATCTTGAAGTCATGTGACAGTGATGAAAGGCATCATCACGTTTACCAGAAGTGACGTTGTACACATCCACTAAGAGGTGAAGCCCGGCTTGGTTGTAACATGACAAAATGTAGAAAATTTCAAGGGGTATGAATACTTTTTCAAGGCACTGTAGGTCAATATATTAAGGTGAGCATTTGGTGCATGCAGTAGAGGATATCATGTGGTGTTTTGCAATCAAGATATTTATTTCAAGAAGGATAGAAGTATATTTTGGAACTTTTTTTTTTTCTTTTCTTCTCTTTTTGCAAGTTTGGAATTTTTGCATTTCTATTCTAATTTTATTGTGCATTGGGAATTGGAGTTTGGACTACCATCTTGAATGTGCAGAAAAGTTTTATGTTTTTCATATTCTTAATGTTGTGAAATATATATTCTATTTAAAAAGGTGTATGGATGATATTAATACCGCTGAAATTTAGTAGCTGGGTGGGGCTGTCACCATCACTAATATACTGCTATCATATATTTAAAAATGATAATTCAAGGGTGTTTATTAATTTATGTATATTGTAAATACACACCTCCGTTTGCCTGGAGGGGTATCGCCATCAATAATGCACAGCAATTTTTTTTATGGCAAAAAAGTCTTTTTGCCTTTTTTTTTTTTTTTTTATTTTATTCCTGTTCTAGTTCATAATATTTGGTTGAATATTAGAAGGGGATTTACAATTATATCACTTTGGTGAATAAGGGAGGCAGCACTACATTTTTGGTTTGGGGTTTAATACCGCTTTAAGTATACCAATGAAAGCGGCTTATATCTGTGTTAGTCAGAAATTATGTGAGCTGCTAACTTTGGTTCTCTGCCTCTGGACTGTTTATTGGTAAGGTGTGTCCCCTGATATCTCCAGTCCCCACCCCTGCCCCCACCCTCTCCATTTTGGAGAAGAGTGATGTTTTATATGGTCCTAACATACTCCCTGTCCTATAGTGACAGTGTTGCTCAGTACTGTTGTCACCCTAGGACAGAAAGCTGTCACTTTTTAAAATCAGTGTTCTGTGAATTAATGGACTACAAGTCCCGCTGTCGGCTTATAGTTCTCAATGAACTACCTCGGCGCTGTGGTAGTTCATTGAGTCTTCTTGTCAGGAGTATCAGCTTGCTTGTACGGGATGTATGAGCAACGGATAAACTGACAGGTCTGCAGGAGACCTGCATGGCATGAGCGATCTGGTGATCACTGGTACAATGCTTTATAGGTTCCTACTACAAACAATAAATGCACATTTTATTTTTTTTTTCACACCTGCAAAAAACATGCAGTTATTGTTTTATTATTTTTACAAAGGCAAACTTATCCTTTTACAGCAAAGCTCTTTTTTTTTAATTTTTTTTATTTTTTTCAGGATAGAGGGGGGGAATTTTCTTTTAATTTACTATTGCATCTTCAGGACAGGAAGTGAAGGGAAATTACCACAGCAGGCCGCAACAGCAAAAATAATCTGAGAGGGTTTTAACCAGGGTAGATTTGATTTAAATCAAACTGATTTAAATCATGATTTAAATCACTAGTCAGGCTTGATTTAAATCCTAGTTTTCTACATAAAGACTAATTCTTGCTGGTATAACTTTAATATGCAAGTAGATGAAGATTTTTAGAATAACAACTTTTCATATTAGTTTTTTTTATCTCCAGTTTAATAGGTTAATCATTCATATTTGGGCAACTTTTCTGTTGTACTTAGGAAGGATAAAAATAATCATTACCTTAATAATAACAATTTAAATAGATTTATTCAACTGAAACAATAACATTCCAGCATATGTGATTTGCTTAAACATCCATGTTTGTTAACTAATTTGGCTGAACAAAATATATATATTTTAAGAAACGTAGACTGTCAGCCCCTTCCTCCTCACACTTAGTTTCACTTTCTTCTTGTGCAGATCTATTCCACTCCAAACAATCAGAAAAATATTGTTTCTATTCACTGAACTTCTTGAAACTTAGCACTGAAGGGGTTGATTCTGTATTCATAGGTTTGTAGAAGTTAGGATTAAGGTCTTTTTCTTAACTCTGTTCATGTTATAACATTTTTGCTGTGAAGAAGAGGCATGTGATCTCCGCTGGAGTCAAATTCAGTTTTGAGAACTGCAAAAGTAAACCAAGCATCTGTGATATCTTGTAGGCTGAGAAACTGCCCAATAATCTTACAAAAACCTCTGGAAGAGCATGACATTGTGAATGGATTAATGGAATTTATTTACCAAACAAATTAAACATATACAGCCTTATTCTACATAATTAAAAAACTAATCTTTATTTCATGATGGAATAACCTTTGGATGGTAATATATTTTCCTCAAAAAGCATTTTATTTAAAAAAATCTGATTTAAATCAAAAACATCCAATTTAAATAAAAAAAATCTGATTTTTTTTTTTTTATTTTGTTAAAAAATCATTGATTTTTATCCACCCTGGTTTTAACCCATTGCTGCCTTACCTATGCAAAAAAAATGGCTATACATACACTTTAATGCTGTTGTTTTTCCTGCTTGTTTCAACTTGTTTGTGTGCCTAGAGCTACTGAAGTCATGTGTTGAAAGAAATGTCAGAGTAGATGTATTGACCTTTCCTCTGATCATGTATTTGACAAGAAAATGCAAATGTGGAACTTGTAGTGCATTGTATTTGGACAGTTAAATAGATGCTGTATCATAAGAGAGGTGTGTGTGTATATAAAGGAAGAGCTTTTCTCTTCTAAGATTCCTAGGATGGTAAAAAATAGGTTGTTGAGCTCCAGTTTTACTGTATTCTTTAAACTCCAGATGAGACCTTTTCAAGTGAGAGAGCCCACCCCAACTGCCTGAAATACAGTGCCAGGGGTGTAGGCTTTTCAGAGTTTAAGCAGTCTGCAAGGAGGTGACATGATGTTTCCTAGCCACATGTCAACTATTCTCAAGTGATCCACTGGGGATTACTTTTCAAAGGGGTGGCCAGGGCTGCCTCTGGTTTAAATGAGCTCTTAAACAATTTCAGGGAACAAAATAAGCTTCAATCCCTATTTTGTAAATGGTGCCAACTATGCCACAGTCAGTTTGTTTAATTTACCAAAAAGTATATGTCCAGTTACATCTTTCTTTATGGATGGCCTAGAAAAGGACACCTGTTGGATTTTACTGCAATCTTGCACTACCTTGAGGAGATTTCTCCTTGCCCTCTGTTCTGCTGACATTTTACCACCAGAAACTTTGACATTTCAAAGGCAGGATTGAATCTGATAATCTGTGGGGGTCATCTTAAAGCGAAGCTTCACTCTCTCAATCAGCGTTGGCTATTTATATCCTTATGCTGCTAGCAGTAGTAAATAGATAGCAACGTATATGATATTTACCTGTTAAACTTTTTTTTAAATTAAATTTCTTCAGTTACTTCCCGATTCCCATGTATGGGAAAATGTCCTACATCTCCAGAGTCTTCACAAGGGGAGGGGGTTTTCTCAGCTAAGCACACCCACCTGCCTGCATACTTGCGCTAAGGGCAGATGGATTCAAGGAAGTGAATACTACATGACTCAACTGCCCTTACTCAAGATGGCCACATCCAGGAATGCTAGGGAGAGCTTTTTAAAGTGATTTCTCAGCATAAAGCATGGAGACATGGATGGGGAAGTTTGCTTTGAATGTTAAAAATGAATTAAATGGGCTTTCTGTGTGTTCCAGCATCGCCAGTAGGTACAATCCAAGATCACCAGATTACGGACAAAAGGAAGTGGGGAGGACTGGTGCAACACAGCAATACCCAAAAGAAAATCTGGTTCCTGCTACTGCACCTTGGAGTTATTAAGTTAACCAGTACTGAATTAGTCGTATTAAACCCAAAAGCAAACCTTTTTTATATAGCAGCTTACCAATTCCTAGCTTTGATTTCTGCATTAGTTTTCTTTTTTTTTGCTTGCTTTCTGTTTTCATCTGGTGATTGCTGTGTGCTGTGTCCTGGCTCATTCCTTCAAAGTGGTGTTTCACTAATACAGGAGGTGTGTTACTGGTCAGATCACCAGGTGAAAACAGAGGGGAAAAATCGAAAGAATAGAAAACTGATGCAGCCACATCTGATTGGTAAGCTGCAATATAATACATTTTTTGTTTTGGGTTTAATACTGCTTTGACCATAGACTTCAGATGGTGGTCAGAAGGGCACATGTAATCCCAGTACCCTCGGGCATCTAATGGAATGGTTACTTTGTTCATGTGTACCCTATAAAGAGAATTGATGCCTGCAGATGCTAAACTGTATAAATTGGAAATGGTTTTCTAATTATTCCAGCTACTACTTACACCAGTGATTGGCAACTCTGGAACGGTGAAGGTCTACCTGAACAACTTGAAAGATATTGTGTGGGTTTTTTTTGTTTTTTTTTTGTGAGAACTCCTTTTAAAAAGTAAAGAAGGTCAGAAGTAAATAAGAGTGCAGGGGTTAGGGAAAATAAATGTAGCGTGCAGGGGTTAGAAGTAGTTCAGAGGTTTGTAGAATGTAACCCGTATGTAAACACATCTGCCAATATCTGTTCCTCTTAGAACACTGCCATCCTTGCACTGAGGACCTGTCTTTATAATCGGCAACCCTGTACTACTGCCCCCTGGTTCTGACATCTTTCACCCACTTTCCACTTGCAGGAACCTGTTCTGCAGCACGTGTCCCTGGGCCCACCGGTCCCTCCTGTTGCTGATTTAACCTAAAAGTGTCTCGTGTTTTGACAGTGATTTCTGGTTGAGACCTCTCCTTGTGCTGCTTACTGATTGATGCTTACTCTTTTCTTTTGAGGGCTGGCTCTGCCATTGACCATGTTGCAGTTTGCTGCTCTGATCTGAGGGGCCGTGGCTGGGGTTAGGAGCTGGTGGCACAGCGGGGTTGCCATCTACTCAGCTGAAAGCAACTAGTTGCCAACCCTGACTTAAAACAATGAGCCTAGCCCAAAAGAGTTGTGGGATCCCTATAGATGTCAAGTTGCAGCTGAAGTTGGACGTTTTCTAATATTAATCTGTCTATGGGCACTTTAAGGCTGACTGTGTTTACTATTGTGACAGGAATAAAGAAAACCCAGCTATGTTGCAATCATTGCACTGTCCAAGTTTCTGAGAAACAGCTGGATCTTTTCGCTTCGATGCAGTAAATGAAAAAAAAAAACCCTTCAGGTGCCTTCACTGCCTGGGCTCATCCATTATCAGTGGTTTGTTAGCCTCCTCCATATCCTAACTTGGGTGTCCTTTTATCATGCAGCAGTAAATGACCACTGCTCAGTTCTCTGGCATTCTCAGAGGATCAGTTCTCTGAATGCCTTTTTATGAAGCTGTGTAGATCGCCTTTCCTTGTGAAGAGAGAAGCGATCTACCAATGCTTTGAACACTAGAAAGTGGCTGCTGTCACTGTAATCTTGTGAGATTCCAGTAAGAGATCAGTCAAACACTGTTTACTAAGCAGCGGTAGGTTACCTCTGCTTCATTTGCGGTTCCTCTGATTCTCCAGCTCTGGGCTGGAGAGTTTGGGGGAAGAACACATCTCTGGTGAAGAGCTGCCATTGCTCATTCATACACCGGCAGTCTCTGTGCTGAGATGTTCAGCAGAGAACATGTTCTCCACTGATCATCTCTGTTTCCTAAATCACTATGATCTGAGATCTGCAACGATGAGGATCGCCGCTGATCTCCGTTTCATAAAAGGACACCTTAGTGTTGTCCAGACATTCAGCAGGCAGAGGAGGATCTGTTCCCTTTTTAAAGGGCTAATCCATAGTACTGATTGTGTATTACTATAGGTTTGATATTATTTTTTTTTCTGCTTCAAAACCCAATTGTGGGAAGTGTGAAGGGCTGTGGCTTCTGAACAGATTTGTTTACTCAGCAGGTTTGAAGTAGCTCATCTGTTCAGACATAATTGACTTGGAAGATTTATGAAGCTTACTTAGTAAACAGTAAGGGAGGAAGAATTGGCTTTAGATGCCTGTAGGCAGTATGTTAAGAAAGGATTGTGTTGCTTTAGGTGAAGTAACATATGTAGTTTCCCTGTGCAGCAAATCCTGAGGTGAGGTGTATTGTTTTTAGAGCAGTGTTACTGAGTCACCAGTTCAGCAATTGATCGAGTGTTATCCCATGAATGTGTTCGATGTCTCTATGCTCAGTGTAAGCTGATACTCCATACACATGGAAGGAAGCATTCCAGCCTTGAATAGCTGCTCAATGGACACCTCACTGGCAGAGCTAGGGACACAGCAATATTAAATGTAGTAATGTGAGATCTTCATTGGCTGTTTTCAGTGGGAAATCTGTAATCACACTTTTCCCTTCAACATAACATTTTAAATGCTTTCAGTGAGTACAAAAGATTTCCTCCTTACAATACCTTTCCTACAGAAAGGAGAAAAATGATAGGGCTATTTATCATGTTAGCCTCCATACAGTCATAGTGTTCTCCCTTGCTATACTGTCGCCTCATTGTCTTATTATAGAAGTAGGATTATGTTTAGGCTGATTAAAACCCAGTCTGTTTAACTTCAGTCTTCATGCCAAGTTACTGTCCAGCTTGCTGCGGTTACCTAATATCTGCAAAATCTATTAAGGTTCTGTATCAGTCAAGGCCTGGCCTTTCGCTGTATATATTCTACCAATATGCTCCATTTGTCATTAAATTAGTTCTAGATTCCTTTATTGGTCATTGATTGTTTGTAGGAGGAAAGGTTATGTCGATTGTGTTTGTGGGTTTTTTTTTTTTTTTTAAAAGGAAAGATAGTTTCTTGGAATTTAATTGAGGAGAGTATAGTACAGTTGTGCACAAACGTTTGCATACCCTGGCAGAAATCAAGAAATTTTGATATTTGAAATATGACTCATCATGCCAAAAACTTTTATTTTAGGATAGCGATTATATGAAGTCATTTGTTATCACATAGTTGTTTGGCTCCTCTTTAATTATAACAGAAATCACCCAAATCTCCCTAATCAAACTTTTACATACCCTGGAATGTTTGCAGGGGTGTAGGAATTTTTGAGAAAACTACTTGTACAACGGACTAAGTCAGGGTTCCAATCTACTTGTCCTGATAAAAAAAAAAAAAAGAATTTAACCAAAGCCATATTTAAATCTGAAGAGCTATTAAAAATGTTTTGTGCTTTCAAAAACGAAAGGGGCTTTAAACTTTTAATATTTTCCAGAAAGGGGAGTGTCAGGCACTATCAACACTCATCAGAAGCGCACCTGCTGAGCGAGTAAATAAGGCGCCGGCCCCAAAGAGAAAAAAAGATGATTCTTTCAGGTTACCCCTCACACATGGAAGCACTTGGGTGCTCAGTACAAGCGCATGCTGAGCAGTCAAATCATGCTCTGGTGTCCTCTGTGTTAAAAGTTAAGTTCACCTTTTAAAAAAGTTAGGAAATGTACAGTTTTTGCAGGTAAAAAAATGTGCATTTAAATTTTTTATTCATTTATTTTTTAGGAGCCTGGAAGGCATTGCACCAGTAGATCAGCAGATTGTGGGCGTAATGCAGGACTCCTGCAGACTCCGTGTAATCTGTCTGTCGGACCTCCTACAGGCAAGCAGTTTCACACTGACAGGAAGAATCAATGAACTACCAGAGTGCTGAACAGCGCTGTGGTAATTCATTGAGAACTACAAGCCAACAGTCGCAAAGAGTGTCGTTACTTGTAGATGATTTTCAGAAAGTGACAGCCAGGTGCAGGGACCTTCTCCCCGTACTTCTGTCACATATAGGGCTTGGATAGCCAAGCTGCTGCAGGAGTGGGGACATGTTACATGTTCCACCCTTAAAGTGGGTGGAACATGTAATGTTGCCAAAGGCGAATTATCCTTTATTCCTTTCACTGCAAGAGCCCTTTTTTGCTTTTTTTTTTTTTGCATACGTTTAAAAAAACAAAATCACTTTAAACCTGAAGATTACATAAACCCCACAAAACATTATATACTTTTCTGAAAGCAGACACCCTAGAGAATAAAATAGTGGTAGTTCAAATATTTTATGCCTTACGATATTACTGCAAAGTAAAAAACACACTTAAGTTAATTTTAGGGCACAAGAAAGCAATAAATTATCCAATTTTTTGGTAAAATATAAAAGATGAGGTTACACTGAGTAAATAGATACCCAACATGTCAAACCTTAAATTTGCGTGCACTTGTGAATTAGCGACAAACTTCAGTATCCTATACACTTTTAAAGCCCCCTCTAGATCATCAGGTTAGTGTTATGGGGTAGGTCTGGTGCAAGAATTATTGCTCTCATTCTGGCGTGTGCGACAATATGTATTGTGTATCACAACTGACATTTTCACTCATAGGGGCCCTGACGTGTTTGTATGGGGGGGGGGGTCCTCAAAATATTTTTAGGGGGGGCAGGCAGGGGTTATATAACTTTTAGGTGTAACTTTCTGTATCCATTTTACAATTAAAAGAAAAAACAATTTTTTTTACTTCACTTGTTTTTATCCATCACATAGGGGACAAAAAGTCCCCTATGTGATTTTTAGTGACAAGTTCTCTTTGAGACACCCAGGGTCTAAAAGACCCTGCATATCTCCCCTGTGCTCCATTGAATGTAATGCAGTGCACATCACTTCCACCTGTCAAATGAGCCCTGCTGCTTGCTTGCAGCAGGGCTAAATGTTAAAAAGAAACTACATGTCCCGGGCTTTGGGCTATATAAATTGCACATCCCTAGATTGGCCTTGGCACAGACACAAGGTGACACACACAGGTTAAAATGACAATTAAAGGTTAATTTCCCACATCCATGGCTTTTTAAATTTTTATTTGTGTCTGTAAAAAAAGAGATTGTTAGCTCTCCCGTGAATGCATTGAGCAGACTGGATACTGAGCCTTGGGCAGCAGAAACGAACAGTCAAGACCTGTGTAACAAGGTAATGGAACTTAATACAGATGGAAAAGGATATAAAAAGAAATCCAAAGTCTCACAGAGTCTGGTACACTGTAACCTGGAGCGATGAGTAAAAAATAGAGCTTTATGGTCGCATCCATAAGGTTGTTTAGAGGGGTCAACAAGGCCTATACTGTAGTGACAAGAATAGTATCCCCACTGTGAAGCATGGTGATGGCACACTGATGTTTTGGGGGTATGTGAGCTCTAAAGTCATGGGATGGGGAATCTTGTGAAAATTGATGGCAAGATGAATGCAGCATGTTAGCAGACAGTCTTACATTCTTCTGCAGGAAAGCTGCATATGGGATGCTCCTGAACTTTCCATCACGACAATGACCCTAAGCACAAGGCCAAGTTGACCCTCTAGTAGTAATAGCAGAAAAAGGTGAAGGTTGGGGAGCTGCCATCAGTCTGACCTTAATATCTAGCCACTCTGGGGAGATCTCAAATGTGCGGTTCATTCAAGATGGCCAAAGACTTTGTATGTTATGATTGTGCCATTCTGTTATGACCTACCATTGAATATGTATCCCATAAGAAATAAAAGAAAAGTGTTTTGCCTGTTCACTTACGTTTTCTTAATATACTGTACAGCATGTACCATTTTAATCAGTTTTCCAAGGTTATGCAAACTTTTGAACACAACCGTGTATATAGTTGTAGAACTTCAGAAACAGCAGTTACTAAATTTGCCCATATAGTAACCCTCTTGATGAATTCCTGTTGCACCTTCAGGTACAAAACAATTGTCTTGTATTTGGATGTCATGGCTGCAAGTGCTTCCAAAGATTTTTGAAGCAGATTGGATATGCAGCTATTGCTTTGCTGCCCAGATGAATTTCCCTGGTGGTGTGCTTTGCCACAAATGGGAGAACAGTAGTTATTAAGAAAATTTCACATGCTTTTGGGCCCCTTTCACACAGGGCGGACTCCACCTGCAATTCCCTTGCTTAGTAGGGGATCTGTCTGCTGATCCTGGCTGAGCAGATGGATGAAAGGTTCGTGTCCACTTTTTTTTTTTAGTGGATTGTTTTAGATGTAGGTTAGTGTAAATGGACACCCGCTGTTCCGTAGAGGTGACTGGAGGTTCCGATTGGGTCTGCCTGAAAAAAGGAAAGGTGGAACCGATCGGAACATTCATGTGAGAGGAATCTTATTGCTTGAAAAGTGACCTGGCTGTAACAATGACCTAACCATAACCTGGGTACATATGATTGCCGGTAAAAACAGGCATCATGTTCTTTGAAACTTTTTAGATTTTTTTTTTTTCACCATTAAAATTGCTGTAATAAATAATTTAGTCTCTCACAATTTCAATAAGCGAATAGATTGAAATCGTTTACTGTAAGCAAGATCTGGTAATTTGCTAACTGTGTTGAGCCTTTCCTGGTATAACAGAGTTTGTTGCTGAGATTGTGATCCATTTACTTGTGAACAAGGTGAATAACAAATGAATAAGGTGCTTTATTTGTTTGCCAAAAGAACTGCACTTTCTGCTTTGCACATTCTGAATAAGTTCAGATTTTGGAGCATGTTACACCCATATTTAGGTATAATGTACTCCAGATCTGCTAACTGATCCTCTTACATTTTGAAAACCGCAAAGCTGTACGGAGCTCCACCTGCGCAGCCGTGTCATTCATTTACAGTAATCTGTGAATGAGAAAACAAGTCCTGTCTGCCACTGATGCAGATGGCTTGTAGTTCTTCAGAACTGTGAGGAAACTGATGAGCCCTTGTAGTGCATTGACACTTCCTCCAGCTTTGTAACTGACTGACCGTAGGGAAGGATGGCTGGAAAGCTAGAGGCTATGTCTGCAGGAGCCTGGCATTGCAGTTGCGACCTTCTGATCATGGGGGCAATGCTGCAGGCTTCTCTGGGGGAAAAAAATACATTCACATTTTTTTTCCCTGCCTTTCCTTGTTACGCCTTTTATAGTAACAATTAATGGGCTCTGGGCTTGCTAGAGTTATTTAATAAATAAATATATAAAGAGCACTTGGTTTAAAAAGACATCTCTATCTAAAAAAACTTGCCTTGCTGCCTAAGGCCCCGTTCACACAGGGAGATTAGCTCCATGTCCCGTGCAGGGCTGTTATTTCCTGGCACAGGGATGCACAGATGTTGTATTTATC
The DNA here is from genome assembly GCF_062004578.1 of Staurois parvus. Lineage (NCBI taxonomy): Eukaryota > Metazoa > Chordata > Amphibia > Anura > Ranidae > Staurois > Staurois parvus. The sequence continues at coordinate 2,074,018 of NW_028317898.1, read as the reverse complement.
CCGGTGCCAGCATCCCTTAGTTGTCTATTGGGACACACGGCTTCATGGACAGTTGCTGTGTCCCAATATGTCATGCAGATCCCCAAACTTACCCTGTGTGCATCCCTGTGCCGGAAATGACAGGTTTACACGGGGCATGGAGATTATCACCCCATGTGAACAAGGCCTAACTGTTCCACATCTGTGACACATTGATGCCTGGAACTGCTAGGTAAATAACATTTTCAGAAGGAGATGATCAGTGGCAGCCTACATCATTTTCTCAGTGTAGATCTCCTAAAAATGAATTGGGAGCCAGTATGCAGCTTGCTCTGTCTCTGTCCATTCCACACTTGACAAGTGTATCCTGCTGTAAAGAGGAACCACATGCATGTGTGGTGTTTGTTTTGGTTTTTGCTTAATTTTTTACGTTTTATTTAAATTTTCCACAGATCGTTTGCTTCTCTCTAAAACTGTTATGTTGTATTAAGGCTGAACTCCAGTCTTGCCTTCAGTCTTGCACAGTTGTACCTGCTGTGCTCCTGTACTGAAATTGCTCCTGATTTCACTGCACATTGTGAGCTTCTCAGTGTGTATTAGAACAACAAATCCCATAGAGCCTGTCTCATTTCCTGTCCGGAGTACATCTAGTTCTTTCCTCAGGAGCCTTGACTGTCCATGCCCACTCCATTTGTTTATTGACTTTTAGTTCATTCAGTAACAGCCTGAGCAACAAATGAAGGTGTTACCTAGGGGTGTCTGCACCAATAAAATTGGTACAAAGCAAGAATTTAATATTGAGGCAGTCCATAACTTGTACCTAGAACTAGGATGTAGGAGGGATCCTCCTGGCCCACCCATGTCTTTTGCCTGGTCATGTGTTAAATGCTGGAAACACTTCAAGTGCCTTCTATAAATCCCCTTTACAACTGCTTGTGCACATACCACAGATTCATCAAGTAGGCTTGCTGACACATAATCATCATGGTACACCTTGGTGAGCCGTCAAATATTAGATTGCTATAAACCAAAATTCTTGAATTAAAATACTTGGAGGGCCGATGAGTCAAATTTTCTTTCACCAAAGGTCCAAATTGCATATTTGTGCTTCGACTCAGACCCTTCACATCATTACCATCTTCTCCTATGTCACAATCCTATTCTTGTGTCCTCAGTCCCCTGCACATCACAGTTCACCTGCACAGTAGTGTTCTAAACCGCCTTCACATCTCACACCCCCTTTATTCACTTTGGTGTCCTCAACCTCCTACAGATCATTACCCCACCACAGTAATGCCCTCTGTCCCCTTCACATCTGCCCTCCCCGTCTACGTTCACAGCTTTGTCCTCTGCCCCTATTCACTTTCCTGCCTTATGCAGACCAAAGGAGAGCACAAGGCGGAACAGTTCTGGACTGAGGATGGGAGGCACAGCATCCTAGCAACCAACCACCTGCTGGTTCTTTAAAAGTTGTCCCCAGCAGCTTCCAGCTCTTCGCCCAGTGTTGCTGTGCCTCCCTCCATCATTTTCCTGCCCCCTATATCTGCTATAAACATACTTGCCTTTATCTGATCCTTGGGGCACGATTCCTCCCAATAATATGAGACACTATTCTGCCAACTGACATCAACAATAGGGCATCATTTCTCCCACTGACACCAACAGTGGGGCACTATTCCTCTCTCTAATATCAAAAGTAGTGATATATAGTCCTCATGCACACTGGACATTTTTACAGCTGCTGTTTGTCTTTTTTTTTTTTTTTTCTACAGCCAGTAAACTCCCCAGTATGTTATCCTATGTGTCCATTGGCACACAGACTGTAATCAACATTTTAGCAGGGGTGTATTTTGGCTGGAACAAAACCCAGAACTAGTGGGTTTCTATAGCTTATTTTTTTTAGATGTAAAAATGCTCTAATACTGAAAAACGTGCAGACCGGTGTTTTTTTGGACCTTTTTTGTGTTTTTTTTTTTTTTTGTTTTTTTAGCCAAAAAAAATTTTTTTCTTAAAAAAATAAATGCTGCTAAACGTTGAAAAACTCACGTTTTTAACATGATTTTACACCGCTAACATTACCAGCGTTATTAACACGCCCGTGTGCATGGAGCCTTACTCCCACTGATGCCATGAATGCCAGGAAAATTTCCACTCCTGCTGTCCCCCTAAAGTCTGATGGACAATAAACTGGCCCTTTTGTTTAGAAAGTTTGGAGACCCCTGCTCTAGAAGAAAGTGACTCTTGCTTTTTTTTTTTTTTTTTTAATATATTTTCTGTGACTGGGTACTCGCTTGTGATAATACAACTGTTTAATTGCTGCAGTATGCAGATGTAAATCATTGTCTCATTGGAGTGTTGGGCTGCAGCTGTTGATTTTTGTATACTGCCAGTCAAATGTTGGCGTGTGTCTGGGCAGAGTCAGTATGCCTCTCCAGAACTGTCAATAGGGCAGTTAGATGACCAGTGTTCATGCCCAGAGGCCCTGCAGCTCAACTCGCATGAAAAATTGCTGGATTCAGACACACGTGGGGAAACCATGTTTAGCACTTGGGTAGGACTACAAATGTGCTGCAGACTGGTGTGTCAACAATTTTGCATGGAGTTCATTGGCGTGTTGATGAGGGGGAGGAAGGGAAAAATCTAATGTAATGTCTAGTTAGGTTCTTCTTTAGCACAGCTTTGACTGTGTTTTAGCCATGTTCAACGCCTAAGGTTGGGGGCAATAATAACCATACCTGATATTCCAATGTTAATCTGCTTGCAGATCTGTTATCACAAATTATCCTTTATGAAAATCTGGTAGCCCGCCATGTACTTTTTTTTTTTTTTTTTTTCCTTAAAAAAAAAAAAAGTCATAATCAGTCCAATATTGTAAATCCCTGCTAGAGTTTGTTTTAAAGAGGATGTTAAATATTATGAACTGGTTCACCCACAAGCTCTGAAGTAGACCTTTACTAATTTGATTACTTACATTCACTGATCAGTCATTGACTTCCCCTGACATGCCCCCTCCGCCCTTCAGGTCAATCAAAGGATCATCCGGAAGTCTGTCTGTGCTACGAAGTAGAAGTTATTGTGCAGACTAATTTTTCTTTAGATGGGCATTTGTAGCCTAGATTAACTACTTCTTCCCATACACCAATGTACCAGTGCTTATAGCAAGACTATGCCTGCAGCTATCTTCCTGGAATCTTTATTTAGGGCTGGTGGTCGGCTTTTTTGTAATAGCAATTGGAGCGGCTACCTCCGACGTCTGTGGCTAGCTCGGACTCTTCCACTGGGAGACCTGAGCGTCCAGCCGGCGCATCCGCCGGCTGGCTGGGCAACTGAGTAAAGTCGGGATCGGCTTTGATCGGCTCTCCGTGTATAGTAAGTCAATGGCGCAATTAAAAAAAAAAAATAAAAGCATTTAAAAACACAGATCTTGGTGTTTTGAATGCTTTTAAGTGCAGAGGAGGGATTTGGGATGTTATAGACCCCAGATCTCTGCCTAAAAGAGCACCTGTCACATGCCTATTGCTGTCACAAGGGATGTTTACATTCCTTATGAGAGTAATAAAAGTGATTAAAAACATGACCACAACAGTGTTTAAAAAAAAAAAAAAAAAAAAAAAGTGCCCCGTCCTCCCGTGCTTGCTCACAAAGGCGAATGCATGTGTCTGTCTCCCATGCAAACAGCGATTGACCCACACATTTGAGTTATTACCGTGAACATCAGATCAAGGGCAGTAATTCTAGCACCAGACCTTCTCTGGAAATCTAAAGAGGTAACCTGTAAAGACTTTTAAAGTGTCGCCTATAAATGGTAAAATTTACATCATTTGTCCCTGATGCATGGGTGTGCACAGTTTTAAAGCATGACATGTTTTGGTATCTATTTACTCGGCCTAACATCATTTTTTATATTTGACATAAAATTTGGGTTATATATTGTGTTTTTTGCATTAAAATTCAAAAAAGTTAATTTTTTTTTTTCAAATTGCGTTTCAATAAATTCTGTGCAAATACTGTATGACATAAGAAATTGCAAAACCCTCCTATTCTCTGGGCCTCTGTTTTTAAAAAATGTATAATTTTTTAGGGTTTTAAGTAATTTTTCTAGCAAAAAAAACTGATTGTTACATGTGAACAAAGTGCCAGAAATGGCCCAGGCTGGAGGTGGTTGATTGCTACTACAAATCAGTAATGCTAGCAACTTGTAGCTAGTGTGTTTAATGCTGTAGTCGCTGGCGAATTATTCCTGCTACAAGTTCAACTAGTGCTACAGCATTGGGTTGGTGTGCACTTCTGCAAATCGTTCTCCGTCAGAGATTTGTAGCAAATTCATAGAAGTGAGCAAAGAGTATTGGCCACTGCCTCTCATTTCACTGTCCTAAAACGCTGTGCTAAAATTTGCTGAAAAATGTAACCAGTTAGCAATTCCATTGAAAAGAACTATGAAAAAAGAGGGGCAAGAATCGCTGTGAATAAATGCCCCGTCTGACATCAGTCTGATCATGACTTGGAACCCTGTCTGTGTTTTGTTGTGAACTTTGTGCAAGTTCAATTATCTCTGAACACCAAGACATTTGGTAAACCACAAGACTGGAGCAGACAGTGTTTCTCCTGCAGCACATTGTTTAGTGTTGACTGATGCTGTATGCACCATACGCAGCCAATGACTATGCCCATGCCCCAAGATTGCTAGAGCCACATTTACAAATACTTTTTTAGTGGCATAATTGGATTTGTATGTTTTATTTTTTTTGCTGAATAGTTTGGAAAAAGTACGTTCCTGAATTAATGATTATTGAAATGTCTACAGTATATGACCTGTTAAAAGGTAAGCTTAAGCGTCATTTTTATTTTTGAGTCAGTCTCTCAAATACAATGCCCATATTAATTTAACTTGACAGGCAGCAATATACATATCAGTGGCATGGTGTGTAACAATTAAGAGGCTGCAATTCAGTTTGACACTTCAGAACAAGCTCTTGCTGTGTCTTGTATTACTCCGTGTTAGTGACAGCAGTTAGGCAGTTGTAAAAGTGAATGAGTCACAGCAGTGACTAAATACTGTAAAGTCTTTCTCTCTACTCACAAACCCCCCTCCTTTGTCTTGTATAGCAGCTCTCTCTCAGGACCTGGAGCAGTTATGTACTGCACCCACATGGACGTATGGCCCAAACGCAGATGGTGTGCATTCGTAGTGCATAGTGTATGCAACATCCCTCCCCCAGGTGTAGATCCGTGTACTGCCGCATCTTCTAATCCATCTCAATGGGCAGCTGTACACATCAGTTGCGGGTCACAGAAGAGTAATTATGCAGGTTCTGTGTACTGTACAGCCGTGTTCATGAAGCCTAAATGTTTTTGGAAAGTTATTAGTGTCTTGCTTTGGTCTTTGTCACAGTTGTGCTACAGAGCACTTGTGCGTGACTACTGTGGGCCTATCCCAGTGACTAGGAGGACTTTATTTGGCAATTATATGACTTTGCCCAATTTTATATGGCGTGACAACATGGATTCACTATATCTTTGATGTTTCTGATAGACACAGTCTTCTCTCTAAAGCTGGCCAACACCGATAGGTATGGTGTGTGTTTTTTTTTTTTTTTTTTTTTCCCCCCCCATTCAGGTCACATGCTAAATACAGTATGGATAAAGGAATCTCCCACTGTAGCTATTGTATTTGACAGCCAGCTGACAAAATACCTGAACATCGGTTGTTTATTGGAGGCAGTGCTGTTTTAAATGAAACTCAGATGGTGCTGCACTGCCAATCCTCCTCACAAATAAAATATGATGAAATAAACACTGTGTGAAATGAAATTAGCCCCACCCCCCGAAAACTGTGTACTTCAATACACCTCCCCCTCCTTTAGGTGTGTGTCAACCTGTGAATATCTGGTGAATGTAAGTGAATGAAAAAATGTGCTATAAAAACTGCACTACAATACACATACAGAGAGAGAGAGAGCGATCTATTACAAATTGTATTTGTTATAAAAAGAAATTGTAATAAAATCACTGTAGATGGATAACAGTATAAAAACAGGACTGCTAAATATTAATTTAGACACTTCCTACTGCTGACTCGCTACCACAAGATGCGAAGATGGGCCAATGCGTTTCTCTTATGCTTCCTTAGGATACATGAGAATTCAGCAGAGTTTACTATATAAAGAAGCACAAAAAGTAGAATATAGATATACAATATACATAAAGTGCATATATACGAGACTGAAAATGTTCAATGTTGTATCCCTAACTATAAGTCTGACTGCACCTTGTTTGAGCATGTGTCTGTCTGTAACATGGGTAGTTCCCTCGTGCGGGCACTGGGGCACATAGGAGGGTAGGCAGCCGGTTATTAGCAATAAAATTGTATCTATAACATGAAAATGCGTGTTCAAGTGCTTTATAATATGATATACCATACTTTAGAACACAACACATCTAACGCATGTACCTAATAGATCGCTACAGCCAATTCATTCACAACTTGATGCATAGAAGAGGTGATAATGACTGACCTGTACCTCAGCACAGCCGTCTAAGTGCGCAACAAACAGCAAATATCCATCAAGGTCTGCACTGCTATGATTAGTATAGTCAAAGAGACATACACACCTGTTGTTCTTGGTACCTTTTACACTATTTTCTGACCCCTAATTATACAAGTGTGTGTGTGTGTCTCCTTTCAATGCCAGTAAAGTCCAACAATTTTTTTTTTGGTGAATATATCAATCAGACATATGAACTCAAAACCAAATCATGAAGTGCCTGTGTTTCCACATACAAAAATTATATTAATATAAAACAATCCTTCTGTCGCTCCAATGTTATCACTGTAAAATATTGTGTACTAGTAGATCAATGTCCAATCAGTTTCACGCAATCCATTTCCAATAAACATTTGAATGATTTTCCAGGTCTGCTTAACTGCTTCCACATCCACTGTTACTTTTCTGCAGAATAGATGATATATATGTGACCACAAACTTCATAACATTTAGGTGTGAATCCTGTGAAGGCACTCATGCTCCCTCTCCAAAACCGCACTCACCGCAATTGACCTTACCTCTTATATAAAATTGTAAATAAAGACATTTTTAAATCAAAAAATAGGAAGATGAAAAACCAAAGTCATCAGTAACCAAAGTAATCCTATCTATTCCATAAAATATTAATTTACTAGGGTCACATGGATATACTTCTCTAAAGTGTCTCGAGGGTGTGTTTCTTTTTAAAAATCTTTTTTTCTCTAGTCATCTTCCAGGATGGTACACCAGAGAGATGACTAGTTCCACCTGACAAACGCCTTCAACAATTGACAGAGTTTAAATTCCCTGCCCTTCCCTCCGCTCCAATAGTTTTTGATTGTGTTTCCCTGGAGGCAGTGGCCTACCTGGCAGACGCAGCAGTGGAACATGGTCAGAACATTGGCTAAGACCGCAGCCCTCCTTAACTTAGCCCCTGGGTCAGTGTGGTTTAAAACCTGTGAGGGCAATCAAACGTCAAGAGCCCATCTCTGGGGTTTATACTTTGAGGGTTCCTTTTTATTTGGCCCAGGGACCAGGTAATATCTAGGTCTGCCGCAAAGGGGGAGACGTTCCCTACCAAGGCCAAAAAGGATAAGAGGAAGAAGTTTTTTCATGCCCCCCTTAATCAAGGCCAACAAAGGTTTAGGAAAGACTCCCCTTAGGGAAAAAAAAAAAAATGGGCCAACAAAGGGAGACGAACAGGAACCTTCCTTTTTTTGCTGGCTCCAAACCCACCAGTAAGGACCTCAGGGTGGGCCGAAGGCTGTCCAGATTCCTTCAACAGTGGGGAAAAATTACGGACAGTTCGTGCATCCTGCAGTTGATAAGAGAGGAGTAGCTGTTGGAATTCTCCTCTCTCCCCCCTCATACCTTTTTGTGCTTACTTATCCCCCCAGATACAAGGCAAAGGGTCTCTTGAGAGGAATTGAGGATTTAGCAGAGCAAGAGGTAATCGTCCCCATGCCAGCAGACCAGCTGTTTCAGGAATTTTATTCCTATGTGTTCGGGGTCCTGAAGCCTTTAGGAAAATTTCTCTTCAATCGTAAACCTTATAAAGTTGAATGGTTTCCTACGGTACAAGAAGTTCCGTATGGAAAGTATCTACAGTGTACAGAAGCATCTGCTCAAAGGAATCTTTATAGCCACTGTGGATCTCAGGGACGCCTACTTCCACGTTCCCATTGCCCTGGAATACCAAGCCTTCTTACACTTTGCCATCCTCACAGAGAGGGGTGTCCAGTCACTGGCAGTTCCAAGCTATCCCTTTCAGACTAGTGGCCAGTTCGAGGATTTTTACCAAAGTCTTGGCCGAGGTAATAGCCTTTTAATACCTTCAGGGAATTTCCCTTTCTCCTTACATAGAAGGTCTGATGATCTATGGAGTCTCACGGAACCAAGTCCTGAGAGACCTGGAAAAGGTGTTCCTCACCTTGGAATTTTTGGGGTGGATTGTCAATTGGGAGATGTCCTCTTTGGAGTCCATCACATACCCTTAGAACACCTTGGTTTGAGAGGGAGTCAAAGTCCAAAAATAATTTTTACCCCAAACGAAGACCGAAAGGTAGTGAGAGCAGTCTCCGCTTTGATAGAGGTTTCAGATTGATCCCACAGGCACATCATGCAAGTTCTAGGTCTCAAGACATCCTGCATTCTGGCCGAGGAATGGGCACAACTACATTCCAGGGAGCTTCAATTCTTCCTTCTATCCTTCTGGAACAGGAAAGAGGAGTTGCTGGACGAGATGGTTTCCCTCCCAGAGAGTGTAAAGACCTCTCTGGGATGATGGCTAAGGGCCCAGAATTTGTGGGAAGGAAGACAGTGGGTGCAGTGGGTTCAGGTAACCACAGACGCAAGCGAATGAGGCTGGGGGGCTCATCTAGAGCAGTCTTTCTCAACCTGGGTGCCTTGAGGTTTCTTCAGGGGTGCCTTGGCAAAATGTCTAAAAATTGCAGCATACAAGCCAGCAGGTGAAATAAGCCTGCCTTTTCGTTACACAAAGCCACAGGTTTTCATTGTGCACCACTACGACCTTCTAGCCACTGGCGTCCTGACAACCAATGACTTCAGTTTTTAAGAAGGATTCCAGTTTTCTACACAGCATCCTAGTTTGACCCTCCCCTGTCCCTTTTTGGGGTTTATTTACTAAAGCTGGTTCACTCAGAATCTGCTGCACTTCTGCATGGAAACCAATCAGCTTCCAGGTTTTATTGCTAAAGCTGAAATGAACAAGCTGAAGTTAGAAGCTGATTGGCTACCATGAACAGCTGTACCAGATTCTGAGTGAACCAGCTTTAGTAAATCTCCCCCTTACTGTCAGTGCTGGGGTCACATTAGCTCAGTCATGGATAAAAACCGAGGGAGAAGGGAAACCCTGGAATACTACTGTGCAATATTGTGTTTGCTTTGGAAGAATAAGTCACCTGTAATGTTGGGTGTCCCACATGTGTGGATGTTGCTGCATTATATTAAACTATTTGAATAGTTTCACATTTTAGAATGGGGTGCCCTTTTAAAATTATGGACAGTCTAGGGGCACCCCAATTATACTTAATTTACAATGGGGTGCCTCGGGGGTGTCCATAAATTTAAAAGGTGCCTTGACTGAAAAAAAGGTTAAGAAACACTGATCTAGAGGACCAACAAGGCCAAGGCATGTGGGAGCTGTCGACAGTGGCATACCTAAACCATCAGGGGGGCACCAGATACCAGAATCTCTTGGACTTAGCGCAGAAGATTCTAGGATGGGCAGAGAGCAGAGTGCTTTCGGTGTCTGCTGTCCACATAAAGGAGTCGGTCAACATGAAAGCAGACTTTCTCAGCCGAGAGTGCATCAGAAAGAGTGGGAACTCAACCCCAAGGTCTTTTTCTCAGATAAGTCAGGTATTTGGCTGCCCTGAGATGGACTTTTTTGCATGCAGGAGAAACCGTAAGGAGAAACGGTATTTCCCCTTGGCTCGGAAACAGGGATCCAAAAGCCTGGACGCATTAGCACAGGAATGGGATTTCATGCTAACATATGCCTTTCCCCCTCAGCCACTGATCCTACAAGTACTTCAGAAGCTGGCCTGATCAGGCTGCAGACTGATCTTGCTGACCCCGTGGTGGCCAAGAAGAGCCTGATTCGCCACCTTGAAGAGGTGGGCCGTGGCTCCTCCACAGCATCTCCCAGTCAGGTGCGATCTTCTCTTACAGGGGCCAACTCTGCATCCCAATCCGGAGTTTTTTTGGCTAACGACTTGGCTCTTGAAAGGGGAGATCCTTAGAAAAAGGGAGTGTTCGGAGAGAGTGAAAGACACTCTTCTCCTCGGTAGGAAACTGATCACCAGAAATATAATACGCAAAGGTGTGGAGGGTGTTTCCCACTTGGTATAAGGAAAAAGGGGGTTTCCTTCCAACGGTTCCGGTAATCATAGACCTTCTCCAAACGGGTGGTAAAAGGTATAGCACAAAGTACCCTAAAGGTGCAGGTGGCAGCCCTGTTGTGTGTTTTTTTTTTTTTTTTTTTTTTTTTTTAAATCAAAGGCTTGCGTCAGAGCCCCTGGTTGAGATTTTTTGGGGTCAGGGAGAGAGTGACCCCAGATAGGTCACATAATTTTTTGGCTTAGGATCTGACCTTAGTGTTAGAGGCTTTGACCAAGCCACCATTTGAGCCAGTGGCACAGATTTCAGTTATCTTTTAAGTTAGCCTTCCTGCTAGCCATCACAACGGCAAGAAGGATTGATGACCTGCAGAGCCTGTCAATCATGGAACCCTTCCTGATGGTATTAGAGGACAGGGTAGTATTTAGACAGGACCCTCTTTATTTACCCAAAGTGGCCTAAAGGTTTCATAGGACACAGGAGATTGTCCTACCGTCTTTCTGTTAAAACCCTAGGCATGAAGGGGAAAAGAGTTTTCAGTTTCTAGTTTTCAGGCGGTGTTTATTTTCATATTTGAATAGAGTAAGTGACTTTAGGAAGTCATGTCCTCTTCTAATTTTGTTTAATGGTCCAAGGAAGGAATAGAAAGCAACTAAGCCAACAATAGCTAGATGGATCAGACAAGCCATCTCCTTAGCTTATGAGCAATCAGGAGTTTCAGTACCCTCTCTCCTGAAAGCTCGCTCTACTAGACCTCTAGCAACTTCTTGGGTGAAGAGGGCTGGAGCATTGATTGAGCAGATCTGCCGAGCAGCCACATGGACAAGACAGGACACCTTTCGTGAGACACTACAGGATAGAGTTGTCACCTCAGGCCCTGGCGTTTGGCAGGAAAGTATTACAAGCAGTAGTCCCACCCTAAGGTAGGCCTGGGTTCCTTGCTTCTCGTCTCAGGTGTGCCGTCTGGGAAGATGACTAGCGAAAAGTACCAGTTACACTTACCGGTAACGGTATTTCTGGGAAATCTTTCAGGACGGTAGGCCTACTTCCCACCCGTGTCTGGTGTTGACTATTTCAAGACAGATTGCCTTTTCTGCACCAGGGTGCGGAAATACTCTTATGTAACTGAGGAGGCGAGGGAAAGGCGGGGAATTTTGTCAATTGCTGATTGTTTCCTGTCAGGTGGAGCTAGTCCTCTCTCAGGTGTGCCGTCCTAGATTTACCAGAAATATTGTTACCAGTAAGTGTAACTGGTACTTTTTATGATGTTAATATGTTCCCTTATTCTGATGGAAAGTTGTGTCATCTTCCTCCCCATGTACTGAACATGTAATGAACTTGTTTACTTGATATTGTTCCTTAGTAACTGAAGATTCAAACCATTCCCATCTTTTTGCTTGTCATTGGCTTGTTCGACAAGGTAAACACTTCTGACATCTGTAAAATCCCTTCAATTCCCTGAAAATTGGAATATTTCTAGGTGGATCCACTACATTTTGTACCAGACAGTTCCTGAGATTCAGAGCTTTTTTTGTAAATACATTTAGGTTTATTGGGTAGGATTTTTGCTAAGGTAGGATCCCGTTTCAAAATAGACCAGTGTTTGATTATTTTTTCTAATGTTTTATTCTGTCGATTAAAATCAATGACAAAGGCCACTTCAAAATTGTCGTTCCTTCCTTGACATTCCCCATTTCTTTCTTCAAGTAATTGGTCTCTAATATTTCTTGTGTTTTTATGGACTGCAAATTATTCGCTTTGTATCCTTTCTCTTGGAACCTTTTTATTAACACATCTGCCTGTTCCTGTCTGAGCTTACAATTCCTTCGGACTCTCATTAGTTGCCCCTTGGGTATATTGCCAATTCACCTTTGGTGATGGCAATTGGATGTAGATATATACCCCTTTCTATCTGTTTGATTAAAAATGTTTTAGTGCAAAGGCAGTTTCCTCTTTTAAAAGTCTCCAAATCAAGATCTGGGTAGCAGTGACCATAACGTCATTTCATTTGTTAGTTGTAAACGGCGAGCACATATGGGTAAAATAAAAACGCTCAATTTTAAGAGCTAATTTTCCAAGGCTGAGAGATGCTCTCCAAGACTTCGACTGGGAGGGAATATTGGCATTGACGAACACAACACAGAAATGGGGGTTTTTCAAAAAGACTGTATGTGAACACACTGCAAAATATATTCCCATGGGCAACAAGTTTAAAATGCTAAAAATCAAACTTATGTGGCTTACAGCCAAAGTTTAAAAAGCTATAGATAATAAGAAAAGAGCTTTTATTAAATATAAAAATGAAGGAACGCTATCATTGTTTAAATACTACAAAGAGTATGCAAAAAGATAAGGCCGCAAAAATTGAAAATGAACGACAGATTGCAAAAGATAGCAGGACCAACCCCAAAAAATTCTTCAAATATATTAATAGTAAAAAAGTCCGGTCCGAGCATGTAGGCCCTTTACAGAATAATCTACAGTGGGTGACTGGGGACAAAGAGAAGGCAAATTTATTTAATACCTTCAACTCTGTGTGTACAAAGGAGCATGGGGGAACTCTTGTCCATAATGGGCATGGTATTGACGCAGCTCCAGATAATCCACAATGGCTCACAATTGATATGATCCAAAAATAATTAGACAGAATAAAGGTGAATAAAGCACCTGGACCGGATGGCATGCACAAACGGGTTCTTAACAAATTGAGCTCTGTAATTTCAAAGCCATGGTTTCTATCTTTTAGGGACTCAGAGTAGTGGTTAACGATTTATACTCTGCATGGTCTAGGGTTGTCAGTGATGTACCCCAAGGTTCAGTGTTGGGACCCTTACTTTTTAATATATTTAATATATTTATAAACGATCTAGGGTCTGGGATTAAAAAATCCCATTTCAGTCTTTGCAGATGACACCAAGCTGTGCAGTGCAATAACGTCCTTTATAGGATGTCTTCAATTTACAAGCCGACCCCAATACACTGTTTAATTGGGCAACTACAGTTAGGTCCATATATATTTGGACAAAGGCTCAATTTCAGTTTTTTTCAGGTATTTACTAAAATGTATTCAAGCTATAGTTCTATAATGGATATGGGCTGAAAGTGCACACTCTCATGTTTAATTTGAGGGTATGTACCTCCAAATTGGAGGAAAGGTTTAGGAATTACAGCTCTTAAGAGTAACCATACCCCCTTTTTCAAGGGACCAAAAGTAATTGGACAATTGACTCAAAAGCTGTTTTATGGCCAGGTGTGGGCTATTTCTTCATCAATAAAGCAGGTAAAAGGTCTGGAGTTTATTCTAACTGTGGTATTTGCATTTGGAATCTATTGCTGTGAACTTACATCATGAGTTCAAAGGCGCTGTCCATGCAAGTGAAACAGGCCATTGTAAGGTTTCAAAAATGAAACAAATCCATCAGAGAGATAGCAGCAACATTAGGATTGGCCAGCTCAACAGTTTGGTACATTCTGAGGAAAGAAGAACGCACTGGTTAGCTCAGCAACATAAAAAGGCATGAACGTCCATGGAAGACAACAGTGGTGGATGATCGCAGGATCCTCTCTTTGGTAAAGAAAAACCCTTTCACAACATCCAGACAAGTGAAGGACACTCTCCAGGAGCTGTGTGCGCATCATTGTCAAAGTCTACAA